>NC_084557.2:2362500-2697500 GCF_033978685.3 Nerophis lumbriciformis | reverse complement strand
TTAATCATGATTTTTTTTTGGTGTGAAATAACATTTTTAAATCAAAGTAATCACACTTGAATTTAGATTATTAGGATTTTTTAAAAAAATCAAATTAACCAGACTTTTAAATTTGAATGAATCATGATTCAATTTTCTTTATTGACATGAATCACACTTTGAATTTAGAATAATCATGATTTTTTTTTTTTTTGTCCAATTGGTTACACTTATGAAATTGGATTAATTATGATTATTATTTTAAATCAAACGAATCACACTTTTGAATTTGGATTAATCAAGATTATTCATTTTAAGTCAAATTAATCGCTTGTTTGAATATTGATTAATCATGATTTTTTTTTTTAATCCAATGAATCACACTTTTGAATTTGGATTAATCATGATTTTTGTGTGTTTGTGAAATAACATTTTTAAATCAAAGTAATCACACTTGAATTTAGATGATTAAGATTATTTTTGTTTTCAAATCAAATTAACCAGACTTTTAAATTTGAATGAATCATGATTCCATTTTCTTTAGCGACATGAATCACACTTTGAATTTGGAATAATCATGATTTTTTTTTTTTGTCCAATTGATT
The DNA here is from genome assembly GCF_033978685.3 of Nerophis lumbriciformis. Lineage (NCBI taxonomy): Eukaryota > Metazoa > Chordata > Actinopteri > Syngnathiformes > Syngnathidae > Nerophis > Nerophis lumbriciformis. The sequence continues at coordinate 2,696,916 of NC_084557.2, read as the reverse complement.
ACACTTATGAAATTGGATTAATTATGATTATTATTTTAAATCAAACGAATCACACTTTTGAATTTGGATTAATCATGATTATTCAATTTAAGTCAAATTAATCGCATGTTTGAATATTGATTAATTATGATTTTTATTTTTTTTTTGTCCAATGAATTACACTTTTGAATTTGGATTAATCATGATTTTTTGTGTGTGTGTGTGTGAAATAACATTTTTAAATCAAAGTAATCACACTTGAATTTAGATGATTAGGATTTTTTTTTTTTTAATCAAATTAACCAGACTTTTACATTTGAATGAATCATGATTCCATTTTTTTTAGTGACATGAATCACACTTTGAATTTGGAATAATCATGATTTTTTTTTTTTGTCCAATTGATTACACTTATGAAATTAGATTAATTATGATTATTATTTTAAATCAAACGAATCACACTTTCGAATTTGGACTAATCATTATCATTAATTTTAAGTCAAATTAATCGCATGTTTGAATATTGATTAATCATGATTACATTTTTTTAAATCCAATGAATCACACTTTTGAATTTGGATTAATCATGATTTTTGTGTGTGTGAAATAACATTTTTAAATAAGTAATCACACTTGAATTTAGATGATTAGGATTTTATTTTATTTTTTAAATCAAATTAACCAGACTTTTAAATTTGAATGAATCATGATTCCATTTTCTTTAGTGACATGAATCACACTTTGAATTTAGAATAATCATGATTTATTTTTTTTGGTCCAATTGATTACACTTGTGGAATTGGATTAATTATGATTATTATTTTAAATCAAACGAATCACACTTTTGAATTTGGATTAATCATGATTATTCAATTTAAGTCAAATTAATCGCATGTTTGAATATTGATTAATTATGATTTTTATTTATTTTTTGTCCAATGAATTACACTTTTGAATTTGGATTAATCATGATTTTTTTTGTGTGTGTGTGAAATAACATTTTTAAATCAAAGTAATCACACTTGAATTTAGATGATTAGGATTTATTTTTTTTTAATCAAATTAACCAGACTTTTACATTTGAATGAATCATGATTCCATTTGTTTTAGTGACATGAATCACACTTTGAATTTGGAATAATCATGATTTTTTTTTTGTCCAATTGATTACACTTATGAAATTAGATTCATTATGATTATTATTTTAAATCAAACGAATCACACTTTCGAATTTGGACTAATCATTATCATTAATTTTAAGTCAAATTAATCGCATGTTTGAATATTGATTAATCATGATTACATTTTTTTTAATCCAATGAATCACACTTTTGAATTTGGATTAATCATGATTTTTGTGTGTGTGAAATAACATTTTTAAATAAGTAATCACACTTGAATTTAGATGATTAGGATTTTTTTTTTTTTTTTAAATCAAATTAACCAGACTTTTAAATTTGAATGAATCATGATTCCATTTTCTTTAGTGACATGAATCACACTTTGAATTTAGAATAATCATGATTTATTTTTTTTGGTCCAATTGATTACACTTGTGAAATTGGATTAATTATGATTATTATTTTAAATCAAAAGAAGCACACTTTTGAATTTGAATTAATCATGATTATTCAATTTAAGTCAAATTAATCGCATGTTTGAATATTGATTAATCATGATTTTTATTTTTATTTTTAATCCAATGAATCACACTTTTGAATTTGGATTAATCATGATTTTTTTTTTTTTTGTGTGAAATAACATTTTTAAATCAAAGTAATCACACTTGAATTTAGATGATTAGGATTTTTTTTTAATCAAATTAACCAGACTTTTAAATTTGAATGAATCATGATTCCATTTTCTTTAGTGACATGAATCACACTTTAAATTTGGAATAATCATGATTTTTTTTTGTCCAATTGATTACACTTATGAAATTGGATTAATTATGATTATTATTTTAAATCAAACGAATCACACTTTCGAATTTGGACTAATCATTATCATTAATTTTAAGTCAAATTAATCGCATGTTTGAATATTGATTAATCATGATTACATTTTTTTTAATCCAATGAATCACACTTTTGAATTTGGATTAATCATGATTTTTGTGTGTGTGAAATAACATTTTTAAATAAGTAATCACACTTGAATTTAGATGATTAGGATTTTTTTTTTTTTTTAAATCAAATTAACCAGACTTTTAAATTTGAATGAATCATGATTCCATTTTCTTTAGTGACATGAATCACACTTTGAATTTAGAATAATCATGATTTTTTTTTTTGTCCAATTGATTACACTTATGAAATTGGATTAATTATGATTATTATTTTAAATCAAAAGAATCACACTTTTGAATTTGGATTAATCATGATTATTCAATTTAAGTCAAATTAATCGCATGTTTGAATATTGATTAATTATGATTTTTAGTTTTTTTTATCCAATGAATTACACTTTTGAATTTGGATTAATCATGATTTTTTTTTTTGTGTGTGAAATAACATTTTTAAATCAAAGTAATCACACTTGAATTTAGATGATTAGGATTTTAAAAAAAAAAATCAAATTAACCAGACTTTAAATTTGAATGAATGATGATTCCATTTTCTTTAGTGACATGAATCACACTTTGAATTTGAAATAATCATGATTTATTTTTTTGTCCAATTGATTACACTTATGAAATTGGATTCATTATGATTATTATTTTAAATCAAACGAATCACACTTTGAATTTGGATTAACCATGATTCAATTTCTTTAATCAAATTAATTTCACTTTTGAATTTGGATTAATCGTGATTATTCATTTTAAGTCAAATTAATCGCATGTTTGAATATCTATTAATCATGATTTTTTTTTTTTTTATCCAATGAATCACACTTTTGAATTTGGAATAATCATGATTTTTTTTTTGTCCAATTGATTACACTTATGAAATTAGATTAATTATGATTATTATTTTTAAATCAAAGTAATCACACTTGAATTTAGATGATTAGGATTTTTTTTTTTTTAATCAAATTAACCAGACTTTTACATTTGAATGAATCATGATTCCATTTTCTTTAGTGACATGAATCACACTTTGAATTTAGAATAATCATGATTTTTTTTTATGTCCAATTGATTACACTTATGAAATTGGATTAATTATGGTTATTATTTTAAATCAAACGAATCACACTTTTGAATTTGGATTAATCATGATTATTCAATTTAAGTCAAATTAATCGCATGTTTGAATATTGATTAATCATGATTTTTTTTTTATCCAATGAATCACACTTTTGAATTTGGATTAATCGTGATTATTCATGATTTTTTGTGTGAAATAACATTTTTAAATCAAAGTAATCACACTTGAATTTAGATTGTTAGTTTTTTTTTTTTTTTGTCAAATTAACCAGACTTTTAAATTTGAATGAATGATGATTCCATTTTCTTTAGTGACATGAATCCCACTTTGAATTTAGAATAATCATGATTTTTTTTTTATGTCCAATTGATTACACTTATGAAATTGGATTAATTATAATTATTATTTTAAATCAAACGAATCACACTTTTGAATTTGGATTAATCATGATTCAATTTATTTAGTCAAATGAATTTCACTTTTGAATTTGGATTAATCGTGATTATTCATTTTAAGTCAAATTAATCGCATGTTTGAATATCGATTAATCATGATTTTTTTTTTTTTAATCCAATGAATCCCACTTTGAATTTAGAATAATCATGATTTTTTTTTATGTCCAATTGATTACACTTATGAAATTGGATTAATTATAATTATTATTTTGAATCAAACGAATCACACTTTTGAATTTGGATTAATCATGATTCAATTTATTTAGTCAAATGAATTTCACTTTTGAATTTGGATTAATCGTGATTATTAATTTTAAGTCAAATTAATCGCATGTTTGAATATCGATTAATCATGTTTTTTTTTTAATCCAATGAATCACACTTTTGAATTTGGATTAATCATGATTATTCAATTTAAGTCAAATTAATCGCATGTTTGAATATTTGTTAATCATGATTTTTTTGTTTTTTTATCCAATGAATCACACTTTTGAATTTGGATTAATCATGATTTTTGTGTGTGTCTGTGTGAAATAACATTTTTAAATCAAAGTAATCACACTTGAATTTAGATGATTAGGATTTTTTTTTTTGAATCAAATTAACCAGACTTTTACATTTGAATGAATCATGATTCCATTTTTTTAGTGACATGAATCCCACTTTGAATTTGGAATAATCATGATTTTTTTTTTATGTCCAATTGATTACACTTATGAAATTGGATTAATTATGATTATTATTTTAAATCAAACGAATCACACTTTTGAATTTGGATTAATCATGATTCAATTTATTTAGTCAAATGAATTTCACTTTTGAATTTGGATTAATCGTGATTATTCATTTTAAGTCAAATTAATCGCATGTTCGAATATCGATTAATCATGTGTTTTTTTTAATCCAATGAATCACACTTTTGAATTTGGATTAATCATGATTATTCAATTTAAGTCAAATTAATCGCATGTTTGAATATTGATTAATCATGATTTTTGTTTTTAATCCAATGAATCACACTTTTGAATTTGGATTAATCATGATTTTTGTGTGTGTGAAATAACATTTTTAAATAAGTAATCACACTTGAATTTAGATGATTAGGATTTTTTTTTTTTTTTAAATCAAATTAACCAGACTTTTAAATTTGAATGAATCATGATTCCATTTTCTTTAGTGACATGAATCACACTTTGAATTTAGAATAATCATGATTTTTTTTTTTGTCCAATTGATTACACTTATGAAATTGGATTAATTATGATTATTATTTTAAATCAAAAGAATCACACTTTTGAATTTGGATTAATCATGATTATTCAATTTAAGTCAAATTAATCGCATGTTTGAATATTGATTAATTATGATTTTTAGTTTTTTTTATCCAATGAATTACACTTTTGAATTTGGATTAATCATGATTTTTTTTTTTGTGTGTGAAATAACATTTTTAAATCAAAGTAATCACACTTGAATTTAGATGATTAGGATTTAAAAAAAAAAAATCAAATTAACCAGACTTTAAATTTGAATGAATGATGATTCCATTTTCTTTAGTGACATGAATCACACTTTGAATTTGAAATAATCATGATTTATTTTTTTGTCCAATTGATTACACTTATGAAATTGGATTCATTATGATTATTATTTTAAATCAAACGAATCACACTTTGAATTTGGATTAACCATGATTCAATTTCTTTAATCAAATTAATTTCACTTTTGAATTTGGATTAATCGTGATTATTCATTTTAAGTCAAATTAATCGCATGTTTGAATATCTATTAATCATGATTTTTTTTTTTTTTATCCAATGAATCACACTTTTGAATTTGGAATAATCATGATTTTTTTTTTGTCCAATTGATTACACTTATGAAATTAGATTAATTATGATTATTATTTTTAAATCAAAGTAATCACACTTGAATTTAGATGATTAGGATTTTTTTTTTTTTAATCAAATTAACCAGACTTTTACATTTGAATGAATCATGATTCCATTTTCTTTAGTGACATGAATCACACTTTGAATTTAGAATAATCATGATTTTTTTTTATGTCCAATTGATTACACTTATGAAATTGGATTAATTATGGTTATTATTTTAAATCAAACGAATCACACTTTTGAATTTGGATTAATCATGATTATTCAATTTAAGTCAAATTAATCGCATGTTTGAATATTGATTAATCATGATTTTTTTTTTATCCAATGAATCACACTTTTGAATTTGGATTAATCGTGATTATTCATGATTTTTTGTGTGAAATAACATTTTTAAATCAAAGTAATCACACTTGAATTTAGATTGTTAGTTTTTTTTTTTTTTTGTCAAATTAACCAGACTTTTAAATTTGAATGAATGATGATTCCATTTTCTTTAGTGACATGAATCCCACTTTGAATTTAGAATAATCATGATTTTTTTTTTATGTCCAATTGATTACACTTATGAAATTGGATTAATTATAATTATTATTTTAAATCAAACGAATCACACTTTTGAATTTGGATTAATCATGATTCAATTTATTTAGTCAAATGAATTTCACTTTTGAATTTGGATTAATCGTGATTATTCATTTTAAGTCAAATTAATCGCATGTTTGAATATCGATTAATCATGATTTTTTTTTTTTTAATCCAATGAATCCCACTTTGAATTTAGAATAATCATGATTTTTTTTTATGTCCAATTGATTACACTTATGAAATTGGATTAATTATAATTATTATTTTGAATCAAACGAATCACACTTTTGAATTTGGATTAATCATGATTCAATTTATTTAGTCAAATGAATTTCACTTTTGAATTTGGATTAATCGTGATTATTAATTTTAAGTCAAATTAATCGCATGTTTGAATATCGATTAATCATGTTTTTTTTTTAATCCAATGAATCACACTTTTGAATTTGGATTAATCATGATTATTCAATTTAAGTCAAATTAATCGCATGTTTGAATATTTGTTAATCATGATTTTTTTGTTTTTTTATCCAATGAATCACACTTTTGAATTTGGATTAATCATGATTTTTGTGTGTGTCTGTGTGAAATAACATTTTTAAATCAAAGTAATCACACTTGAATTTAGATGATTAGGATTTTTTTTTTTGAATCAAATTAACCAGACTTTTACATTTGAATGAATCATGATTCCATTTTTTTAGTGACATGAATCCCACTTTGAATTTGGAATAATCATGATTTTTTTTTTATGTCCAATTGATTACACTTATGAAATTGGATTAATTATGATTATTATTTTAAATCAAACGAATCACACTTTTGAATTTGGATTAATCATGATTCAATTTATTTAGTCAAATGAATTTCACTTTTGAATTTGGATTAATCGTGATTATTCATTTTAAGTCAAATTAATCGCATGTTCGAATATCGATTAATCATGTGTTTTTTTTAATCCAATGAATCACACTTTTGAATTTGGATTAATCATGATTATTCAATTTAAGTCAAATTAATCGCATGTTTGAATATTGATTAATCATGATTTTTGTTTTTAATCCAATGAATCACACTTTTGAATTTGGATTAATCATGATTTTTGTGTGTTTGTGAAATAACATTTTTAAATCAAAGTAATCACACTTGAATTTAGATGATTAAGATTATTTTTGTTTTTAAATCAAATTAACCAGACTTTTAAATTTGAATGAATGATGATTCCATTTTCTTTACTGACATGAATCACACTTTGAATTTGGAATAATCATGTTTTTTTTTTGTCCAATTGATTACACTTATGAAATTGGATTAATTATGATTATTATTTTAAATCAAACGAATCACACTTTTGAATTTGGATTAATCATGATTCAATTTCTTTAGTCAAATGAATGTCACTTTTGAATTTGGATTAATCGTGATTATTCATTTTAAGTCAAATTAATCACATGTTTGAATATCGATTAATCATGTTTTTTTGGTTTTTTTAATCCAATGAATCACACTTTTGAATTTGGAATAATCATGATTTTTTTTTTGTCCAATTGATTACACTTAAGAAATTGGATTAATTATGATTATTATTTTAAATCAAAAGAATCACACTTTTGAATTTGGATTAATCATGATTATTCAATTTAAGTCAAATTAATCGCATGTTTGAATATTGATTAATCATGATTTAAAAAAAAAAAATTTTTAGGGTTAGCATTTACGGTAAACCAAATTGTTATTATTTTTTTTTTAATTCGGGGAAGTTTATTTAGTGTTTCCTGCAGTTTTGTCAGTACATTCCCCCACCAAAATGCCACCCTGAAGGCTTGAGTGAGGTCTCTGTGGAAGTGGTCCCAAAGACAAGACAAGGTGACTCATGCATCCGTGGTGACGTTTGGCTGCTTCTCTTCCCACCTTTCATCCGCATCATCGCCTTTTTCCCTACGTTTGTGTGTGAGACGCTCTTTGTCCGACACGCCCATGTGGACTTGGTTTCAAGGGGAATGTTTTGCCGTGTCTTTATTCCCCGGTTGCCTGATGGAAACCAACCAATCATTCATCGCAGAGATATTTTTTTTTTAGTCATGGAGCCGACCCTTTTCCAATTCTAAGAGTGATCATTGGCGGGAGCTCCATCTAAAAAAAAAAAAAGGTCTGGGCTAACTCATCCATCTCAGCGCTAACGCCTGCATGTGGTTTTCTCCCCCAGCGACAATGATGACCATAAGCCCTTAAAAGGCAGCCGCACGCCATCGAGCGGGACGGTTAAGCGGGACAACAGTGACGACAGTTTAGTAGACTACGGGGAAGGAGGAGACGGACAGTTCAACGAGGACGGCTCCTTTATCGGAGAGTATAGCGGAAAGAGCGCCAGCCGGGACGCCGCCGAGGGCCACGAGAGCTCGGAGGCGCCGTCCCCGATTAACATCATCAACTCCTTGAATTCTTTCGTGTAGCCTCATCTTCCAGGTGGTGGTCATGGGGGACAATCTGGGAGGAAAACATGACAAACCATCCTCAGACTACAGCTGTCCTATCTGGTCTTTGCCAGCGACTGGGAATACAACAACTATGCACACAGCTCATGGTATGATTACGATATACTTTGTTCCGATAGCAACCATCAAGTCTTCATTGTTTGAGAAGGAAAACACGCTATTTCAAGTCTTGTATGAACCGTAGTGTGCTAAAGTCTAAGGCCGCCCTTGGGTTTCTTGTTTTAACAACACTATTACATACTTGCCAACCCTCCCGAATTTTCCGGGAGACTCCCGAATTTCAGTGCCTCTCCGGAAAATCAATCAATCAATCAATCAATCTTTATTTATATAGTCCTAAATCACAAGTGTCTCAAAGGGCTGCACAAGCCACAACGACATCCTCGGTACAAAGCCCACATACGGGCAAGGAAAAACTCACCCCAGTGGGACGTCGATGTGAATGACTATGAGAAACCTTGGAGAGGACCGCATATGTGGGTAACCCCCCCCCCTCTAGGGGAGACCGAAAGCAATGGATGTCGAGTGGGTCTGACATAATATTGTGAGAGTCCAGTCCATAGTGGATCCAACATAATAGTAAGAGTCCAGTCCATAGTGGGGCCAGCAGGACACCATCCCGAGCGGAGACGGGTCAGCAGCGTAGAGATGTTCCCAGCCGATGCACAGGCGAGCGGTCCACCCCGGGTCCCGACTCTGGACAGCCAGCACTTCATCCATGGCCATCGGACCTGTGCCCCCCCCCCCCCTCAAGGAAAAGGGGAGCAGAGGAGAAAAGAAAAGAAACGGCAGATCAACTGGTCTAACAGGGGGGCTACCGTATTTTCCGCACTATAAGGCGCACCGGATTATTAGCCGCACCTTCTATGAATTACATATTTCATAATTTTGTCCACCAATAAGCCGCCCCGGACTATAAGCCGCGCCTACGCTGCGCTAAAGTGAATGTCAAAAAAACGCTGCGCTAAAGTAAATGTCAAAAAAACAGTCAGATAGTTCAGTCAAACTTTAATAATATATTGAAAACCAGCGTTCTAACAACTCTGTCCCAAAATGTACGCAAATGTGCAATCACAAACATAGTAAAATTCAAAATGGTGTAGAGCAAAAGCAACATAATGTTGCTCGAACGTTAATGTCACAACACACAAAATAAACATAGCGCTCACCTTCTGAAGTTATTCTTCATTCGTAAATCCTTCGAATTCTTCGTCTTCGGTGTCCGAATTGAAAAGTTGCGCAAGCGTGGGATCCAAAAATGGCCGGCTCCGTCTCGTCGAAGTCATCGGATTCAGTGTCGCTGTTGTTGTGCAGCAGTTCTGTGAATCCTGCCTTCCGGAAAGCTCGGACCACAGTTGTGACCGAAATATCTGCCCAGGCATTTACGATCCACTGGCAAAAGTTGGCGTATGTCGTCCGGCGCTGTCTGCCCGTCTTAGTGAAGGTGTGTTCGCCTTCGGAGCTGTGTGAAAAAAGCCACCCGGCCTCTTCGCGTAAACTTCCCTTAACCACTTGCTCATCTTTTCTTCATCCATCCATCCCTTCGAGTTAGCTTTTATGATGACGCCGGCTGGAAAGGTCTCTTTTGGCAAGGTCTTCCTTTTGAATATCACCATGGGTGGAAGTTAGCATGGCAAGCTAGAACCACAGTGAAGGATGACTTCTCATTCCCTGTGGTGCGAATATTCACCGTACGTGCTCCCGTTCCACAGTGCGGTTCACAGGAATATCAGTTGCTGTGAAATACGGTAGTAATCCGTGTGCGGATGGAGAGATTGCGTCTTTTTATGAACCGGATCCTTGTCGCTTTGTAGGAGCCATTTTGTGGTCTTTACAGATGTAAACAGGAAATGAAACGTACGGTGATATCCGCGCGTTTTTTCTTCTTCTTCCGGGGGCGGGTAGAAGAAGAAGCGCTTCCTGTTCTATGGGGGCGGGTGCTTTCCTTGGCGGTTGCTTGCGTAGAAGAAGAAGCGCTTCCTGTTCTACCGGGAAAAAAGATGGCGGCTGTTTACCGAAGTTGCGAGATCGAAACTTTATGAAAATGAATCGTAATAAAGCGCACCGGGTTATAAGGCGCACTGTTAGCTTTTGAGAAAAATTGTGGTTTTTAGGTGCGCCTTATAGTGCGGAAAATACGGTATTTAAAGGCTAGAGTATACAAATGAGTTTTAAGATGGGACTTAAATGCTTCTCCCGGGACAACCATTCTCCCGAATTTCTCCCGATTTCCATTATTGGGGGCGTGCCTTAAAGGGGAACACATACCTGCCAACTTTTGAAATCAGAAAAACCTAGTAGCCAGGGTCCAGGGGCCGCAGGCCCCGGTAGGTCCAGGACAAAGTCCTGATGGGGGGTTCAGGCCCGACGCAAAATGATTGATTGCATTCAGACAGGTTAAAATGTTGCTGAAACCATCACTTTTCTATCAGTCACAGTGACTTTTCAAAACAAAAATATTACAGCAAAAATCATATGGGTTGATTGACATGTTTATTCTGTAAGCTAACTTCAATAGTTTGAAATTATTTTGACAGTTAATGCCAGTTATCCTGTCAACCTTTCACAAGACTTCCATTTGTTAATTGACAGTATAAACACTTTTTACAGTAAACAAATGGTAAAACAGTACTAAACAATTCCATAAAAAAAAAAAATTGGTGTCATTATTAACTTTCTGTCCAAGCTTGTATAATCTACTGCCTTGTTCAATTGTAAAAAAATATTCTGTGCCTAAAATTCACATTTCTATCACAATTATCATACTGTAAACATGGTAAGCTAACTTCATTAAAATTAATAGTCCTGTCAATAGCATGGAATTACAATTCAAATGTCGTTTTTTTGTAAGCCTTTCAAAAGAATTCAAAATATGAAAAATGAATGAAAATTAATTGAAGCCATCAGACACTTGAAAAGTGGCACATCACATCTCTAATGTAATCATTTGAACTTTTCAACAGAAATAGCACTGCAAAAATATTAAGGACATACTTCTGTATTTTGGTAGTTATGCTGGCAACATTTAACAAGATTTCTTCAACTTGGACTTGAAAGCATAAATAGTATAAACACTTTTAACAGTATAACAGTACTAAACAATTCCAATAGATACCATTGGTGTCATTACCTTTTTGTGGCTAAAAGCCGAAAAACGTTGAAAGTTTTCCACTTGTATCGCTAGCAACGGCATTAGACTTGTGTTTTTTTGTCCCAACGTGGTCTTTTACATCGCTAATTCCTCCGTGTCCGATCGAAAAATCTTGTCTGCACAAGGTGCAATTCGCGTAGTTTTCACTCTTTTTGGAACGGATAATTATTCCCGGATAGGCTTTTGAATATTCTTCACGGAATGACTGCAGTTTTCTTTTCGGTTTAAGACTTGTTTGCGATTTTTCTCCGGCTGATTCCATGATCGTTCGCTCGTTTGGAAACAATGGCAACTGGTGCCTCGTGCTTGGCAGCGGTGCTATAAATACCGTATTTTCCGCACCATAAGGCGCCCTGGGTTATAAGCCGCGCCTTCAATGAACGGCATATTTCAAAACTTTGTCCACCTATAAGCCGCCCCGTGTTGTAAGCCGCATCTAACTGCGCTAAAGGAATGTAAAAAAACCAGTCAAATAGGTCAGTCAAACTTTAATAATATATTAAAACCAGCGTGATGTGGGCGCGCATGGAGTCGTATATCAACATGGACAGAGCTGCGTGAAAAAAGCCACCCGGCCTCTTCGCGTAAACTTAAACTTACCTTAACCACTCGCTCATCTTTTCTTCATCCATCCATCCCTTCGAGTTAGCTTTTATGATGACGCCGGCTGGAAAGGTCTCTTTTGGCAAGGTCTTCCTTTTGAATATCACCATGGGTGGAAGTTTCTGGCCATTAGCATGGCAAGCTAGAACCACAGTGAAGGATGACTTCTCATTCCCTGTGGTGCGAATATTCACCGTACGTGCTCCCGTTGTATCCACAGTGCGGTTCACAGGAATATCAGTTGCTGTGAAATAGTAATCCGTGTGCGGATGGAGAGATTGCGTCTTTTCATGAACCGGATCCCTGTCGTTTAGTAGGAGCCATTTTGTGGTCTTTACAGATGTAAACACACAAAGGAAATGAGACGTACGGTAATATCCGCGCGCTTTTTCTTCTTCTACGCGGGCGGGTGGTTGCTTACAGTAGAAGAAGAAGCGCTTCCTGTTCTATGGGGGCGGGTGCTTACCTTGGCGGTTGCTTGCGTAGAAGAAGAAGCGCTTCCTGTTCTACCGGGAAAAAAGATGGCGGCTGTTTACTGTAGTTACGAGACCGAAACTTTATGAAAATGAATCTTAATATTTATCCATATATAAAGCGCACCGGGTTATAAGGCGCACTGTCAGCTTTTGAGAAAATTTGTGGTTTTTAGGTGCGCCTTATTGTGCGGAAAATACGGTAGCCTCGCGCATGGCATTCGGAATGGCTCGATAGGAAGTTACGGGAAGCAGTGTCGATTGTCATTGTTGTTACGCGATTTCGTGAATAAAACTTAAAAAATTATTATTTTTTTAATCAATGAAAAACCGTATTTTTTATCACTGCAACCGTAACCCGGAATAGGTTGATGAAAACCGTACTAATTACGGGAAAACCGGAGTAGTTGGCAGGTATGGGAACATTATCACAATTTCAGAAGGGTTAAAACCATTAAAAATCAGTTCCCAGTGGCTTATTTTATTTTTCGAAGTTTTTTTCAAAATGTTACCCATCGCGCAATATCCCTAAAAAAAAGGTCACAATCATGTTATGAACATTAACAAACACGAACAATACCCCTTCTAGAACGTTTATAAATGGTTTCCAAGTAGCTAACAATCATGTTATGAACATTAACAAACACGAACAACACCCCTTCTAGAACGTTTATAAATGGTTTCTAAGTAGCTAACAATCATGTTATGAACATTAACAAACACGAACAACACCCCTTCTAGAACGTTTATAAATGGTTTCTAAGTAGCTAACAATCATGTTATGAACATTAACAAACACGAACAACACCCCTTCTAGAACGTTTATAAATGGTTTCCAAGTAGCTAACAATCATGTTATGAACATTAACAAACACGAACAACACCCCTTCTAGAACGTTTATAAATGGTTTCCAAGTAGCTAACAATCATGTTGTGAACATTAACAAACACGAACAATACCCCTTCTAGAACGTTTATAAATGGTTTTTAAGTAGGTCACAATCATGTTATGAACATTAACAAACACGAACAATACCCCTTCTAGAACATTTATAAATGGTTTCTAAGTAGCTAACAATCATGTTATGAACATTAACAAACACGAACAATACCCCTTCTAGAACATTTATAAATGGTTTCTAAGTAGGTCACAATCATGTTGTGAACATTAACAAACACGAACAACACCCCTTCTAGAACATTTATAAATGGTTTCTAAGTAGCTAACAATCATGTTATGAACATTAACAAACACGAACAATACCCCTTCTAGAACATTTATAAATGGTTTCTAAGTAGCTAACAATCATGTTATGAACATTAACAAACACGAACAACACCCCTTCTAGAACATTTATAAATGGTTTCTAAGTAGCTAACAATCATGTTATGAACATTAACAAACACAAACAACACCCCTTCTAGAACATTTATAAATGGTTTCTAAGTAGCTAACAATCATGTTATGAACATTAACAAACACGAACAATACCCCTTCTAGAACGTTGATAAATGTTTTTTAAGTAGGTCACAATCATGTTGTGAACATTAACAAACAGAAACAATACCCCTTCTAGAACGTTTATAAATGGTTTCCAAGTAGCTAACAATCATGTTATGAACATTAACAAACACGAACAATACCCCTTCTAGAACATTTATAAATGGTTTCTAAGTGGCTAACAATCATGTTATGAACATTAAAAAACACGAACAATACCCCTTCTAGAACGTTTATAAATGGTTTCCAAGTAGCTAACAATCATGTTATGAACATTAACAAACACAAACAATACCCCTTCTAGAACATTTATAAATGGTTTCTAAGTAGCTAACAATCATGTTATGAACATTAACAAACACGAACAATACCCCTTCTAGAACGTTTATAAATGGTTTCCAAGTAGCTAACAATCATGTTATGAACATTAACAAACACAAACAACACCCCTTCTAGAACATTTATAAATGGTTTCTAAGTAGGTCACAATCATGTTATGAACATTAACAAACACAAACAACACCCCTTCTAGAACATTTATAAATGGTTTCTAAGTAGCTAACAATCATGTTGTGAACATTAACAAACACAAACAACACCCCTTCTAGAACATTTATAAATGGTTTCTAAGTAGGTCACAATCATGTTATGAACATTAACAAACACAAACAACACCCCTTCTAGAACATTTATAAATGGTTTCTAAGTAGCTAACAATCATGTTATGAACATTAACAAACACGAACAATACCCCTTCTAGAACGTTTATAAATGGTTTCTAAGTAGGTCACAATCATGTTGTGAACATTTAACCATCGTTATATACACCCGTCCATTTTCCTGTGACGTCACATAGTGATGCCAATACAAACAAACATGGCGCATAGAACAGCAAGCTATAGCGACATTAGCTCGGATTCAGACTCGGATTTCAGCGGCTTAAGCGATTCAACAGATTATGCATGTATTGAAACGGATGGTTGTAGTGTGGAGGCGGGTAGCGAAAACGAAATTGAAGAAGAAACTGAAGCTATTGAGCCATATCGGTTTGAACCGTATGCAAGCGAAACCGACGAAAACGACACGACAGCCAGCGACACGGGAGAAAGCGAGGACGAATTCGGCGATCGCCTTCTAACCAACGATTGGTATGTGTTTGTTTGGCATTAAAGGAAACTAACAACTATGAACTAGGTTTACAGCATATGAAATACATTTGGCAACAACATGCACTTTGAGAGTGCAGACAGCCCTATTTTCATCAATTAATATATTCTGTAGACATACCCTCATCCGCGCTCTTTTCCTGAAAGCTGATCTGTCCGGTTTTGGAGTTGATGTCAGCAGGCCAGGGAAGCTAGGGTCGATATTCTTCTCTTGATCATCTTCGGGACGGTGTGAGCCAAGACATCCAGGGGGTTTAGCTCGCTCGTCTGCGGGAACAAACTGCCGCCATTGCTTGCCGTGCTAGCGAGGTCCTTTGTCCCTGAATTGCTCACACACTCCGGCAGATTCAATGGGGGTCTGGCGGCAGATTTCTTTGACTTTATCGTCGGAAATGCATCTGCTTTGAGTGTCGCAGGATATCCACACATTCTTGCCATCTCTGTCGTAGCATAGCTTTCGTCGGTAAAGTGTGCGGAACAAACGTCCGATTTCTTGCCACTTTGGCATCTTTGGGCCACTGGTGCAACTTGAATCCGTCCCTGTTGGTGTTGTTACACCCTCCGACAACACACCGACGAGGCATGATGTCTCCAAGGTACGGAAAACAGTCGAAAAAAAACGGAAAATAACAGAGCTGATTTGACTCCGTGTTTGAGAAAATGGCGGATTGCTTCCCAATGTGACGTCACGTCCGAGAGCGAATAATAGAAAGGCGTTTAATTCGCCAAAATTCACCCATTTAGAGTTCGGAAATCGGTTAAAAAAATATATGGTCTTTTTTCTGCAACATCAAGGTATATATTGACGCTTACATAGGTCTGGTGATAATGTTCCCCTTTAAAGGCACTGCCTTTAGCGTCCTCTCTCACCTGAAAAGGAGACTATTATATACAGGTAAAAGCCAGTAAATTAGAATATTTTGAAAAACTTGATTTATTTCAGTAATTGCATTCAAAAGGTGTAACTTGTACATTATATTTATTCATTGCACACAGACTGATGCATTCAAATGTTTATTTCATTTAATTTTGATGATTTGAAGTGGCAACAAATGAAAATCCAAAATTCCGTGTGACACAAAATTAGAATATTACTTAAGGCTAATACAAAAAAGGGATTTTTAGAAATGTTGGCCAACTGAAAAGTATGAAAATGAAAAATATGAGCATGTACAATACTCAATACTTGGTTGGAGCTCCTTTTGCCTCAATTACTGCGTTAATGCGGCGTGGCATGGAGTCGATGAGTTTCTGGCACTGCTCAGGTGTTATGAGAGCCCAGGTTGCTCTGATAGTGGCCTTCAACTCTTCTGCGTTTGTGGGTCTGGCATTCTGCATCTTCCTTTTCACAATACCCCACAGATTTTCTATGGGGCTAAGGTCAGGGGAGTTGGCGGGCCAATTTAGAACAGAAATACCATGGTCCGTAAACCAGGCACGGGTAGATTTTGCGCTGTGTGCAGGCGCCAAGTCCTGTTGGAACTTGAAATCTCCATCTCCATAGAGCAGGTCAGCAGCAGGAAGCATGAAGTGCTCTAAAACTTGCTGGTAGACGGCTGCGTTGACCCTGGATCTCAGGAAACAGAGTGGACCGACACCAGCAGATGACATGGCACCCCAAACCATCACTGATGGTGGAAACTTTACACTAGACTTCAGGCAACGTGGATCCTGTGCCTCTCCTGTCTTCCTCCAGACTCTGGGACCTCGATTTCCAAAGGAAATGCAAAATTTGCATGGTTGGGTGATGGTTTGGGGTGCCATGTCATCTGCTGGTGTCGGTCCACTCTGTTTCCTGAGATCCAGGGTCAACGCAGCCGTCTACCAGCAAGTTTTAGAGCACTTCATGCTTCGTGCTGCTGACCTGCTCTATGGAGATGGAGATTTCAAGTTCCAACAGGACTTGGCGCCTGCACACAGCGCAAAATCTACCCGTGCCTGGTTTACGGACCATGGTATTTCTGTTCTAAATTGGCCCGCCAACTCCCCTGACCTTAGCCCCATAGAAAATCTGTGGGGTATTGTGAAAAGGAAGATGCAGAATGCCAGACCCAAAAACGCAGAAGAGTTGAAGGCCACTATCAGAGCAACCTGGGCTCTCATAACACCTGAGCAGTGCCAGAAACTCATCGACTCCATGCCACGCCGCATTAACGCAGTAATTGAGGCAAAAGGAGCTCCAACCAAGTATTGAGTATTGTACATGCTCATATTTTTCATTTTCATACTTTTCAGTTGGCCAACATTTCTAAAAATCCCTTTTTTGTATTAGCCTTAAGTAATATTCTAATTTTGTGACACACGGAATTTTGGATTTTCATTTGTTGCCACTTCAAATCATCAAAATTAAATGAAATAAACATTTGAATGCATCAGTCTGTGTGCAATGAATAAATATAATGTACAAGTTACACCTTTTGAATGCAATTACTGAAATAAATCAAGTTTTTCAAAATATTCTAATTTACTGGCTTTTACCTGTATGTCTCCAAGTCCATGTTTCTCGCCCGGAAAAGGGTGGAGTGCCATCTCCGGGTTGGGGAGGGGATCTTGCCCCATGTGAAGGAGTTCAAGTACCTCGGAGTCTTGACTATAATAATTCTGCCCATGTCAATCAACATTAAACTGCCTCAAGTTGTTGCTCAGATTAAATAAAATGACAACTTTTCTTCTTCATATAAAAAGTGCAACATTAAACAGTTTCAAGTCAACTCATCATGCTTCATTTATTACAGCATTTGGGAAGCCTGTAGTTGATTTATTATGTAAATGTTATATTTTTATCAACATGTGATAGCAGGGACCCTGCCATTCAAAACTAGGCTGCTGCATTACTAATGATTAATGTAACTATAGCTGACAAAATAGTACAATAGCAATAGGAGAGACTATTCATCCCTGAACACCATGGAGTTCATGTAGGCTTAATGATGCACTTACATTATTATATCAACTATCAGAGACAGAAACTCTTCATTTAACATAATGTCCTTTTTTTGCTGCTTCAACACAGCTCAATCAACACAGAAAAAGGTCAAGTGAAATAACAGACAGACAGGGCTTTGCTGTCCATAACACACAAACACACACCGCAAAATGAGCTAACTTTACGCTAATTAGCCTTCACCTCAAGCCAGGACTGCGAACGAGCTGAGCTGCCTTTATTATTTCTAGAAGGTCAACGGGCTCATAGTGATGTTACTAGTAGTTGACTGGGAGGTGTTTATTATCATTTGGGGAGACTCCGCTGCCTGATGATTACCTGCTAAACACCTCGACACTGGAGCACTGATTCCATGCGCTCTGAATACGCACTGCTGATTGGCTGTTACCGCTCTGTGTGTAACCAATCAGATGGTTGTGTGGGTGGGACAATGCTGGGTGCTGTGTAGAGGACTGACAGAGGCAGAACGCGGAGCAGCTTGTTAAGACTTTAGCTTTTGGCTACTTAATATGTTCGTCTGGAAACTCGTTCGGTACACCTCCGAACCGAACCGAAACCCCCGTACCGAAACGGTTCCATACAAATACACGTACTGTTACACCCCTAATATTTAGATTTGAGAACCAATACTACATCATGGATATCTATATTCCAGTATCGATCCGCACATCACTATATGGTGATTGCCTGGCAGGTATGTTGGAAAGTTAGCTGGCGATTTATCAGTTCATACATATTCATCAACTACACAAGCATTTTGAACAGAAGGAGCTTAGGAGGAACCTGTGAGGAACCACAAAACTTGTTGCCATAGAAACAAGAAAGCCAAGACTATTTGCACACTACTGTACATACAGTACTGTCTATGATCTACATTCTGTACATGGTCATTGGCCAGCAGGATGAGGATGTTGTCATGTGACCACCCCGCATGCGGTCTTGGAACTGAATGAAGACCACCCGGCGGCATGTGCCCCCCCCCCACCCCTTCCCTTCCCCTTGGCTGGGTTTGTCTTCAGGTCTTTTCTCCACAGACGCTACTAACTCCTTCTCCACGCTCCAGTGTGGGACGGACAACTTAGTGGAGCCTTCAAAGTCCAACACCGTTTAAATTTTTTAAATAAATACGAGTCAAATTACTCAAATGTTACAGACAGGGACAAAGAAGGCGAGTGCAGTGTGATACTGCCCCCCTGTGGCCGTTTATAGGTATGGCTTCAATCGTTACGTTATTGCCGTGCGATACTGCCCCCCTGTGGCCGTTTATAGGTATGGCTTCTATCGATCCGTTTGCTAAAAATGAACTTCTGAAGTTTTTTCCCAAACTTGTACGACATTTGGAGCTTCCATTATACTTCATACAAGGTGTGTGTTCTTGTTTCTGGACTACGTCTACAAACCATTCTCACCAAGGACAGGAGTTGTGTATATTTTGGTGCAAATCCAGGTTTGTAGGCTCGCCGCTTTACAGCAACAATACCCCTTGTAGACGGTTTATAAATGGTTTCTAAGTAGGTCACAATCATGTTATGAACATTAACAAACACGAACAATACCCCTTCTAGAACGTTTATAAATGGTTTCCAAGTAGCTAACAATCATGTTATGAACACAAACACGAACAACACCCCTTCTAGAACGTTTATAAATGTTTTCTAAGTAGCTAACTATCATGTTATGAACATTAACAAACACGAACAATACCCCTTCTAGAACGTTTATAAATGGTTTCTAAGTAGCTAACAATCATGTTATGAACATTAACAAACACGAACAATACCCCTTCTAGAACGTTTATAAATGGTTTCTAAGTAGCTAACAATCATGTTATGAACATTAACAAACACGAACAACACCCCTTCTAGAACGTTTATAAATGGTTTCTAAGTAGCTAACAATCATGTTATGAACATTAACAAACAGAAACAATACCCCTTCTAGAACGTTTATAAATGGTTTCCAAGTAGCTAACAATCATGTTATGAACATTAACAAACACAAACAATACCCCTTCTAGAACGTTTATAAATGGTTTCTAAGTAGGTCACAATCATGTTATGAACATTAACAAACACGAACAATACCCCTTCTAGAACGTTTATAAATGGTTTCTAAGTAGCTAACAATCATGTTATGAACATTAACAAACATGAACAACACCCCTTCTAGAACGTTTATAAATGGTTTCTAAGTAGCTAACAATCATGTTATGAACATTAACAAACACAAACAATACCCCTTCTAGAACATTTATAAATGGTTTCTAAGTAGGTCACAATCATGTTATGAACATGAACAAACACGAACAATACCCCTTCTAGAACGTTTATAAATGGTTTCTAAGTAGCTAACAATCATGTTATGAACATTAACAAACACGAACAACACCCCTTCTAGAACGTTTATAAATGGTTTCTAAGTAGCTACAATCATGTTATGAACATTAACAAACACGAACAACACCCCTTCTAGAACATTTATAAATGGTTTCTAAGTAGGTCACAATCATGTTGTGAACATTAACAAACACGAACAACACCCCTTCTAGAACGTTTATAAATGGTTTCTAAGTAGCTAACAATCATGTTATGAACATTAACAAACACGAACAACACCCCTTCTAGAACGTTTATAAATGGTTTCTAAGTAGCTAACAATCATGTTATGAACATTAACAAACAGAAACAATACCCCTTCTAGAACGTTTATAAATGGTTTCCAAGTAGCTAACAATCATGTTATGAACATTAACAAACACAAACAATACCCCTTCTAGAACGTTTATAAATGGTTTCTAAGTAGGTCACAATCATGTTATGAACATTAACAAACACGAACAATACCCCTTCTAGAACGTTTATAAATGGTTTCCAAGTAGCTAACAATCATGTTATGAACACAAACACGAACAACACCCCTTCTAGAACGTTTATAAATGTTTTCTAAGTAGCTAACTATCATGTTATGAACATTAACAAACACGAACAATACCCCTTCTAGAACGTTTATAAATGGTTTCTAAGTAGCTAACAATCATGTTATGAACATTAACAAACACGAACAATACCCCTTCTAGAACGTTTATAAATGGTTTCTAAGTAGCTAACAATCATGTTATGAACATTAACAAACACGAACAACACCCCTTCTAGAACGTTTATAAATGGTTTCTAAGTAGCTAACAATCATGTTATGAACATTAACAAACAGAAACAATACCCCTTCTAGAACGTTTATAAATGGTTTCCAAGTAGCTAACAATCATGTTATGAACATTAACAAACACAAACAATACCCCTTCTAGAACGTTTATAAATGGTTTCTAAGTAGGTCACAATCATGTTATGAACATTAACAAACACGAACAATACCCCTTCTAGAACGTTTATAAATGGTTTCTAAGTAGCTAACAATCATGTTATGAACATTAACAAACAT
This sequence comes from Nerophis lumbriciformis, assembly GCF_033978685.3. Classification (NCBI taxonomy): domain Eukaryota; kingdom Metazoa; phylum Chordata; class Actinopteri; order Syngnathiformes; family Syngnathidae; genus Nerophis; species Nerophis lumbriciformis. The sequence goes on along the minus strand of NC_084557.2, from coordinate 2,675,076 downwards.
GAACAACACCCCTTCTAGAACGTTTATAAATGGTTTCTAAGTAGCTAACAATCATGTTATGAACATTAACAAACACAAACAATACCCCTTCTAGAACATTTATAAATGGTTTCTAAGTAGGTCACAATCATGTTATGAACATGAACAAACACGAACAATACCCCTTCTAGAACGTTTATAAATGGTTTCTAAGTAGCTAACAATCATGTTATGAACATTAACAAACACGAACAACACCCCTTCTAGAACGTTTATAAATGGTTTCTAAGTAGCTACAATCATGTTATGAACATTAACAAACACGAACAACACCCCTTCTAGAACATTTATAAATGGTTTCTAAGTAGGTCACAATCATGTTGTGAACATTAACAAACACGAACAACACCCCTTCTAGAACGTTTATAAATGGTTTCTAAGTAGCTAACAATCATGTTATGAACATTAACAAACACGAACAACACCCCTTCTAGAACGTTTATAAATGGTTTCTAAGTAGCTAACAATCATGTTATGAACATTAACAAACAGAAACAATACCCCTTCTAGAACGTTTATAAATGGTTTCCAAGTAGCTAACAATCATGTTATGAACATTAACAAACACAAACAATACCCCTTCTAGAACGTTTATAAATGGTTTCTAAGTAGGTCACAATCATGTTATGAACATTAACAAACACGAACAATACCCCTTCTAGAACGTTTATAAATGGTTTCTAAGTAGCTAACAATCATGTTATGAACATTAACAAACATGAACAACACCCCTTCTAGAACATTTATAAATGGTTTCTAAGTAGCTAACAATCATGTTATGAACATTAACAAACACAAACAATACCCCTTCTAGAACATTTATAAATGGTTTCTAAGTAGGTCACAATCATGTTATGAACATGAACAAACACGAACAATACCCCTTCTAGAACGTTTATAAATGGTTTCTAAGTAGCTAACAATCATGTTATGAACATTAACAAACACGAACAACACCCCTTCTAGAACGTTTATAAATGGTTTCTAAGTAGCTACAATCATGTTATGAACATTAACAAACACGAACAACACCCCTTCTAGAACATTTATAAATGGTTTCTAAGTAGCTAACAATCATGTTATGAACATTAACAAACATGAACAATACCCCTTCTAGAACATTTATAAATGGTTTCTAAGTAGGTCACAATCATGTTATGAACATGAACAAACACGAACAATACCCCTTCTAGAACGTTTATAAATGGTTTCTAAGTAGCTAACAATCATGTTATGAACATTAACAAACACGAACAACACCCCTTCTAGAACGTTTATAAATGGTTTCTAAGTAGCTACAATCATGTTATGAACATTAACAAACACGAACAACACCCCTTCTAGAACATTTATAAATGGTTTCTAAGTAGGTCACAATCATGTTGTGAACATTAACAAACACGAACAACACCCCTTCTAGAACGTTTATAAATGGTTTCTAAGTAGCTAACAATCATGTTATGAACATTAACAAACACGAACAACACCCCTTCTAGAACGTTTATAAATGGTTTCTAAGTAGCTAACAATCATGTTATGAACATTAACAAACAGAAACAATACCCCTTCTAGAACGTTTATAAATGGTTTCCAAGTAGCTAACAATCATGTTATGAACATTAACAAACACAAACAATACCCCTTCTAGAACGTTTATAAATGGTTTCTAAGTAGGTCACAATCATGTTATGAACATTAACAAACACGAACAATACCCCTTCTAGAACGTTTATAAATGGTTTCTAAGTAGCTAACAATCATGTTATGAACATTAACAAACATGAACAACACCCCTTCTAGAACGTTTATAAATGGTTTCTAAGTAGCTAACAATCATGTTATGAACATTAACAAACACAAACAATACCCCTTCTAGAACATTTATAAATGGTTTCTAAGTAGGTCACAATCATGTTATGAACATGAACAAACACGAACAATACCCCTTCTAGAACGTTTATAAATGGTTTCTAAGTAGCTAACAATCATGTTATGAACATTAACAAACACGAACAACACCCCTTCTAGAACGTTTATAAATGGTTTCTAAGTAGCTACAATCATGTTATGAACATTAACAAACACGAACAACACCCCTTCTAGAACATTTATAAATGGTTTCTAAGTAGCTAACAATCATGTTATGAACATTAACAAACATGAACAATACCCCTTCTAGAACGTTTATAAATGGTTTCTAAGTAGCTAACAATCATGTTATGAACATTAACAAACACGAACAACACCCCTTCTAGAACGTTTATAAATTGTTTCTAAGTAGCTAACAATCATGTTATGAACATTAACAAACACGAACAATACCCCTTCTAGAACGTTTATAAATGGTTTCTAAGTAGCTAACAATCATGTTATGAACATTAACAAACACGAACAACACCCCTTCTAGAACGTTTATAAATAGTTTCTAAGTAGCTAACAATCATGTTATGAACATTAACAAACACAAACAATACCCCTTCTAGAACGTTTATAAATGGTTTCTAAGTAGCTAACAATCATGTTATGAACATTAACAAACACAAACAATACCCCTTCTAGAATGTTTATAAATGGTTTCTAAGTAGGTCACAATCATGTTATGAACATTAACAAACACGAACAACACCTCTTCTAGAACGTTTATAAATGGTTTCTAAGTAGGTCACAATCATGTTATGAACATTAACAAACACAAACAACACCCCTTCTAGAACGTTTATAAATGGTTTCTAAGTAGCTAACAATCATGTTATGAACATTAACAAACACGAACAATACCCCTTCTAGAACGTTTATAAATGGTTTCTAAGTAGCTAACAATCATGTTATGAACATTAACAAACACGAACAATACCCCTTCTAGAACGTTTATAAATGGTTTCTAAGTAGCTAACAATCATGTTATGAACATTAACAAACACGAACAACACCCCTTCTAGAACGTTTATAAATAGTTTCTAAGTAGCTAACAATCATGTTATGAACATTAACAAACACAAACAATACCCCTTCTAGAACGTTTATAAATGGTTTCTAAGTAGCTAAAAATCATGTTATAAACATTAACAAACACGAACAATACCCCTTCTAGAACGTTTATAAATGGTTTCTAAGTAGCTAACAATCATGTTATGAACATTAACAAACACGAACAACACCCCTTCTAGAACGTTTATAAATGGTTTCTAAGTAGCTAACAATCATGTTATGAACATTAACAAACACAAACAATACCCCTTCTAGAACGTTTATAAATGGTTTCTAAGTAGGTTACAATCATGTTATGAACATTAACAAACACAAACAATACCCCTTCTAGAACGTTTATAAATGGTTTCTAAGTAGCCAACAATCATGTTATGAACATTAACAAACACAAACAATACCCCTTCTAGAACATTTATAAATGGTTTCTAAGTAGGTCACAATCATGTAATGAACATTAACAAACACGAACAATACCCCTTCTAGAACGTTTATAAATGGTTTCTAAGTTGCTAACAATCATGTTATGAACATTAACAAACACGAACAATACCCCTTCTAGAACGTTGATAAATGGTTTTTAAGTAGGTCACAATCATGTTATGAACATTAACAAACACGAACAATACCCCTTCTAGAACGTTGATAAATGGTTTTTAAGTAGGTCACAATCATGTTATGAACATTAACAAACACAAACAATACCCCTTCTAGAACGTTTATAAATGGTTTCTAAGTAGGTCACAATCATGTTATGAACATTAACAAACACGAACAATACCCCTTCTAGAACGTTTATAAATGGTTTTTAAGTAGATCACAATCATGTTATGAACATTAACAAACACGAACAACACCCCTTCTAGAACGTTTATAAATGGTTTCTAAGTAGGTCACAATCATGTTATGAACATTAACAAACACGAACAATACCCCTTCTAGAACGTTTATAAATGGTTTCCAAGTAGCTAACAATCATGTTATGAACACAAACACGAACAACACCCCTTCTAGAACGTTTATAAATGTTTTCTAAGTAGCTAACAATCATGTTATGAACATTAACAAACAGAAACAATACCCCTTCTAGAACGTTTATAAATGGTTTCTAAGTAGCTAACAATCATGTTATGAACATTAACAAACACAAACAACACCCCTTCTAGAACGTTTATAAATGGTTTCTAAGTAGCTAACAATCATGTTATGAACATTAACAAACACGAACAACCCCCCTTGTAGAACGTTTATAAATAGTTTCTAAGTAGCTAACAATCATGTTATGAACATTAACAAACACAAACAATACCCCTTCTAGAACGTTTATAAATGGTTTCTAAGTAGCTAACAATCATGTTATGAACATTAACAAACACGAACAACACCCCTTCTAGAACGTTTATAAATGGTTTCTAAGTAGCTAACAATCATGTTATGAACATTAACAAACACAAACAATACCCCTTCTAGAACGTTTATAAATGGTTTCTAAGTAGCTAACAATCATGTTATGAACATTAACAAACACGAACAACACCCCTTCTAGAACGTTTATAAATGGTTTCTAAGTAGCTAAGAATCATGTTATGAACATTAACAAACACAAACAATACCCCTTCTAGAACATTTATAAATGGTTTCTAAGTAGGTTACAATCATGCTATGAACATTAACAAACACGAACAATACCCCTTCTAGAACGTTTATAAATGGTTTCTAAGTAGCTAACAATCATGTTATGAACATTAACAAACACGAACAATACCCCTTCTAGAACGTTTATAAATGGTTTCTAAGTAGGTTACAATCATGCTATGAACATTAACAAACACGAACAATACCCCTTCTAGAACGTTTATAAATGGTTTCTAAGTAGGTTGTTCAACCCCTGTGGCCGTTTATAGGTATGGCTTCTATCGTTACGTTATTGCCGTGCGATACTGCCCCCCTGTGGCCGTTTATAGGTATGGCTTCTATCGATCCGTTTGCTAAAAATGAACTTCTGAAGTTTTTTCCCAAACTTGTACGACATTTGGAGCTTCCATTATACTTCATACAAGGTGTGTGTTCTTGTTTCTGGACTACGTCTACAAACCAATCTCACCAAGAACAGGAGTTGTGTATATTTTGGTGCAAATCCAGGTTTGTAGGCTCGCCGCTTTACAGCAACAATACCCCTTGTAGACGGTTTATAAATGGTTTCTAAGTAGGTCACAATCATGTTATGAACATTAACAAACACAAACAACACCCCTTCTAGAACGTTTATAAATGGTTTCTAAGTAGCTAACAATCATGTTATGAACATTAACAAACACGAACAATACCCCTTCTAGAACGTTTATAAATGGTTTCTAAGTAGCTAACAATCATGTTATGAACATTAACAAACACGAACAATACCCCTTCTAGAACGTTTATAAATGGTTTCTAAGTAGCTAACAATCATGTTATGAACATTAACAAACACGAACAACACCCCTTCTAGAACGTTTATAAATAGTTTCTAAGTAGCTAACAATCATGTTATGAACATTAACAAACACAAACAATACCCCTTCTAGAACGTTTATAAATGGTTTCTAAGTAGCTAAAAATCATGTTATGAACATTAACAAACACGAACAATACCCCTTCTAGAACGTTTATAAATGGTTTCTAAGTAGCTAACAATCATGTTATGAACATTAACAAACACGAACAACACCCCTTCTAGAACGTTTATAAATGGTTTCTAAGTAGCTAACAATCATGTTATGAACATTAACAAACACGAACAATACCCCTTGTAGACGGTTTATAAATGGTTTCTAGTAACTAACAATCATGTTATGAACATTAACAAACACGAACAATACCCCTTCTAGAACGTTTATAAATGGTTTCTAAGTAGCTAACAATCATGTTATGAACATTAACAAACACGAACAACACCCCTTCTAGAACGTTTATAAATAGTTTCTAAGTAGCTAACAATCATGTTATGAACATTAACAAACACAAACAATACCCCTTCTAGAACGTTTATAAATGGTTTCTAAGTAGCTAAAAATCATGTTATGAACATTAACAAACACGAACAATACCCCTTCTAGAACGTTTATAAATGGTTTCTAAGTAGCTAACAATCATGTTATGAACATTAACAAACACGAACAACACCCCTTCTAGAACGTTTATAAATGGTTTCTAAGTAGCTAACAATCATGTTATGAACATTAACAAACACAAACAATACCCCTTCTAGAACGTTTATAAATGGTTTCTAAGTAGGTTACAATCATGTTATGAACATTAACAAACACAAACAATACCCCTTCTAGAACGTTTATAAATGGTTTCTAAGTAGCCAACAATCATGTTATGAACATTAACAAACACAAACAATACCCCTTCTAGAACATTTATAAATGGTTTCTAAGTAGGTCACAATCATGTTATGAACATTAACAAACACGAACAATACCCCTTCTAGAACGTTTATAAATGGTTTCTAAGTTGCTAACAATCATGTTATGAACATTAACAAACACGAACAATACCCCTTCTAGAACGTTGATAAATGGTTTTTAAGTAGGTCACAATCATGTTATGAACATTAACAAACACGAACAATACCCCTTCTAGAACGTTGATAAATGGTTTTTAAGTAGGTCACAATCATGTTATGAACATTAACAAACACAAACAATACCCCTTCTAGAACGTTTATAAATGGTTTCTAAGTAGGTCACAATCATGTTATGAACATTAACAAACACGAACAATACCCCTTCTAGAACGTTTATAAATGGTTTTTAAGTAGATCACAATCATGTTATGAACATTAACAAACACGAACAACACCCCTTCTAGAACGTTTATAAATGGTTTCTAAGTAGGTCACAATCATGTTATGAACATTAACAAACACGAACAATACCCCTTCTAGAACGTTTATAAATGGTTTCCAAGTAGCTAACAATCATGTTATGAACACAAACACGAACAACACCCCTTCTAGAACGTTTATAAATGTTTTCTAAGTAGCTAACAATCATGTTATGAACATTAACAAACAGAAACAATACCCCTTCTAGAACGTTTATAAATGGTTTCTAAGTAGCTAACAATCATGTTATGAACATTAACAAACACAAACAACACCCCTTCTAGAACGTTTATAAATGGTTTCTAAGTAGCTAACAATCATGTTATGAACATTAACAAACACGAACAACCCCCCTTGTAGAACGTTTATAAATAGTTTCTAAGTAGCTAACAATCATGTTATGAACATTAACAAACACAAACAATACCCCTTCTAGAACGTTTATAAATGGTTTCTAAGTAGCTAACAATCATGTTATGAACATTAACAAACACGAACAACACCCCTTCTAGAACGTTTATAAATGGTTTCTAAGTAGCTAACAATCATGTTATGAACATTAACAAACACAAACAATACCCCTTCTAGAACGTTTATAAATGGTTTCTAAGTAGCTAACAATCATGTTATGAACATTAACAAACACGAACAACACCCCTTCTAGAACGTTTATAAATGGTTTCTAAGTAGCTAAGAATCATGTTATGAACATTAACAAACACAAACAATACCCCTTCTAGAACATTTATAAATGGTTTCTAAGTAGGTTACAATCATGCTATGAACATTAACAAACACGAACAATACCCCTTCTAGAACGTTTATAAATGGTTTCTAAGTAGCTAACAATCATGTTATGAACATTAACAAACACGAACAATACCCCTTCTAGAACGTTTATAAATGGTTTCTAAGTAGGTTACAATCATGCTATGAACATTAACAAACACGAACAACACCCCTTCTAGAACGTTTATAAATGGTTTCTAAGTAGGTTACAATCATGCTATGAACATTAACAAACACGAACAATACCCCTTCTAGAACGTTTATAAATGGTTTCTAAGTAGCTAACAATCATGTTATGAACATTAACAAACACAAACAATACCCCTTCTAGAACGTTTATAAATGGTTTCTAAGTAGCTAACAATCATGTTATGAACATTAACAAACACGAACAATACCCCTTCTAGAACGTTTATAAATGGTTTCTAAGTAGGTTACAATCATGCTATGAACATTAACAAACACGAACAACACCCCTTCTAGAACGTTTATAAATGGTTTCTAAGTAGGTTACAATCATGCTATGAACATTAACAAACACGAACAATACCCCTTCTAGAACGTTTATAAATGGTTTCTAAGTAGGTTACAGTCATGCTATGAACATTAACAAACACGAACAATACCCCTTCTAGAACGTTTATAAATGGTTTCTAAGTAGCTAAGAATCATGTTATGAACATTAACAAACACGAACAATACCCCTTCTAGAACGTTTATAAATGGTTTCTAAGTAGCTAACAATCATGTTATGAACATTAACAAACACAAACAATACCCCTTCTAGAACGTTTATAAATGGTTTCTAAGTAGCTAAGAATCATGTTATGAACATTAACAAACACGAACAATACCCCTTCTAGAACATTTATAAATGGTTTCTAAGTAGGTCACAATCATGTTGTGAACATTAACAAACACGAACAATACCCCTTCTAGAACGTTTATAAATGGTTTCTAAGTAGCTAACAATCATGTTATGAACATTAACAAACACGAACAACACCCCTTCTAGAACGTTGATAAATGTTTTTTAAGTAGGTCACAATCATGTTATGAACATTAACAAACACAAACAATACCCCTTCTAGAACGTTTATAAATGGTTTCTAAGTAGCTAACAATCATGTTATGAACATTAACAAACACGAACAATACCCCTTCTAGAACGTTTATAAATGTTTTTTAAGTAGATCACAATCATGTTATGAACATTAACAAACACAAACAATACCCCTTCTAGAACGTTTATAAATGGTTTCTAAGTAGCTAACAATCATGTTATGAACATTAACAAACACGAACAATACCCCTTCTAGAACGTTTGTAAATGGTTTCTAAGTAGCTAACAATCATGTTATGAACATTAACAAACAAGAACAATACCCCTTCTAGAACGTTGATAAATGGTTTTTAAGTAGGTCACAATCATGTTATGAACATTAACAAACACAAACAATACCCCTTCTAGAATGTTTATAAATGGTTTCTAAGTAGCTAACAATCATGTTATGAACATTAACAAACAGAAACAATACCCCTTCTAGAACATTTATAAATGGTTTCTAAGTAGGTCACAGTCATGTTATGAACATTAACAAACACGAACAATACCCCTTCTAGAATGTTTATAAATCGTTTCTAAGTAGCTAACAATCATGTTATGAACATTAACAAACACGAACAATACCCCTTCTAGAACGTTTATAAATGGTTTCTAAGTAGTTAACAATCATGTTATGAACATTAACAAACACGAACAACACCCCTTCTAGAACGTTTGTAAATGGTTTCTAAGTAGCTAACAATCATGTTATGAACATTAACAAACACGAACAACACCCCTTCTAGAACGTTTATAAATAGTTTCTAAGTAGCTAACAATCATGTTATGAACATTAACAAACACGAACAACACCCCTTCTAGAACGTTTATAAATAGTTTCTAAGTAGCTAACAATCATGTTATGAACATTAACAAACACAAACAATACCCCTTCTAGAACGTTTATAAATGGTTTCTAAGTAGCTAACAATCATGTTATGAACATTAACAAACACGAACAACACCCCTTCTAGAACGTTTATAAATGGTTTCTAAGTAGCTAACAATCATGTTATGAACATTAACAAACACGAACAACACCCCTTCTAGAACGTTGATAAATGTTTTTTAAGTAGGTCACAATCATGTTATGAACATTAACAAACACAAACAATACCCCTTCTAGAACGTTTATAAATGGTTTCTAAGTAGCTAACAATCATGTTATGAACATTAACAAACACGAACAATACCCCTTCTAGAACGTTTATAAATGTTTTTTAAGTAGATCACAATCATGTTATGAACATTAACAAACACAAACAATACCCCTTCTAGAACGTTTATAAATGGTTTCTAAGTAGCTAACAATCATGTTATGAACATTAACAAACACGAACAACACCCCTTCTAGAACGTTTATAAATGGTTTCTAAGTAGCTAACAATCATGTTATGAACATTAACAAACACGAACAATACCCCTTCTAGAACGTTTATAGATGGTTTCTAAGTAGCTAACAGTCATGTTATGAACATTAACAAACAGAAACAATACCCCTTCTAGAACATTTATAAATGGTTTCTAAGTAGGTCACAATCATGTTATGAACATTAACAAACACGAACAATACCCCTTCTAGAACGTTTATAAATGGTTTCTAAGTAGCTAACAATCATGTTATGAACATTAACAAACACGAACAACACCCCTTCTAGAACGTTTATAAATGGTTTCTAAGTAGGTCACAATCATGTTATGAACATTAACAAACACGAACAATACCCCTTCTAGAACGTTTATAAATGGTTTCTAAGTAGGTAACAGTCATGTTATGAACATTAACAAGCACGAACAATACCCCTTCTAGAACGTTTATAAATGGTTTCTAAGTACGTCACAATCATGTTATGAACATTAACAAACACGAACAACACCCCTTCTAGAACGTTTATAAATGGTTTCTAAGTAGCTAACAATCATGTTATGAACATTAACAAACACAAACAATACCCCTTCTAGAACGTTTATAGATGGTTTCTAAGTAGCTAACAGTCATGTTATGAACATTAACAAACAGAAACAATACCCCTTCTAGAACATTTATAAATGGTTTCTAAGTAGGTCACAATCATGTTATGAACATTAACAAACACGAACAATACCCCTTCTAGAATGTTTATAAATGGTTTCTAAGTAGCTAACAATCATGTTATGAACATTAACAAACACGAACAACACCCCTTCTAGAACGTTTATAAATGGTTTCTAAGTAGGTCACAATCATGTTATGAACATTAACAAACACGAACAATACCCCTTCTAGAACGTTTATAAATGGTTTCTAAGTAGCTAACAATCATGTTATGAACATTAACAAACACGAACAATACCCCTTCTAGAACGTTTATAAATGGTTTCTAAGTAGCTAACAATCATGTTATGAACATTAACAAACACAAACAATACCCCTTCTAGAACATTTATAAATAGTTTCTAAGTAGCTAACAATCATGTTATGAACATTAACAAACACAAACAATACCCCTTCTAGAACGTTTATAAATGGTTTCTAAGTAGCTAACAATCATGTTATGAACATTAACAAACACGAACAATACCCCTTCTAGAACGTTTATAAATGGTTTCTAAGTAGCTAACAATCATGTTATGAACATTAACAAACACAAACAATACCCCTTCTAGAACGTTTATAAATGGTTTCTAAGTAGGTCACAATCATGTTATGAACATTAACAAACACGAACAACACCCCTTCTAGAACGTTTATAAATGGTTTCTAAGTAGCTAACAATCATGTTATGAACATTAACAAACACGAGCAACACCCCTTCTAGAACGTTTATAAATGGTTTCTAAGTAGCTAACAATCATGTTATGAACATTAACAAACACGAACAACACCCCTTCTAGAACGTTTATAAATGGTTTCTAAGTAGGTCACAATCATGTTATGAACATTAACAAACACGAACAATACCCCTTCTAGAACGTTTATAAATGGTTTCTAAGTAGGTAACAGTCATGTTATGAACATTAACAAGCACGAACAATACCCCTTCTAGAACGTTTATAAATGGTTTCTAAGTACGTCACAATCATGTTATGAACATTAACAAACACGAACAACACCCCTTCTAGAACGTTTATAAATGGTTTCTAAGTAGCTAACAATCATGTTATGAACATTAACAAACACAAACAATACCCCTTCTAGAACGTTTATAGATGGTTTCTAAGTAGCTAACAGTCATGTTATGAACATTAACAAACAGAAACAATACCCCTTCTAGAACATTTATAAATGGTTTCTAAGTAGGTCACAATCATGTTATGAACATTAACAAACACGAACAACACCCCTTCTAGAACGTTTATAAATGGTTTCTAAGTAGGTCACAATCATGTTATGAACATTAACAAACACGAACAATACCCCTTCTAGAACGTTTATAAATGGTTTCTAAGTAGCTAACAGTCATGTTATGAACATTAACAAACACGAACAATACCCCTTCTAGAACGTTTATAAATGGTTTCTAAGTAGCTAACAGTCATGTTATGAACATTAACAAACACGAACAATACCCCTTCTAGAACGTTTATAAATGGTTTCTAAGTAGCTAACAGTCATGTTATGAACATTAACAAACACGAACAATACCCCTTCTAGAACGTTTATAAATGGTTTCTAAGTAGGTCACAATCATGTTATGAACATTAACAAACACGAACAATACCCCTTCTAGAACGTTTATAAATGGTTTCTAAGTAGCTAACAGTCATGTTATGAACATTAACAAACACGAACAATACCCCTTCTAGAACGTTTATAAATGGTTTCTAAGTACGTCACAATCATGTTATGAACATTAACAAACACGAACAATACCCCTTCTAGAACGTTTATAAATGGTTTCTAAGTAGCTAACAATCATGTTATGAACATTAACAAACACGAACAACACCCCTTCTAGAACGTTTATAAATAGTTTCTAAGTAGCTAACAATCATGTTATGAACATTAACAAACACAAACAATACCCCTTCTAGAACGTTTATAAATGGTTTCTAAGTAGCTAACAATCATGTTATGAACATTAACAAACACAAACAATACCCCTTCTAGAACGTTTATAAATGGTTTCTAAGTAGATCACAATCATGTTATGAACATTAACAAACACAAACAACACCCCTTCTAGAACGTTTATAAATGGTTTCTAAGTAGCTAACAATCATGTTATGAACATTAACAAACACAAACAATACCCCTTTTAGAACGTTTATAAATGGTTTCTAAGTAGCTAACAATCATGTTATGAACATTAACAAACACGAACAATACCCCTTCTAGAACGTTTATAAATGGTTTCCAAGTAGCTAACAATCATGTTATGAACACAAACACGAACAACACCCCTTCTAGAACGTTTATAAATGTTTTCTAAGTAGCTAACTATCATGTTATGAACATTAACAAACACGAACAATACCCCTTCTAGAACGTTTATAAATGGTTTCTAAGTAGCTAACAATCATGTTATGAACATTAACAAACACGAACAACACCCCTTCTAGAACGTTTATAAATGGTTTCTAAGTAGCTAACAATCATGTTATGAACATTAACAAACACGAACAATACCCCTTCTAGAACGTTTATAGATGGTTTCTAAGTAGCTAACAGTCATGTTATGAACATTAACAAACAGAAACAATACCCCTTCTAGAACATTTATAAATGGTTTCTAAGTAGGTCACAATCATGTTATGAACATTAACAAACACGAACAATACCCCTTCTAGAACGTTTATAAATGGTTTCTAAGTAGCTAACAATCATGTTATGAACATTAACAAACACGAACAACACCCCTTCTAGAACGTTTATAAATGGTTTCTAAGTAGGTCACAATCATGTTATGAACATTAACAAACACGAACAATACCCCTTCTAGAACGTTTATAAATGGTTTCTAAGTAGGTAACAGTCATGTTATGAACATTAACAAGCACGAACAATACCCCTTCTAGAACGTTTATAAATGGTTTCTAAGTACGTCACAATCATGTTATGAACATTAACAAACACGAACAACACCCCTTCTAGAACGTTTATAAATGGTTTCTAAGTAGCTAACAATCATGTTATGAACATTAACAAACACAAACAATACCCCTTCTAGAACGTTTATAGATGGTTTCTAAGTAGCTAACAGTCATGTTATGAACATTAACAAACAGAAACAATACCCCTTCTAGAACATTTATAAATGGTTTCTAAGTAGGTCACAATCATGTTATGAACATTAACAAACACGAACAATACCCCTTCTAGAATGTTTATAAATGGTTTCTAAGTAGCTAACAATCATGTTATGAACATTAACAAACACGAACAACACCCCTTCTAGAACGTTTATAAATGGTTTCTAAGTAGGTCACAATCATGTTATGAACATTAACAAACACGAACAATACCCCTTCTAGAACGTTTATAAATGGTTTCTAAGTAGCTAACAATCATGTTATGAACATTAACAAACACGAACAATACCCCTTCTAGAACGTTTATAAATGGTTTCTAAGTAGCTAACAATCATGTTATGAACATTAACAAACACAAACAATACCCCTTCTAGAACGTTTATAAATAGTTTCTAAGTAGCTAACAATCATGTTATGAACATTAACAAACACAAACAATACCCCTTCTAGAACGTTTATAAATGGTTTCTAAGTAGCTAACAATCATGTTATGAACATTAACAAACACGAACAATACCCCTTCTAGAACGTTTATAAATGGTTTCTAAGTAGCTAACAATCATGTTATGAACATTAACAAACACAAACAATACCCCTTCTAGAACGTTTATAAATGGTTTCTAAGTAGGTCACAATCATGTTATGAACATTAACAAACACGAACAACACCCCTTCTAGAACGTTTATAAATGGTTTCTAAGTAGCTAACAATCATGTTATGAACATTAACAAACACGAGCAACACCCCTTCTAGAACGTTTATAAATGGTTTCTAAGTAGCTAACAATCATGTTATGAACATTAACAAACACGAACAACACCCCTTCTAGAACGTTTATAAATAGTTTCTAAGTAGCTAACAATCATGTTATGAACATTAACAAACACAAACAATACCCCTTCTAGAACGTTTATAAATGGTTTCTAAGTAGCTAACAATCATGTTATGAACATTAACAAACACGAACAATACCCCTTCTAGAACGTTTATAAATGGTTTCTAAGTAGCTAACAATCATGTTATGAACATTAACAAACACAAACAATACCCCTTCTAGAACGTTTATAAATGGTTTCTAAGTAGGTCACAATCATGTTATGAACATTAACAAACACGAACAATACCCCTTCTAGAACGTTTATAAATGGTTTCTAAGTAGGTCACAATCATGTTGTGAACATTAACAAACACGAACAATACCCCTTCTAGAACGTTTATAAATGGTTTCTAAGTAGGTCACAATCATGTTATGAACATTAACAAACACGAACAACACCCCTTCAAGAACGTTTATAAATGGTTTCTAAGTAGCTAACAATCATGTTGTGAACATTAACAAACACGAACAATACCCCTTCTAGAACGTTTATAAATGGTTTCTAAGTAGCTAACAATCATGTTATGAACATTAACAAACACGAACAATACCCCTTCTAGAACGTTTATAAATGGTTTCTAAGTAGGTCACAATCATGTTGTGAACATTAACAAACACGAACAATACCCCTTCTAGAACGTTTATAAATGGTTTCTAAGTAGCTACAATCATGTTATGAACATTAACAAACACGAACAACACCCCTTCAAGAACGTTTATAAATGGTTTCTAAGTAGCTAACAATCATGTTATGAACAGTAACAAACACAAACAATACCCCTTCTAGAACGTTTATAAATGGTTTCTAAGTAGCTAGCAATCATGTTATGAACATTAACAAACACGAACAACACCCCTTCTAGAACGTTTATAAATGGTTTCTAAGTAGCTAACAATCATGTTATGAACATTAACAAACACGAACAATACCCCTTCTAGAACGTTTATAAATGGTTTCTAAGTAGCTAACAATCATGTTATGAACATTAACAAACACAAACAATACCCCTTCTAGAACGTTTATAAATGGTTTCTAGGTAGGTCACAATCATGTTATGAACATTAACAAACACAAACAATACCCCTTCTAGAACGTTTATAAATGGTTTCTAAGTAGGTCACAATCATGTTGTGAACATTAACAAACACGAACAATGCCCCTTCTAGAACGTTTATAAATCGTTTCTAAGTAGCTAACAATCATGTTATGAACATTAACAAACACGAACAACACCCCTTCTAGAACGTTTATAAATGGTTTCTAAGTAGCTAACAATCATGTTATGAACATTAACAAACACGAACAATACCCCTTCTAGAACGTTTATAAATGGTTTCTAAGTAGCTAACAATCATGTTATGAACATTAACAAACACGAACAATACCCCTTCTAGAACATTTATAAATGGTTTCTAAGTAGGTCACAATCATGCTATGAACATTAACAAACACGAACAATACCCCTTCTAGAACGTTTATAAATGGTTTCTAAGTAGCTAACAATCATGTTATGAACATTAACAAACACGAACAACACCCCTTCTAGAACGTTTATAAATAGTTTCTAAGTAGCTAACAATCATGTTATGAACATTAACAAACACAAACAATACCCCTTCTAGAACGTTTATAAATGGTTTTTAAGTAGATCACAATCATGTTATGAACATTAACAAACACAAACAATACCCCTTCTAGAACGTTGATAAATGGTTTCTAAGTAGCTAACAATCATGTTATGAACATTAACAAACACGAACAATACCCCTTCTAGAACGTTTATAAATGGTTTTTAAGTAGGTCACAATCATGTTGTGAACATTAACAAACACGAACAATACCCCTTCTAGAACGTTTATAAATGGTTTCTAAGTAGGTCACAATCATGTTATGAACATTAACAAACACGAACAACACCCCTTCAAGAACGTTTATAAATGGTTTCTAAGTAGCTAACAATCATGTTGTGAACATTAACAAACACGAACAATACCCCTTCTAGAACGTTTATAAATGGTTTCTAAGTAGCTAACAATCATGTTATGAACATTAACAAACACGAACAATACCCCTTCTAGAACGTTTATAAATGGTTTCTAAGTAGGTCACAATCATGTTGTGAACATTAACAAACACGAACAATACCCCTTCTAGAACGTTTATAAATGGTTTCTAAGTAGCTACAATCATGTTATGAACATTAACAAACACGAACAACACCCCTTCAAGAACGTTTATAAATGGTTTCTAAGTAGCTAACAATCATGTTATGAACAGTAACAAACACAAACAATACCCCTTCTAGAACGTTTATAAATGGTTTCTAAGTAGCTAGCAATCATGTTATGAACATTAACAAACACGAACAACACCCCTTCTAGAACGTTTATAAATGGTTTCTAAGTAGCTAACAATCATGTTATGAACATTAACAAACACGAACAATACCCCTTCTAGAACGTTTATAAATGGTTTCTAAGTAGCTAACAATCATGTTATGAACATTAACAAACACAAACAATACCCCTTCTAGAACGTTTATAAATGGTTTCTAGGTAGGTCACAATCATGTTATGAACATTAACAAACACAAACAATACCCCTTCTAGAACGTTTATAAATGGTTTCTAAGTAGGTCACAATCATGTTGTGAACATTAACAAACACGAACAATGCCCCTTCTAGAACGTTTATAAATCGTTTCTAAGTAGCTAACAATCATGTTATGAACATTAACAAACACGAACAACACCCCTTCTAGAACGTTTATAAATGGTTTCTAAGTAGCTAACAATCATGTTATGAACATTAACAAACACGAACAATACCCCTTCTAGAACGTTTATAAATGGTTTCTAAGTAGCTAACAATCATGTTATGAACATTAACAAACACGAACAATACCCCTTCTAGAACATTTATAAATGGTTTCTAAGTAGGTCACAATCATGCTATGAACATTAACAAACACGAACAATACCCCTTCTAGAACGTTTATAAATGGTTTCTAAGTAGCTAACAATCATGTTATGAACATTAACAAACACGAACAACACCCCTTCTAGAACGTTTATAAATAGTTTCTAAGTAGCTAACAATCATGTTATGAACATTAACAAACACAAACAATACCCCTTCTAGAACGTTTATAAATGGTTTTTAAGTAGATCACAATCATGTTATGAACATTAACAAACACAAACAATACCCCTTCTAGAACGTTGATAAATGGTTTCTAAGTAGCTAACAATCATGTTATGAACATTAACAAACACGAACAATACCCCTTCTAGAACGTTTATAAATGGTTTTTAAGTAGATCACAATCATGTTATGAACATTAACAAACACGAACAATACCCCTTCTAGAACGTTTATAAATGGTTTCTAAGTAGCTAACAATCATGTTATGAACATTAACAAACACGAACAATACCCCTTCTAGAACGTTTATAAATGGTTTCTAAGTAGCTAACAATCATGTTATGAACATTAACAAACACAAACAACACCCCTTCTAGAACGTTTATAAATGGTTTGTAAGTAGCTAACAATCATGTTATGAACATTAACAAACACGAACAATACCCCTTCTAGAACGTTTATAAATGGTTTCTAAGTAGCTAACAATCATGTTATGAACATTAACAAACACAAACAACCCCCCTTCTAGAACGTTTATAAATAGTTTCTAAGTAGCTAACAATCATGTTATGAACATTAACAAACACGAACAACACCCCTTCTAGAACGTTTATAAATGGTTTCTAAGTAGCTAACAATCATGTTATGAACAGTAACAAACACAAACAATACCCCTTCTAGAACGTTTATAAATGGTTTCTAAGTAGCTAACAATCATGTTATGAACATTAACAAACACAAACAATACCCCTTCTAGAACGTTTATAAATGGTTTCTAAGTTGCTAACAATCATGTTATGAACATTAACAAACACAAACAATACCCCTACTATAATGTTTATAAATGGTTTCTAAGTAGCTAACAATCATGTTATGAACATTAACAAACATGAACAATACCCCTTCTAGAACGTTTATAAATGGTTTCTAAGTAGCTAACAATCATGTTATGAACATTAACAAACATGAACAATACCCCTTCTAGAACGTTTATAAATGGTTTCTAAGTAGGTCACAATCATGTTATGAACATTAACAAACACGAACAATACCCCTTCTAGAACGTTTATAAATGGTTTCTAAGTAGCTAACAATCATGTTATGAACATTAACAAACACGAACAATACCCCTTCTAGAACATTTATAAATGGTTTCTAAGTAGGTCACAATCATGTTGTGAACATTAACAAACACGAACAATACCCCTTCTAGAACGTTTATAAATGGTTTCTAAGTAGGTTACAATCATGCTATGAACATTAACACTTACCAGTTACTTCAAGGCAAGTTGGGTATTTCAAGTCAATCATCTTGCAGTCATTGATTATAGTAGGCAGGGGATTCATATGGACCCATTGGTCTCGGTTTACCTGACACATGAAACGTGACGAATAAGGGGGGGTTCGCGCGATCCACGTTCGCCGTCAACTGTTGAATATCTTCAAATGTGTTTTGTGGCGATTCCAACTTTGACCACAGCGTCAGTTGCTATGGAGAGTGGCACTTTCCACCATTTTCAGCAGACTGCGTCGCAAAAGGATTGACCCCCCCTTCCTCCTGGGCCATACGAATCCCTTCCCTTATAAAGCATGAACGACCTGCTATTAGGAACTTAATAAGACGTTCATAAGGCTTGTTTTCAACACTTTAGTCCTGACTGAGAATCATGCTTCTTCTTCTTTTGCTCTGCATGACTTATAAAACAATGTCTGTTCATGTTGGTGTTTATATACCTGTACTAACACACCTGGCAGTGGTGTTTATATACCTGTACTAACTAACACACCTGGCAGCCTTTTCAACGGAAGCAAGGTTTGCTTTTTTTTTTTTCTTAACTTGCATCAAGTTTGACTTTTTTCCCAATGTCATTCTACATCTAAAGTATTTACCCTGTAGAATATTTGTCTTTGACGATTGTAAATAGACCTTGATGGATTGTACAGACTGTTGTTGATGTGCATGGTTGAACGTGTATAAAAAGCAACATGTAGAGAATATATATAAATATAAATATGAATATGTGTTCTTTCTTGTGTACATATATACTGTACCTCCATCACACACACGCCTGCTTTTCTTCCTTTTTTATGAGTACATTCTGATTTGTTGGCATATTCGACACGAATGTTCTGCGTTGTTTATGAAACAATATCTCGCATTTTTGTATTTAAGACGCAGATTTGTACTAACCTTCTTTGTCACTATTTAAGACACTTTGTTCTTTTTTAGTGCAAGTATGGAACCCTGCAGGAGATGTTTGGAATGAATAAACAATATTTGCCTTCACGTGTGACTCGTGACTTATTAAGGACAATATGGACAAAAGATGGGAGAACTGTAGCAGACAACTTCATGCAAGTCGAGGGTTAGCACATCAACAATATGTGGAACCATTGTCTGGTTGTGTTCCTCCTACTGCAATAATTGTTGTGACACCTTCCTCTTTATTTTATATGTGTTGGACACGCCTTTCTACTTCCCTTTTGTCCACCATCTCAACATGAGAGGAATGACAAAAAAGTGTATTTATTGTCTCATTAGGAACTTAAGTTGACTATTTCTTGCTTTGTATTATTATATTTGTGTAGAGGTTCTGTATTATTATATTTGTGTAGGGGTTCTGTATTATTATATTTGTGTAGGGGCTCTGTATTATTATATTTGTGTAGGGGCTCTGTATTATTATATTTGTGTAGGGGTTCTGTATTATTATATTTGTGTAGGGGTTCTGTATTATTATATTTGTGTAGGGGCTCTGTATTATTATATTTGTGTAGGGGTTATGTATTATTATATTTGTGTAGGGGTTCTGTATTATTATATTTGTGTAGGGGTTCTGTATTATTATATTTGTGTAGGGGTTCTGTATTATTATATTTGTGTAGGGGTTATGTATTATTATATTTGTGTAGGGGTTCTGTATTGTTATATTTGTGTAGGGGTTCTGTATTATTATATTTGTGTAGGGTTCTGTATTATTATATTTGTGTAGGGGTTCTGTATTATTATATTTGTGTAGGGGTTCTGTATTATTATATTTGTGTAGGGGTTCTGTATTATTATATTTGTGTAGGGTTCTATATTATTATATTTGTGTAGGGGTTCTATATTATTATATTTGTGTAGGGGTTCTGTATTATTATATTTGTGTAGGGTTCTATATTATTATATTTGTGTAGGGGTTCTGTATTATTATATTTGTGTAGGGGTTCTTTATTATATTTGTGTAGGGGCTCTGTATTATTATATTTGTGTAGGGGTTCTGTATTATTATATTTGTGTAGGGGTTCTGTATTATTATATTTGTGTAGAGGTTCTGTATTATTATATCTGTGTAGGGGTTCTGTATTATTATATTTGTGTAGGGGCTCTGTATTATTATATTTGTGTAGGGGTTCTGTATTATTATATTTGTGTAGGGGTTATGTATTATTATATTTGTGTAGGGGTTATGTATTATTATATTTGTGTAGGGGTTCTGTATTATTATATTTGTGTAGGGGTTATGTATTATTATATTTGTGTAGGGGTTATGTATTATTATATTTGTGTAGGGTTTCTGTATTGTTATATTTGTGTAGGGGTTCTGTATTATTATATTTGTGTAGGGTTCTGTATTATTATATTTGTGTAGGGGTTCTGTATTATTATATTTGTGTAGGGGTTCTGTATTATTATATTTGTGTAGGGGTTCTGTATTATTATATTTGTGTAGGGTTCTGTATTATTATATTTGTGTAGGTATTATGTATTATTATATTTGTGTAGAGGTTCTGTATTATATTTGTGTAGGGGTTATGTGTTATTATATTTGCGTAGGGGTTCTGTATTATTATATTTGTGTAGGGGTTCTGTATTATTATATTTGTGTAGGGGTTCTGTATTATTATATTTGTGTAGGGGTTCTGTATTATTATATTTGTGTAGGGGTTCTGTGTTATTATATTTGTGTAGGGGTTCTGTATTATTATATTTGTGTATTATTATATTTGTGTAGGGGTTCTGTATTATTATATTTGTGTAGGGGTTCTGTATTATTATATTTGTGTAGGGGTTCTGTATTATTATATTTGTGTAAGGGTTCTGTATTATATTTGTGTAGGGGTTCTGTGTTATTATATTTGTGTAGGGGTTCTGTATTATTATATTTGTGTATTATTATATTTGTGTAGGGGTTCTGTATTATTATATTTGTGTAGGGGTTCTGTATTAATATATTTGTGTAGGGGCTCTGTATTATATATATTTGTGTAGGATTCTGTATTATATTTGTGTAGGGTTCTGTATTATTATATTTGTGTAGGGGTTCTGTATTATTATATTTGTGTAGGGGTTCTGTATTATTATATTTGTGTAGGGGTTCTGTATTATTATATTTGTGTAGGGGTTCCGTATTATTATATTTGTGTAGGGTTCTGTATTATTATATTTGTGTAGGGGTTCTGTATTATTATATTTGTGTAGGGGTTCTGTATTATTATATTTGTGTAGGGGCTCTGTATTATTATATTTGTGTAGGGGCTCTGTATTATTATATTTGTGTAGGGGTTCTGTATTATTATATTTGTGTAGGGGCTCTGTATTATTATATTTGTGTAGGGGTTATGTATTATTATATTTGTGTAGGGGTTCTGTATTATTATATTTGTGTAGGGGTTCTGTATTATTATATTTGTGTAGGGGCTCTGTATTATTATATTTGTGTAGGGGTTATGTATTATTATATTTGTGTAGGGGTTCTGTATTATTATATTTGTGTAGGGGTTCTGTATTATTATATTTGTGTAGGGGTTCTGTATTATTATATTTGTGTAGGGGTTATGTATTATTATATTTGTGTAGGGGTTATGTATTATTATATTTGTGTAGGGGTTCTGTATTGTTATATTTGTGTAGGGGTTCTGTATTATTATATTTGTGTAGGGTTCTGTATTATTATATTTGTGTAGGGGTTCTGTATTATTATATTTGTGTAGGGGTTCTGTATTATTATATTTGTGTAGGGGTTCTGTATTATTATATTTGTGTAGGGTTCTATATTATTATATTTGTGTAGGGGTTCTATATTATTATATTTGTGTAGGGGTTCTGTATTATTATATTTGTGTAGGGTTCTATATTATTATATTTGTGTAGGGGTTCTGTATTATTATATTTGTGTAGGGGTTCTTTATTATATTTGTGTAGGGGCTCTGTATTATTATATTTGTGTAGGGGTTCTGTATTATTATATTTGTGTAGGGGTTCTGTATTATTATATTTGTGTAGAGGTTCTGTATTATTATATCTGTGTAGGGGTTCTGTATTATTATATTTGTGTAGGGGCTCTGTATTATTATATTTGTGTAGGGGTTCTGTATTATTATATTTGTGTAGGGGTTATGTATTATTATATTTGTGTAGGGGTTATGTATTATTATATTTGTGTAGGGGTTCTGTATTATTATATTTGTGTAGGGGTTATGTATTATTATATTTGTGTAGGGGTTATGTATTATTATATTTGTGTAGGGTTTCTGTATTGTTATATTTGTGTAGGGGTTCTGTATTATTATATTTGTGTAGGGTTCTGTATTATTATATTTGTGTAGGGGTTCTGTATTATTATATTTGTGTAGGGGTTCTGTATTATTATATTTGTGTAGGGGTTCTGTATTATTATATTTGTGTAGGGTTCTGTATTATTATATTTGTGTAGGTATTATGTATTATTATATTTGTGTAGAGGTTCTGTATTATATTTGTGTAGGGGTTATGTGTTATTATATTTGCGTAGGGGTTCTGTATTATTATATTTGTGTAGGGGTTCTGTATTATTATATTTGTGTAGGGGTTCTGTATTATTATATTTGTGTAGGGGTTCTGTATTATTATATTTGTGTAGGGGTTCTGTGTTATTATATTTGTGTAGGGGTTCTGTATTATTATATTTGTGTATTATTATATTTGTGTAGGGGTTCTGTATTATTATATTTGTGTAGGGGTTCTGTATTATTATATTTGTGTAGGGGTTCTGTATTATTATATTTGTGTAAGGGTTCTGTATTATATTTGTGTAGGGGTTCTGTGTTATTATATTTGTGTAGGGGTTCTGTATTATTATATTTGTGTATTATTATATTTGTGTAGGGGTTCTGTATTATTATATTTGTGTAGGGGTTCTGTATTAATATATTTGTGTAGGGGCTCTGTATTATATATATTTGTGTAGGATTCTGTATTATATTTGTGTAGGGTTCTGTATTATTATATTTGTGTAGGGGTTCTGTATTATTATATTTGTGTAGGGGTTCTGTATTATTATATTTGTGTAGGGGTTCTGTATTATTATATTTGTGTAGGGGTTCCGTATTATTATATTTGTGTAGGGTTCTGTATTATTATATTTGTGTAGGGGTTCTGTATTATTATATTTGTGTAGGGGTTCTGTATTATTATATTTGTGTAGGGGTTCTGTATTATTATATTTGTGTAGGGGTTCTGTATTATTATATTTGTGTAGGGTTCTATATTATTATATTTGTGTAGGGGTTCTATATTATTATATTTGTGTAGGGGTTCTGTATTATTATATTTGTGTAGGGTTCTATATTATTATATTTGTGTAGGGGTTCTGTATTATTATATTTGTGTAGGGGTTCTGTATTATTATATTTGTGTAGGGTTCTATATTATTATATTTGTGTAGGGGTTCTATATTATTATATTTGTGTAGGGGTTCTGTATTATTATATTTGTGTAGGGGTTCTGTATTATTATATTTGTGTAGGGTTCTATATTATTATATTTGTGTATGGGTTCTGTATTATTATATTTGTGTAGGGGTTCTGTATTATTATATCTGTGTAGGGTTCTATATTATTATATTTGTGTAGGGGTTCTATATTATTATATTTGTGTAGGGGTTCTGTATTATTATATTTGTGTAGGGTTCTATATTATTATATTTGTGTAGGGGTTCTGTATTATTATATTTGTGTAGGGGTTCTGTATTATTATATTTGTGTAGGGTTCTATATTATTATATTTGTGTAGGGGTTCTATATTATTATATTTGTGTAGGGGTTCTGTATTATTATATTTGTGTAGGGTTCTATATTATTATATTTGTGTAGGGGTTCTTTATTATATTTGTGTAGGGGCTCTGTATTATTATATTTGTGTAGGGGTTCTGTATTATTATATTTGTGTAGAGGTTCTGTATTATTATATCTGTGTAGGGGTTCTGTATTATTATATTTGTGTAGGGGTTATGTATTATTATATTTGTGTAGGGGTTATGTATTATTATATTTGTGTAGGGGTTCTGTATTATTATATTTGTGTAGGGGTTATGTATTATTATATTTGTGTAGGGGTTATGTATTATTATATTTGTGTAGGGGTTCTGTATTGTTATATTTGTGTAGGGGTTCTGTATTATTATATTTGTGTAGGGTTCTGTATTATTATATTTGTGTAGGGGTTCTGTATTATTATATTTGTGTAGGGGTTCTGTATTATTATATTTGTGTAGGGGTTCTGTATTATTATATTTGTGTAGGGTTCTGTATTATTATATTTGTGTAGGTATTATGTATTATTATATTTGTGTAGAGGTTCTGTATTATATTTGTGTAGGGGTTATGTGTTATTATATTTGCGTAGGGGTTCTGTATTATTATATTTGTGTAGGGGTTCTGTATTATTATATTTGTGTAGGGGTTCTGTATTATTATATTTGTGTAGGGGTTCTGTATTATTATATTTGTGTAGGGGTTCTGTGTTATTATATTTGTGTAGGGGTTCTGTATTATTATATTTGTGTATTATTATATTTGTGTAGGGGTTCTGTATTATTATATTTGTGTAGGGGTTCTGTATTATTATATTTGTGTAGGGGTTCTGTATTATTATATTTGTGTAAGGGTTCTGTATTATATTTGTGTAGGGGTTCTGTGTTATTATATTTGTGTAGGGGTTCTGTATTATTATATTTGTGTATTATTATATTTGTGTAGGGGTTCTGTATTATTATATTTGTGTAGGGGTTCTGTATTAATATATTTGTGTAGGGGCTCTGTATTATATATATTTGTGTAGGATTCTGTATTATATTTGTGTAGGGTTCTGTATTATTATATTTGTGTAGGGGTTCTGTATTATTATATTTGTGTAGGGGTTCTGTATTATTATATTTGTGTAGGGGTTCTGTATTATTATATTTGTGTAGGGGTTCCGTATTATTATATTTGTGTAGGGTTCTGTATTATTATATTTGTGTAGGGGTTCTGTATTATTATATTTGTGTAGGGGTTCTGTATTATTATATTTGTGTAGGGGTTCTGTATTATTATATTTGTGTAGGGGTTCTGTATTATTATATTTGTGTAGGGTTCTATATTATTATATTTGTGTAGGGGTTCTATATTATTATATTTGTGTAGGGGTTCTGTATTATTATATTTGTGTAGGGTTCTATATTATTATATTTGTGTAGGGGTTCTGTATTATTATATTTGTGTAGGGGTTCTGTATTATTATATTTGTGTAGGGTTCTATATTATTATATTTGTGTAGGGGTTCTATATTATTATATTTGTGTAGGGGTTCTGTATTATTATATTTGTGTAGGGGTTCTGTATTATTATATTTGTGTAGGGGTTCTGTATTATTATATTTGTGTATTATTATATTTGTGTAGGGGTTCTGTATTATTATATTTGTGTAGGGGTTCTGTATTATTATATTTGTGTAGGGGTTCTGTATTATTATATTTGTGTATTATTATATTTGTGTAGGGGTTCTGTATTATTATATTTGTGTAGGGGTTCTGTATTATTATATTTGTGTAGAAGTTCTGTATTATTATATTTGTGTAGGGGTTCTGTACTATTATATTTGTGTAGAAGTTCTGTATTATTATATTTGTGTAGGGGTTCTGTATTATTATATCTGTGTAGGGGTTCTGTATTATTATATTTGTGTATTATTATATTTGTGTAGGGGTTCTGTATTATTATATTTGTGTAGGGGTTCTATATTATTATATTTGTGTAGGGGTTCTGTATTATTATATTTGTGTAGGGGTTCTGTATTATTATATTTGTGTATTATTATATTTGTGTAGGGGTTCTATATTATTATATTTGTGTAGGGGTTCTGTATTATTATATTTGTGTATTATTATATTTGTGTAGGGGTTCTATATTATTATATTTGTGTAGGGGTTCTGTATTATTATATTTGTGTATTATTATATTTGTGTAGGGGTTCTGTATTATTATATTTGTGTAGGGGTTCTATATTATTATATTTGTGTAGGGTTCTATATTATTATATTTGTGTAGGGGTTCTGTATTATTATATTTGTGTAGGGGTTCTGTATTAATATATTTGTGTAGGGGTTCTGTATTATTATATTTGTGTAGAAGTTCTGTATTATTATATTTGTGTAGGGGTTCTGTATTATTATATTTGTGTAGGGGTTCTGTATTATTATACCTGTGTAGGGGTTCTGTATTATTATATTTGTGTATTATTATATTTGTGGAGGGGTTCTGTATTAATACATTTGTGTAGGGGTTCTGTATTATTATATTTGTGTAGAGTTCTGTATTATTATATTTGTGTAGGGGTTCTGTATTATTATATTTGTGTAGGGGTTCTGTATTATTATATTTGTGTAGGGGTTCTGTATTATTATATTTGTGTATTATTATATTTTGTGGAGGGGCTCTGTATTATTATATTTGTGTATTATTATATTTGTGTAAGGTTCGACAGTTTGCAGAAAAAGATTGAGTACATTTTTATTTCCCTGCGATGAGGTAGCGACTTGTCCAGGGTGTACCCCGCCTTCCGCCCGATTGTAGCTGAGATAGGCTCCAGCACAGACATTTGTATTTCCTGTATGGTCAGATGCATCAACACGAGTCAAGTGCAGCCGAGCAGCGCCCCCTGGTGTCGGGCGTGTTTATTACACCCTACACACCACGCAGAGGAAAAGAACACCGGGCACACTTCAACAAAAAACAGTTAATAATTGTATGTAACTTCAAGAGAAGAGAGAGGTTCAGCACATCAACATTGATTAATATTTATAATGTGCTTGAACAAATAACAGTTAACATTGTGTGTAACTTCTAAAGAAGAGCACATCAACATTAAAGAAGACAAGTTCCTGCGCTATTTCGGCGGGAATCCATTTTTTGGCAGGGGCCCCGAAAAAATGTGCCGCCCCCCTTTTAAGTGTTTTTTCTGCAGTCGGGTCTGGAAGGAGATGACATATTTAACTACCTTTTATAAACAGGCCGTGGGGGCCCTGTTGTGGTGTCATTAAAAAGGACATTTTCCACAAAAGGGGACCTCTAAATAACCAGACATGAATATTCATAAGTGTCTATAGCGAGAAGAAGAGTTACATAACAGCTCAACATACTCAAGTCGTGACTTTACTGCCATCTAGTGACAATAACACTTGTCCATCATGTATTTCATGCAGAATATGTCTTTTTAAACACGCACAAGCCTCAGTTTTTGGAGCATGGTCCAGGATTATTAGACTTGACTGTTTCTCTTCAAGGTAATTGCATTATTCAGCCTTCCATCACTTAACTCCGCCCACCAGCCTCTCATGTCAATCATTTGCAGCATCCTTTAACTCCGCCCACCAGCCTCTCATGTCAATCATTTGCAGCATCCTTGAACTCCGCCCACCAGCCTCTCATGTCAATCATTTGCAGCATCCTTTAACTCCGCCCACCGGCCTCTCATGTCAATCATTTGCAGCATCCTTTAACTCCGCCCACCAGCCTCTCATGTCAATCATTTGCAGCATCCTTTAACTCCGCCCACCAGCCTCTCATGTCAATCATTTGCAGCATCCTTTAACTCCGCCCACCAGCCTCTCATGTCATTCATTTGCAGCATCCTTTAACTCCGCCCACCAGCCTCTCATGTCATTCATTTGCAGCATCCTTTAACTCCGCCCACCAGCCTCTCATGTCATTCATTTGCAGCATCCTTTAACTCCGCCCACCAGCCCCTCATGTCAATCATTTGCAGCATCCTTTAACTCCGCCCACCAGCCTCTCAAGTCAATCATTTGCAGCATCCTTTAACTCCGCCCACCAGCCTCTCATGTCAATCATTTGCAGCATCCTTTAACTCCGCCCACCAGCCTCTCATGTCAATTATTTGCAGCATCCTTTAACTCCGCCCACCAACAATGGCAGCTAATAAAAGCATTAACCTAATGAGAGATTTATGAGCGTTGATCTGTTTTTTTTGGCAACACCTAGTGGCCACAATAACTAATTATATGAAGGTCATGATGCGGACACGTTTGTTATTGGATACATTCTAATACAGCTTGCTTCTTGGAGATGGCAAAAAAGCCGCTGCCTGACCAGGGTTCAGAAAATCTGCAGAGACTCCTCCCACCCAACTACAACCAGCTAATGCAACAAAATGGTGTTCTTATCTGTACTGTACAGTTCAAATTTGAATGACAATAAAAAGGAAGTCTAAGTCTCTAATGTGTAAGTTATATGTGTCATAGTGTGATGTTGTTGCGCTATATCAGGGGTGCTCATTACGTCGATCGCGAGCTACCGGTCGATCTCGGAGGGTGTGTCAGTCGATCACCAGCCAGGCATTAAAAAAATAGTCCTAAAAATGAGCGATCATAAATCTTCACTATGACGTCACTTTCGTCACTTGATTGACATTCACGGCACCCGAGGGTCTTCTGAGATGACGCTGGCTGCTGCCAGCTCATTAAAATTACCGACTGGAAGGCGAGAAACACTTTATTTCAACAGACTCTGGCGCCGTACCTGTCGTCAAAACTCCAAAGACCGACTGCACAGTTGCGCTAACAAAACAAGAGTCTCAGAAAGCTGGCGTGCACAAGCTAGCAAGCTACGGAGTTTGCCGACAATGTATTTCTTGTAAAGTGTATACAAAGGAGTACAGAAGCTGGACAAATAAGATGCCAAAAACCAACCACTTTCATGTGGTATTGGACAGAAAGGAGGACTTTTTTTCTCCTCCATTCGAAAATGCGGACCTTATCAGCACCACTGTCTGATTCCTATCAATGCAAGTCATCAGAATCAGGTAATACACCAACTTATATTCTTGTCTTCATGAAAGAAAGGAATCTATATGTGTTAAACATGCCTGTATTATCTTTAAACACCTTTAACTTATTAACAATATTAACTATATGTGTTAAACATGCTTGTATTATCTTTAAACACCTTTAACTTATTAACAATATTAACTATATGTGTTAAACATGCTTGCATTATCTTTAAACACCTTTAACTTATTAACAATATTAACTATATGTGTTAAACATGCTTGTATTATCATTAAACACCTTTAACTTGTTAACAATATTAACTATATGTGTTAAACATGCTTGCATGATCTTTAAACACCTTTAACTTGTTAACAATATTAACTATATGTATTAAACCGGCTTGTATTATCATTAAACACCTTTAATTTATTAACAATATTAATTATATGTATTAAACATTCTTGTATTATCATTAAACACCTTTACATTATTAACAATATTAACTATATGTATTAAACATGCTTGCATTATCTTTAAACACCTTTAACTTATTAACAATATTAACTATATGTGTTAAACATGCTAGCATTATCTTTAAACACCTTTAACTTATTAACAATATTAACTATATGTGTTAAACATGCTTGTATTATCATTAAACACCTTTAACTTGTTAACAATATTAACTATATGTGTTAAACATGCTTGCATTATCTTTAAACACCTTTAACTCGTTAACAATATTAACTATATGTATTAAACATACTTGTATTATCATTAAACACCTTTAATTTATTAACAACATTAATTATATGTATTAAACATTCTTGTATTATCATTAAACACCTTTAATTTATTAACAATATTAACTGTATGTGTTAAACATGCTTGCATTATCATTAAACACCTTTAACTTATTAACAAAAACATATATTTCATAAATAAGTAAATATAAATGATATATATGAATGAGGTAGATCCCCACGACTTGATCAATTGAAAAGTAGCTCGCCTGCAGAAAAAGTGTGAGCACCCCTGACCTATATTATGAACTAGACAGGGTGTTATGTTTTATTTTGAAGTATCGCTTTTATTTTATGAAAAACCGGATGTTCGGTGCGGGAAGTGTCTTTGCTGTTTTTTTCCGGTTATTTACTTCCTCTTCCTTCGGACTTTTGATTGGAAGATACTGCTCCGTGTTTCTTCATATTGTAAATATTATTCCTAAACGTTCCTAGATACTTTAAAAGTTAACCCAACAATGTTGTGGGTACAAGTGATGTGTTGTTTAAAGTCATTTTTATGCGCAATTTCTTTAATTATGGAGTAGAGCGTCGACTGTGTGAATTGTTTGGTCGCTTTTACACATTACACCACACAGGAGCAGATATCACTCCGCCAGAAAGCTGAGACCTGTTTATGTGTTGTTTCGTGTTTCCAACACAGGTATGTGGATTTGTGCATTATTATGAATTTTTTTGTGATAAAACGTTTTTGTTAATGTAATTTTAATTTATTATTATTTTTATATGAATGAATGTTTGTTACTTCCTCTTCCTTCGGACTTTTGAGTGGAAGGAGCAGATATCAGTCCGCCAGAAAGCTGAGACCTGTGTGTGTGTGTGTGTGTGTGTGTGTGTGTGTGTGTGTGTGTGTGTGTGTGTGTGTGTGTGTGTGTGTGTGTGTGTGCGTGCGTGCGTGCGTGTGTGTGTGTGTTTCATGTTTCCAACACAGCTTACCAATAAATGATGAAACGACGGCATGTAGAAGTGTCTTTTATTTTAAAAAAATTACACAACGCTAGGGGTGTAACGGTACACAAACATTTCGGTTCGGTACCATACTTGCCAACCCTCCCGGATTTTCCGGGAGACTCCCGAAATTCAGCGCCTCTCCCGAAAACCTCCCGGGACAAATTTTCTCCCGAAAATCTCCCGAAATTCATGCGGACCTGAGTGACGTGTTGACAGCCTGTTCCCACGTCCGCTTTCCCACAATATAAACAGCTAATGATCGAGGGCGAGTTCTTGGTTTCTTATGTGGGTTTATTGTTAGGCAGTTTCATTAACGTCCTCCCAGCGCGGCAACAACACACAACAACAGCAGTCAAGTTTTCGTCTACCGTAAAGCAGTTCGTCTGCCGTAAACAGCAATGTTGTGACACTTTTAAACAGGACAATACTGCCATCTACTATACATGCATATGTGACCCACCCATAATGTGTCACATTTTTGTGTTGATTTATTTATTTTATTTTGTGGTTTGAATTCGTTTTTGGAGCTGTCATTACACATTTATCAGTATTCACATTGGTCAGTAGGGGGCAGTAGGGCGTTTCTTCCCAATTGAATGCTATCACCTGCAGACCGGAAGTGTCTTGTCATTCTGATGAGAGCGACCAGTCTGTGAACAATTGAAACGTCCTGTGTGCTTTTTCCTCCTGTATAACAGGTTAGTTTTGGTGAATCAACTCACTGAATAATATCCATGTGATCTTTATAAGTTTAAGTACACATTCTGATGGTGGAGCCTAACTCTAAAGTGTTTGTGAGTTGTAGTTTGTATTTGTGAATGAATCCAGTGCACAGCTGCAGTAATCAATGCAAAAAGGCGACGTGAGTGCGCAATGTTTATATAGGAACTTCTGATCCTAATTCAGACTCCCAAATTAGAGCTCCCGTTTTCTTATTGATTTTATAATGTATATTTGTATAATGTGTGTGTTCTGAAATAGTGACAGAGAATAGAACAAGGATGGACAATTCAACCCCTAACTCAACAATGAGTAGATGAGTGTTATGTGTGTGTATGTGTAAATAAATGAACACTGAAATTCAAGTATTTCTTTTATTTATATATATATATATATATATATATATATATATATATATATATATATATATATATATATATATATATATATATATATATATATATATATATATATATATATATTAGAGATGCGCGGTTTGCGGGCACAACCGCGGAGTCCGCGGATGAAATAAAAAAAAATTAGATTTTATCCGCGGGTCGGGTCGGGTCGGGCGGTTGAAATAAAAAAAAATTAGATTTTAAATAGATTCAGGCGGGTGGCAGTTAAACCAATTGGGAAATATATATACATAGTTAAATGTTGTTACTCACATACGAAAAACGAGCAGGCACCTGCAGCATATGCCACAACAGAAGAAGAAAAAAAAAAAAAGATGGACACTTTTACGGAGCGGAGAAGGGACGCCTCGCCGGGGTCCGGGACCGAGGCCCCTTCCCCCGAGAGGGCCCCACCGGGAGCCGTAGCTGAGGCGATCCGCGAGAAGGGCCCGACGCACGTCCAGGGTCACCACCGCGCCCACCGCACCGACACCCCGCCTCGTCCGCCTTCGCCGCGGCCGGCGTCACGTGCAGCAGGTAAGCAGCTTACCTGCCCGCCACCCCCGTGGCCGGGGGCTCGTAACAGGGGTCACTCCACGCGCTCCGCCCGCGCAGCTTACCTGCCCGCCACCCCTGTTGCCGGGGGCGCGTAACAGGGGTCACTCCGCGCGCAGTGCGCTCACGAAAGGGGTGGGGCTCACCCTGGTTGATATAGACAGCAGGACGGTGGCCATGGAAGTTGGAACCCACTAAGGAGTGTGTAACGACCCACCTGCCGAATCAACTAGCCCTGAAAATGGATGGCGCTGGAGCGTCGGGCCCATACCCGGCCGTCGCTGGCAGCGAGACGCGCTTGGAGGTGCGCTCAGCGCGGCTCCCATATGATTGCGCACTGGTGTGCGTCTGGGTCGTGACAGCGTGGCACGCGAATGTCTGTGCTGCATTGGATCAGTCTCCTTTCTTTAACAGGCAAAAGCTTTATAACCTCACTAATGCCTTGCATCGTCTATATTAGATATTTAACAACGGGCGGGTGCGGTTCTGATCAAATGTTACATCGGGTGGATGGCGGATGGTTGACGACTTTCTGATGCGGTTGCGGATGAAATAATTGCCTATCCGCGCATCTCTAATATATATATACATATATATATATATATATATATATATATATACATACATGTAATAAAAAAAAAAATATATATAGCTAGAATTCACTGAAAGTAAAGTATTTCTTATATATATATATCTCTTAACCACGCCCCCAACCACGCCCCCCGCCCCACCCCAGACCACGCCCCCCACCCCCCACCTCCCGAAATCGGAGGTCTCAAGGTTGGCAAGTATGTTCGGTACGTACCTCGGTTTAGAGGTCACGGTTCGGTTCATTTTCAGTACAGTAAGAAAACAACAAAATATACATTTTGGTGTTATTTATTTACCAAATTTGCAAAATCTTCCACCAAAAATATTTTTCTTACTGGAATATTTGATGTGACGTAATGGGAACCTTGGATAGGTCAATAATTCATAATAACATTGATTTTGATTCAATATTATGTTTTGAGCAATGACAGTTTGAAAGAGAAAAAAAAACAGCTTTGTTTTATTAGTCAACATTGCAACTTTTTCTAAATTGCATTTAACCTTTAAGCTTTTTTTATTTCACTTTTGTTATGTTTTTGTTTATTTTAATAGTATTTTTAGAATGTGCCTCCGGAGCACACTTTTGACACCCCTGCTATAGATAATAAAAAATTAAATCTGATAAATCTATGGATAAAAAGCAGAGCCTGGCGACGCATGCGCGTTTATCATAACTCTCTCTCTCTCTGTCTCTGCCCCTCCCTCACCAATGCCGCTGCGTGTGCACAATTTGTTTTGTTTTTAACCCCTTCTTAACCCTGAACGTACATTAAAAACACACGCAACCCTAACTCAAAATGCCGGACATTCGAGGCATTTAAGAAACTCCGCCCTGACAGCTCCTCGGTGTGCCTTGTTTACACAACGTGCGTTACGCTACTTGATATGTCCGTGTGGAAACTCGTTCGGTACACCTCCGAACCGAACCGGAATCCCCGTACCGAAACAGTTCAATACAAATACACGTACCGTTACACCCCTACACAACGCAGAATAAGACTCACTACATATGCAACTGGGATTTTATTCCTGTCAAATGTTCTTTGTTGGGCCAAGGAGACGTCACAAGCCCCTCCCCCAGTCTCATAATTCATACTCTTGAAGCCCCCCTGCTGTGCGCCGTGTGTACTGTGGGTGAGGAGGGGGGCTACCTTTGCATCATGGAGGCTAAATCCTCCTTCCTTCCTTTTAGCAGCCTGATCCATCTTCTTCCAGCGGTGCACTCTTGTGCTGCTGTGGAGAAGTCATGTCCAACATAAAGACCTTCCTCACACGTGAAGTCTTTTTAATTGCAGCATATCCGCTGTCCAACTCAAGGCTCAGGGGCCACATTGCTTCCGTTTACAAGCTTGGAGATAATGAGCGTCAATAAGTGACTTCTTCTTCCTTCCTTTTGTCTAATTTAGACATTTTCATTCCCACAGAAAAATGATGTGTACTGCATGTCCTTTGAACTGTAAATGATGCAACATCTTTATTGTTCTAATTCAATAATAATAATAGATTTTATTTGTATAAAAAAAAGCACTTTACATTGAGTAAACAACCTCAAAGTGCTACAGTGTATTTAAAAAAATAAAAAGATAATAAAAATAAAATAAACATAAAAACTAGAACAGCCAAATAGCTAATACTAGTATGCGTATATCTAAAAAAAAAGGCTTTTTTAAAAAGAAGGGTTTTTAAGCCTTTTTTAAAAGCATCCACAGTCTGTGGTGCCCTCAGGTGGTCAGGGAGATCGTTCCACAGACTGGGAGAGGCGGAGCAGAAAGCCCGGTCTCCCATTGTTCGTAGCTTTGTCCTCGGAGGTTGGAGGAGGTTAGCCTGTCCAGAGCGGAGGTGTCGGGTGGAGGATTTGGGGGTGAGTAGTTCTTTGAGGTAGAGGGGGGCATTTCCATGGAGGCACTGGTGGGTTAGCAGGGAGACTTTGAATTCAAACCTGAGTGGAACAGGAAGCCAGTGAAGGGATTTGAGAGTTGGTGTGATATGGTCATATTCCCACATAAAACTATATCATAATAATTTAAATGTTGAGGCAGTTGTATAATCCCTGCTGTTAATTGGTTCCGAGCCTGACTGTGGTTAACAAATTCCTGCAAAGTAGGAACTGTTCATTATAAATTGAATATTTTTTTAAATACAGCATGAAAAAACTGTTAACAACCTTCTAAATACAGGTTCTAACATTTGATGAGCCCTCCATACATGAGATAACAGCCGCCTGAGGCTGAGCCAATCAGTGGCCACGATACTGAACAGCACACACACCTTGTGGCCAATACTGTTGTCATCTTAACATTTGTAGCTTAATTAGCCATTTTCATGCCTAAACATTCTCAGTTTAGGCCAAAGATGGGTAGGATATATATTCATATAGTAAAGTCACACACACACTAGGTGTGGTGAGGGGAGCAGTGAGCAGCAGCTACCCTTGATGCTGAGTGCCAAGCAGGGAGGTAATGGCTCCCATTTTTATAGTCTTTGGTATGACTCGGCACTCAGGGTTTGAACTCACAACCTACCCATCTCAGGGCGGACACTCTAACAGCAGTGTGGGTGGCACTGGGAGCAGGTGGGTGAAGTGTCTTGCCCAAGGACACAACGGCAGTGACTAGGATGGCAGAAGCGGGGATCGAACCTGCAACCCTCAAGTTGCTGGCACGGCCACTCTACCAACCGAGCTATACCACCCCACACATATATATATATATATATATATATATATATATATATATATATATATGTATGTGTGGGGAAAAAAAATCACAAGACTATTTCATCTCACACTCCAATACGTGCACCATGACAGCAACCACCCACCCACCACCACGAAAAGAATACCTACCGGAATCAATAAAAGGCTATCGATGCTGTCATCTAGCAAAGCTGAATTTGACCAAGCAACCCCCCCGTACCAAAAAGCCCTTGATGAAAGCGGATACAATTTCACCCTCACCTATGAACCCACGCCAGGAAACCAGCCAAAAAAGAACAGAAAACGAAACGACATCATCTGGTACAACCCCCCATACAGCAAAAACGTCTCAACTAACATTGGACACAAATTACTCAATCTGATTGACAAACACTTTCCCAAAGACAACAACCTAAGAAAAGTATTCAACAAGA
This sequence comes from Nerophis lumbriciformis, assembly GCF_033978685.3. Taxonomy (NCBI): domain Eukaryota; kingdom Metazoa; phylum Chordata; class Actinopteri; order Syngnathiformes; family Syngnathidae; genus Nerophis; species Nerophis lumbriciformis. The sequence goes on along the minus strand of NC_084557.2, from coordinate 2,637,814 downwards.
ACAACATTAAATTGAGCTACAGCTGCATGAACAATATACGACAAATCATCTCAAACCACAACAAAACAATTGCAAATGAGCCGTCGACCCCCAGTCAGAGCGACTCCAAAACCAACAAAGCATGTAACTGTCGAAAGAAACCTGATTGCCCCCTCAACGGGGGGTGCTTACAAACATCAGTTGTCTACCAATCTAAGGTAATACGCAAGGACATTAACACATCCGACACATATGTAGGATTAACCGAGGGAGAATTCAAAACCAGATGGAACAATCACAAGGCTTCTTTCAGGAACAAAAACCTGCGAAATACCACAGAACTCAGCAAACACATTTGGGACCTCAAAGACAATAATGTTGAATATTCAATAACATGGCAAATTCTTGCATCCAGCACACCTTACAATAGTGGTAATAAAAGATGCAACCTATGCTTGAAAGAGAAACTGTTTATTATTTACCGTCCAGACCTGTCATCCCTCAACAAGCGCAGCGAAATTGTAACAACATGCCGCCATAGACGGAAACACCTCCTAGGTAACACATGAGCCAATCACCACGCCCCTAGGCCAGCCTGTACCCACCCACTCTGTGCCCTATATAAACCATGGTATGCGAATGCTCCCATTAAAATCTCCTGATGATTGAGGGTACCCCCCCCTCATGAAACAGGCCTGTAGAGATGAAATAGTCTTGTGATTTTTTTTCCCACACATACATATATATATATATATATATATATAGGACAGATAAAGGAGTTTTACACCCCTGGTTTTTGTATTTTTGGTCCAATATGGCTCTTTCAACATTTTGGGTTGCCGACCCCTGCAAGCAAAAAGCTGTGAAAATGATGATTCTGTGTTCCAAATTTAAGTTATTTACTGAAATTGCTTGTTTATTATATATATATGTAACAGTCACTGATCTGCGTTGTGTATCTTGTAGTGAGGCGCACACACAGGAGTTCAATCATGGAGGATTTATTCACCTTTTTTTTTAATAGAAACAAAAACAACGGGGCGTCACACACAGTCCACAGCAAAAAGGATCTCTCTCCACAGCTCCGAGCGTCAGTGCTCACTCTATTCAATTATGTATGCTTAATGTGGAAATAATAATAATAATAATAAATAAAATAGTAATAATAATAATAATAATGAAAAGGTAAATAAAGCATAAAATAGTCTCAAATAAATTAATTGAATAAAACACAGTATATAAAATATATACTTCAGCAAATAACAATATATATTAAGAAAAATGATCCTAATATGTGCAGCTATACACCTCATCTTTCCCACCCACATCGACTCTTTTTATATTTTTTATACAATAAACTATGCCAAAAAAACTCATAACAGACATACCTTTTTTTGAATAGAAACAAAAACAACGGGGCGTTACACACAGTCCACAGCAAAAAGGATCTCTCTCCACTAAAGAATAAAGAAGAAAATAATACACACTAGAGATGCGCGGTTTGCGGACACAACCGCGGAGTCCGCGGATTATCCGCGGATCGGGCGGTTGAAATAAAAAAAAAAAAAAAGATTTTATCCGCGGGTCGGGTCGGGCGGTTGAAATTAAAAAAAATTAGATTTTAAATAGATTCAGGCGGGTGGCAGTTAAACCAATTCGGAAATATATATACATAGTTAAATGTTACCCACATACGAAAAACGAGCAGGCACCTGCAGCATATGCCACAACAGAAGAAGAAAAAAAAAAAGAGATGGACACTTTTACGGAGCGGAGAAGGGACGCCTCGCCGGGATCCGGGACCGAGGCCCCTTCCCCCGAGAGGGCCCCGCCGGGAGCCGTAGCTGAGGTGATCCGCGAGAAGGGCCCGACGCACGTCCAGGGTCACCACCGCGCCCACCGCACCGACACCCCGCCTCGTCCGCCTTCGCCGCGGCCGGCGTCACGCGCAGCAGGTAAGCAGCTTACCTGCCCGCCACCACCGTGGCCGGGGGCTCGTAACAGGGGTCACTCCGCGCGCTCCGCCCGCGCTGCTTACCTGCCCACCACCCCCGTTGCCGGGGGCGCGTAACAGGGGTCACTCCGCGCGCAGTGCGCTCACGAAAGGGTTGGGGCTCACCCTGGTGAGCCGAGTGGGCCACTTTTGGTAAGCAAAACTGGCGCTGCGGGATGAACCGAACGCCGGGTTAAGGCGCCCGATGCCGACGCTCATCAGACCCCAGAAAAGGTGTTGGTTGATATAGACAGCAGGACGGTGGCCATGGAAGTCGGAACCCGCTAAGGAGTGTGTAACAACCCACCTGCCGAATCAACTAGCCCTGAAAATGGATAGCGCTGGAGCGTCGGGCCCATAACCGGCCGTCGCCGGCAGCGAGAGCCGCGAGGGCTAGGCCGCGACGAGTAGGATGGCCGCCGCGGTGCACGCTGAAGCCTCGGGCGCGAGCCCGGGTGGAGCCGCCGCGGGTGCGAGGGACATCGCACCTCCACGCGCTTGGAGGTGCGCTCAGTGCGGCTCCCAGATGATTGCGCACTGGTGTGCGTCTGGGCCGTGGCAGCGTGGCACACATTGAATGTCTCTGCTACATTGGATCAGTCTCCTTTCTTTAACAGGCAAAAGCTTTATAACCTCACTAATGCCTCGCATCGTCTATATTAGATATATAACAACGGGCGGGTGCGGTTTTGATTAAATGTTAGAAACGGGTGGATGGCGGATGGTTGACGACTTTTGTGATGCGGTTGCGGATGAAATAATTGCCTATCCGCGCATCTCTAATATACATAGTTAAATGTTGTTACCCACATACGAAAAACGAGCAGCACTCTTTGAAACAGTCAATTTTTCATCAGGCACCGCGTCCCAGCAACAAGTGGCGCAAGTGAGCGCTCCTTCAGCGCAGCAGGGCGCATTTTAGAGGCCAGGCGCTCTCGCATGAATCCTGGCACTGTAGATGCCATTTTATTCCTGCATAGTGCTAACAAAAAAAAAAGTAAGTAGACATACGGTTGGATATGTTAAACGAATTAGTCTACGTTACCTATAGGCTATACCAAATAAGCCCATGTCTAACCTATATTGAGTTCGGTCAGCTGAATAATTTGGATGGTTACGTGTTGTTTGGGCGCACTACAATGCAAAGGAATTAAGGCAATTGCGTTGTTTATTGTGTTTTTTTTCTATTGGAGATATACTACTATGTGTGAATAATTATTTGGCCTCGCTTTCAAGTGAAGCGCATCTCCGATTGGCGACAATGTAAGGATATTTAGCCTGCTTTGTTTGTCGCGACCGTCTATTTTCATTATAATTCAAGTTTGATGATAAAGTGCAGTCTGATGGGTTTGATTTCCCCCCTTCAGCTTTTTGCCTTGGCCAATAAGTTGCAGGTAATTTATGATTATTATTTATTTTTGTTTAAATAGAGATGACATACATATGCTTTTGTATAATTTAAGTTTGTGCGCGTGATTGACAGCCTACGGCTTATGAGGCACATTTTTTATTCATTTTTTTATTTCAACTTAAAAACGTATGAGCCTATGCCTAGAACATAGGCTATGTGTTTATCTTTATTTTCCTGCCTGTCGTTGACAATGGAGATTGTCTGATATTTTGTCATGGCTGCAGATCAATCAATAAAGGTTCATCTTTGTCGCAAAATTGTTCACTGTTTCACTGTGCACCCCGCCCTCGTCCCTATTTGAGCATTATAACGTTAACAAGTTAATATTCATTAAAATAAATTCAGAACATTTTTTTTTACCTAACAAAAATATAGGCCTAGTCTTTCTAAAACATTTTTTTAACTTCTTAAAAGCCTCGTTCTGCTTGCTGCAACTGCACACACAAAGTGTGAGGAACGCACTCCTGATCTGAGGGCATTGGCAACAATAGTCAACACTTTCTTAATGGAAATGACAATAATATTATAATAATGATACATAATATTATCACGCATTAATATCTCTTAGCCACTAATGTGTGGCCAAGAGATATTAATGCGTGGCACGCATTGAATGTCTCTGCTGAATTGGATCAGTCTCCTTTCTTTAACAGGCACAAGCTTTATAACCTCACTAATGCCTTGCATCGTCTATATTAGATATATAACAACGGGCGGGTGCGGGCGGGTGTGGTTTTGATAAAATGTTGGTTCGGGTGGATGGCGGATGGTTGACGACTTTTGTGATGCGGTTGCGGATGAAATAATTGCCTATCCACGCATCTCTAATATATATATACATCATACTTGCCAACCTTGAGACCTCCGATTTCGGGAGGTGGGGGGGTGGGGGTGGGGGCGTGGTTAAGAGGGGAGGAGTATATTGACAGCTAGAATTCACCAAGTCAAGTATTTCATACATATATATATATATATATATATATATATATATATATATATATATATATATATATATATATATATATATATATATATGTATATATATATATATATCTGTATATGTATATATATATCTGTATATGTATATGTATATGTACGTATATATATATATATATATATATATATATATATATATACGTACATATACATATACATATACAGATATATATATATATACATATATATATATATATATATATATATATATATATATATATATATATATATAATTATATACCTGTATATATATATATATATATATATATATATCCTGAAAATATGCAAACAAAACTGTGTTTAGATAATTGATACTTCAAACTTGCATAAATAAATATTAAGGAATATAACATAACTTGGCTTCTGAGAGCTTCAAAATGTAATGAATAAAATGCTAAAGTTGTTGATAAACAAGCAATTATTTTAATAATTAAATATGGTCATTTTAAATGAATTATTATGATCATTTAAAATTAATGATTTCAACCATGTTTATTTTAATGTATAATTCTATGGCTGTGTGTAATAAGGAGTCAGAAAAAATACAAATAAAAATGCAATTAATTTTGATGTTTTTAGCAAAATATAGTAAACATGTATTTTTTTTAATTTTTTTAAATTAATAAATCTATTTATTTTTAGGTAAGATAAACATAATAATACAAGGTATCTCTAGTTTGGATGATTTAGTTCTTGTCACCCTGTTGTCCTCCCGTCATAAAGAAAAGGCTGTCCTCACTCAGGTCCGTATGGAGTTGGAGGGGGCGTGGCCTCCAGCTCCGGCTGAAAATCGGGAGATTTCGGGGGGGGGGGGGGGGGGTTGGCAAGTATGATATATATATATATATATATATATTATTTTTTTTTAGTTACATTGAATTTATAACCCCCGTGGCACTCTTTTGTACTGTTTTTGTACTTATTTTGAATATTGTTTCGCGACTGTTGACATTTATAAATAAAGGTTAAAAAAAAAAAAAAAGAACCTCCCAGACCGACTCAGCGCTCTCCTTGCTGACGGAAACTATGACGTCACACGCCCGGGCGAGCTATGCTTCCCTCTAGCGGCGCCGCCTGTGCACTGCAGCTCGCTCACCCCCCAGCCAGGAGGACGCAGCGGCTCCCCCGGCAGTTCCTTCTTGAGGAGCGGATGTGAGCATCGTGTGGAGGACGAGCCCATAAGGTAGGACTGCACGTACTATTATTATTATTATTATTATTATCTTCATTCCGATCCATGTTTCCGTGCACGGAGGCAGTGGTCCAGCTGGTCTTGTTGACATGTTTGCACGCTCCTCCTCCGCACTGCAGAAAGCTCCAGGACGTCAAATGGTGCCCGCGGTGGCACCTGCGAGCCGCAGGGATGCTGGGGGATGATTTTGGGATGTTGGACTAGAATTGGTGCTGATGCTGCGTGGTGTGACGTCACTGACGTGTGTTGTTGCCATGCACACACACCTTCGACGTGAAGCCTGCAGCTTCAGTCGCATCTTAGTTCATTCATGGGAGTGTAAATATTGTGTTTGGAGGCACGGCGAGCTGATCCATCTCTGCAGGTGCATTGTTGGGCTCCTCCCAACTGTTGTTGTGAGACATTATTTGTGTATTTAGGGCCCGCATGGCCCATTGCAAAAGGACTCCCTTATGCAATGGGACATAAGGACCTATTGAATTTTTATTCTTCTTCCGCCGCCTCTTTGAGCACTAATTTGACCCACTTAACATGCTTCAAAACTCACCATATTTGACCCACCCACCAGGACCTGCGAAAATGGTCTTTTAATAAAAAAACCAAACCCCAAAACTCAAAATTGCGCTCTAGCGCCCCTTAGGGAAAAAAACAAAAACTAGACTGCCTGTAACTCCCACTAGGAAGGTCGGAGAGACATGAAACAAAAACCTTTATGTAGGTGTGACTTAGACCTAGATATGTTCTCGGGCAAAAATCAACAGGAAGTTGGCAATTCCCCCTTCAAGACAAAAAAGTACTAAAAACTGTCACTTTTGCCTCTTTGAGCTGTAATTTGACCCCCTCACCAAACTCACCAAACTGAACACACACATCAGGACTGGCAAATATTGCGATCTAATAAAAAAACCTAACTCCAAATTTAAAAATTGCGCTCTTGAGCAATTTTTTAATAAAACGGGAAAAAAAACTGCTCCTCGGAAGAAAAACATGACAAAACTGCCTGTAACTCCCACTGGGAACAAAAACCTCTATGTAGGTCTCACTTAGACCTACATTTCATAAATTGACAACCCCCAGCAAAAATCAACAGGAAGTTGGCAATTCCCCCTTCAAGACAAAAAAGTACTAAAAACTGTCACTTTTGCCTCTTTGAGCTGTAATTTGACCCCCTTAACATGCTTCAAAACTCACCGAACTGAACACACACATCAGGACTGGCAAATATTGCGATCTAATAAAAAAAAACCTAACCCCAAATTTAAAAATTGCGCTCTTGAGCAATTTTTTAATAAAACGGGAAAAGAACTGCTCCTCGGAAGAAAAACATGACAAAACTGCCTGTAACTCCCACTGGGAACAAAAACCTCTATGTAGGTCTCACTTGGACCTACATTTCATAAATTGACAACCCCTAGCAAAAATCAACAGGAAGTTGGCAATTCCCCCTTCAAGACAAAAAAGTACTAAAAACTGTCACTTTTGCCTCTTTGAGCTGTAATTTGACCCCCTTAACATGCTTCAAAACTCACCGAACTGAACACACACATCAGGACTGGCAAATATTGCGATCTAATAAAAAAAAAACTAACCCCAAATTTAAAAATTGCGCTCTTGAGCAATTTTTTAATAAAACGGAAAAAAAACTGCTCCTCGGAAGAAAAACATGACAAAACTGCCTGTAACTCCCACTGGGAACAAAAACCTCTATGTAGGTCTCACTTAGACCTACATTTCATAAATTGACAACCCCCAGCAAAAATCAACAGGAAGTTTGCTATTCCCCCTTCAAAACAAATTTTTTTCTTTCTTTCTTTTACCTACTCTTTTGAGCCCGTTTGTCGATTCGCCTTCAAACTAACACAGGAGACAGATTGAACCCTTGTGATTACAATGACAGAAGCGCTCCGGTTTTGATTTTATGACCCTTCAAAGACCCGCTGCGCTGATGCTGCTGCGCTGCTGTTTTTTTAAGATGGCTGCTTAAAAGCAGGAAGCACCAACGTGCCCACACATTGCAGACAAGGTAGGTACACTAGACAAAAGTATTGGGACACTTCAGACTAAAAGTAAAAAAAAGTATTGGGACACTTCAGACTAAAAGTAGACAAAAATATTGGGACACTTAGGACTAGCACCTGCCAAATACGCGGGCCCAACCAATGCTGCTTGCAGCTTTAATTAGGGCCCACAATGGCCCATTGCAAAAGGACTCCCATAGGGAGTCCTTATGCAATGGGACATAAGGACCTATTGAATTTCTAAGGTTTTATTATTATTATTATTATCATTATTATTATTATTATTCCGCCGCCTCTTCGAGCACTAATTTGACCCACTTAACATGCTTCAAAACTCACCATATTTTACCCACCCACCAGGACCTGCGAAAATTGTCTTTTAATAAAAAAACCAAACCCCAAAACTCAAAATTGCGCTCTAGCGCCCCTTAGGGGAAAAAAAAAACTAGACTGCCTGTAACTCCCACTAGGAAGGTCGGAGAGACATGAAACAAAAACCTTTATGTAGGTGTGACTTAGACCTAGATTTCATAATGGTATGTTCTTGGGCAAAAATCAACAGGAAGTTGGCAATTCCCCCTTCAAGACAAAAAAGTACAAAAAACTGTCACTTTTGCCTCTTTGAGCTGTAATTTGACCCCCCTTAACATGCTTCAAAACTCACCGAACTGAACACACACATCAGGACTGGCAAATATTGCGATCTAATAAAAAAAACCTAACTCCAAATTTAAAAATTGCGCTCTTGAGCAATTGTTTAATAAAACGGGAAAAAAACTGCTCCTCGGAAGAAAAACATGACAAAACTGCCTGTAACTCCCACTGGGAACAAAAACCTCTATGTAGGTCTCACTTGGACCTACATTTCATAAATTGACAACCCCCAGCAAAAATCAACAGGAAGTTGGCAATTCCCCCTTCAAAACAAAAAAGTACTAAAAACTGTCACTTTTGCCTCTTTGAGCTGTAATTTGACCCCCTCACCAAACTCACCAAACTGAACACACACATCAGGACTGGCAAATATTGCGATCTAATAAAAAAAACCTAACCCCAAATTTAAAAATTGCGCTCTTGAGCAATTTTTTAATAAAACGGGAAAAAAACTGCTCCTCGGAAGAAAAACATGACAAAACTGCCTGTAACTCCCACTGGGAACAAAAACCTCTATGTAGGTCTCACTTAGACCTACATTTCATAAATTGACAACCCCCAGCAAAAATCAACAGGAAGTTGGCAATTCCCCCTTCAAGACAAAAAAGTACTAAAAACTGTCACTTTTGCCTCTTTGAGCTGTAATTTGACCCCCTTAACATGCTTCAAAACTCACCGAACTGAACACACACATCAGGACTGGCAAATATTGCGATCTAATAAAAAAAAAACCTAACCCCAAATTTAAAAATTGCGCTCTTGAGCAATTGTTTAATAAAACGGAAAAAAAACTGCTCCTCGGAAGAAAAACATGACAAAACTGCCTGTAACTCCCACTGGGAACAAAAACCTCTATGTAGGTCTCACTTGGACCTACATTTCATAAATTGACAACCCCCAGCAAAAATCAACAGGAAGTTTGCTATTCCCCCTTCAAAACAAATTTTTTCTTTCTTTCTTTTACCTACTCCTCTGAGCGCGTTTGTCGTTTCGCCTTCAAACTAACACAGGAGACAGATTGAACCCTTGTGATTACAATGACAGAAGCGCTTTTTTTTAATAACTGCTCCGGTTTTGATTTTATGACCCTTCAAAGACCCGCTGCGCTGATGCTGCTGCGCTGCTGTTTTTTTAAGATGGCTGCTTAAAAGCAGGAAGCACCAACGTGCCCACACAATGCAGACAAGGTAGGTACACTAGACAAAAGTATTGGGACACTTCAGACTAAAAGTAAAAAAAAAGTATTGGGACACTTCAGACTAAAAGTAAAAAAAAGTATTGGGACACTTCAGACTAAAAGTAGACAAAAGTATTGGGACACTTAGGACTAGCACCTGCCAAATACGCGGGCCCGACCAATGCTGCTTGCAGCTTTAATTAGGGCCCGCAATGGCCCATTGCAAAAGGACTCCCACAGGGAGTCCTTATGCAATGGGACATAAGGACCTATTGAATTTCTAAGGTTTTATTATTATTATTATTATTATTATTATTATCATTATTATTCCGCCGCCTCTTCGAGCACTAATTTGACCCACTTAACATGCTTCAAAACTCACCATATTTGACCCACCCACCAGGACCTGCGAAAATGGTCTTTTAATAAAAAAACCGAACCCCAAAACTCAAAATTGCGCTCTAGCGCCCCTTAGGGAAAAAAAAAAACTAGACTGCCTGTAACTCCCACTAGGAAGGTCGGAGAGACATGAAACAAAAACCTTTATGTAGGTGTGACTTAGACCTAGATTTCATAATGGTATGTTCTCGGGCAAAAATCAACAGGAAGTTGGCAATTCCCCCTTCAAGACAAAAAAGTACTTTTGCCTCTTTGAGCTGTAATTTGACCCCCTTAACATGCTTCAAAACTCACCGAACTGAACACACACATCAGGACTGGCAAATATTGCGATCTAATAAAAAAACCTAACTCCAAATTTAAAAATTGCGCTCTTGAGCAATTTTTTAATTAAACGGGAAAAAAACTGCTCCTCGGAAGAAAAACATGACAAAACTGCCTGTAACTCCCACTGGGAACAAAAACCTCTATGTAGGTCTCACTTAGACCTACATTTCATAAATTGACAACCCCCAGCAAAAATCAACAGGAAGTTGGCAATTCCCCCTTCAAGACAAAAAAGTACTAAAAACTGTCACTTTTGCCTCTTTGAGCTGTAATTTGACCCCCTCACCAAACTCACCAAACTGAACACACACATCAGGACTGGTAAATATTGCGATCTAATAAAAAAAAACCTAACTCCAAATTTAAAAATTGCGCTCTTGAGCAATTTTTTAATAAAACGGGAAAAAAACTGCTCCTCGGAAGAAAAACATGACAAAACTGCCTGTAACTCCCACTGGGAACAAAAACCTCTATGTAGGTCTCACTTGGACCTACATTTCATAAATTGACAACCCCCAGCAAAAATCAACAGGAAGTTTGCTATTCCCCCTTCAAAACAAATTTTTTCTTTCTTTCTTTTACCTACTCCTCTGAGCGCGTTTGTCGTTTCGCCTTCAAACTAACACAGGAGACAGATTGAACCCTTGTGATTACAATGACAGAAGCACTTTTTTTTTATAACTGCTCCGGTTTTGATTTTATGACCCTTCAAAGACCCGCTGCGCTGATGCTGCTGCGCTGCTGTTTTTTTAAGATGGCTGCTTAAAAGCAGGAAGCACCAACGTGCCCACACATTGCAGACAAGGTAGGTACACTAGACAAAAGTATTGGGACACTTCAGACTAAAAGTTAAAAAAAAAGTATTGGGACACTTCAGACTAAAAGTAGACAAAAGTATTGGGACACTTAGGACTAGCACCTGCCAAATACGCGGGCCCGACCAATGCTGCTTGCAGCTTTAATTAGGGCCCGCAATGGCCCATTGCAAAAGGACTCCCACAGGGAGTCCTTATGCAATGGGACATAAGGACCTATTGAATTTCTAAGGTTTTATTATTATTATTATTATTATTATTATTATTATTATTCCGCCGCCTCTTCGAGCACTAATTTGACCCACTTAACATGCTTCAAAACTCACCATATTTTACCCACCCACCAGGACCTGCGAAAATTGTCTTTTAATAAAAAAACCAAACCCCAAAACTCAAAATTGCGCTCCAGCGCCCCTTAGGGGGAAAAAAAAACTAGACTGCCTGTAACTCCCACTAGGAAGGTCGGAGAGACATGAAACAAAAACCTTTATGTAGGTGTGACTTAGACCTAGATTTCATAATGGTATGTTCTCGGGCAAAAATCAACAGGAAGTTGGCAATTCCCCCTTCAAGACAAAAAAGTACTAAAAACTGTCACTTTTGCCTCTTTGAGCTGTAATTTGACCCCCTCACCAAACTCACCAAACTGAACACACACATCAGGACTGGCAAATATTGCGATCTAATAAAAAAAAAACCTAACCCCAAATTTAAAAATTGCGCTCTTGAGCAATTTTTTAATAAAACGGAAAAAAAACTGCTCCTCGGAAGAAAAACATGACCAAACTGCCTGTAACTCCCACTGGGAACAAAAACCTCTACGTAGGTCTCACTTAGACCTACATTTCATAAATTGACAACCCCCAGCAAAAATCAACAGGAAGTTGGCAATTCCCCCTTCAAGACAAAAAAGTACTAAAAACTGTCACTTTTGCCTCTTTGAGCTGTAATTTGACCCCCTTAACATGCTTCAAAACTCACCGAACTGAACACACACATCAGGACTGGCAAATATTGCGATCTAATAAAAAAAAAAACCTAACCCCAAATTTAAAAATTGCGCTCTTGAGCAATTTTTTAATAAAACGGAAAAAAAACTGCTCCTCGGAAGAAAAACATGACAAAACTGCCTGTAACTCCCACTGGGAACAAAAACCTCTATGTAGGTCTCACTTAGACCTACATTTCATAAATTGACAACCCCCAGCAGAAATCAACAGGAAGTTGGCAATTCCCCCTTCAAGACAAAAAAGTACTAAAAACTGTCACTTTTGCCTCTTTGAGCTGTAATTTGACCCCCTTAACATGCTTCAAAACTCACCGAACTGAACACACACATCAGGACTGGCAAATATTGCGATCTAATAAAAAAAACCTAACCCCAAATTTAAAAATTGCGCTCTTGAGCAATTTTTTAATAAAACGGGAAAAAAACTGCTCCTCGGAAGAAAAACATGACAAAACTGCCTGTAACTCCCACTGGGAACAAAAACCTCTATGTAGGTCTCACTTAGACCTACATTTCATAAATTGACAACCCCCAGCAAAAATCAACAGGAAGTTGGCAATTCCCCCTTCAAAACAAAAAAGTACTAAAAACTGTCACTTTTGCCTCTTTGAGCTGTAATTTGACCCCCTCACCAAACTCACCAAACTGAACACACACATCAGGACTGGCAAATATTGCGATCTAATAAAAAAAACCTAACCCCAAATTTAAAAATTGCGCTCTTGAGCAATTTTTTAATAAAACGGGAAAAAAAACTGCTCCTCGGAAGAAAAACATGACAAAACTGCCTGTAACTCCCACTGGGAACAAAAACCTCTATGTAGGTCTCACTTAGACCTACATTTCATAAATTGACAACCCCCAGCAAAAATCAACAGGAAGTTGGCAATTCCCCCTTCAAAACAAAAAAGTACTAAAAACTGTCACTTTTGCCTCTTTGAGCTGTAATTTGACCCCCTCACCAAACTCACCAAACTGAACACACACATCAGGACTGGCAAATATTGCGATCTAATAAAAAAAACCTAACCCCAAATTTAAAAATTGCGCTCTTGAGCAATTTTTTAATAAAACGGGAAAAAAAACTGCTCCTCGGAAGAAAAACATGACACAACTGCCTGTAACTCCCACTGGGAACAAAAACCTCTATGTAGGTCTCACTTGGACCTACATTTCATAAATTGACAACCCCCAGCAAAAATCAACAGGAAGTTGGCAATTCCCCCTTCAAGACAAAAAAGTACTAAAAACTGTCACTTTTGCCTCTTTGAGCTGTAATTTGACCCCCTTAACATGCTTCAAAACTCACCGAACTGAACACACACATCAGGACTGGCAAATATTGCGATCTAATAAAAAAAAAACCTAACCCCAAATTTAAAAATTGCGCTCTTGAGCAATTTTTTAATAAAACGGAAAAAAAACTGCTCCTCGGAAGAATAAACATGACAAAACTGCCTGTAACTCCCACTGGGAACAAAAACCTCTATGTAGGTCTCACTTGGACCTACATTTCATAAATTGACAACCCCCAGCAAAAATCAACAGGAAGTTGGCAATTCCCCCTTCAAGACAAAAAAGTACTAAAAACTGTCACTTTTGCCTCTTTGAGCTGTAATTTGACCCCCCTTAACATGCTTCAAAACTCACCGAACTGAACACACACATCAGGACTGGTAAATATTGCGATCTAATAAAAAAACCTAACTCCAAATTTAAAAATTGCGCTCTTGAGCAATTTTTTAATAAAACGGGAAAAAAACTGCTCCTCGGAAGAAAAACATGACAAAACTGCCTGTAACTCCCACTGGGAACAAAAACCTCTATGTAGGTCTCACTTGGACCTACATTTCATAAATTGACAACCCCCAGCAAAAATCAACAGGAAGTTGGCAATTCCCCCTTCAAGACAAAAAAGTACTAAAAACTGTCACTTTTGCCTCTTTGAGCTGTAATTTGACCCCCTTAACATGCTTCAAAACTCACCGAACTGAACACACACATCAGGACTGGCAAATATTGCGATCTAATAAAAAAAAAAACCTAACCCCAAATTTAAAAATTGCGCTCTTGAGCAATTTTTTAATAAAACGGGAAAAAAACTGCTCCTCGGAAGAAAAACATGACACAACTGCCTGTAACTCCCACTGGGAACAAAAACCTCTATGTAGGTCTCACTTGGACCTACATTTCATAAATTGACAACCCCCAGCAAAAATCAACAGGAAGTTGGCAATTCCCCCTTCAAGACAAAAAAGTACTAAAAACTGTCACTTTTGCCTCTTTGAGCTGTAATTTGACCCCCTCACCAAACTCACCAAACTGAACACACACATCAGGACTGGCAAATATTGCGATCTAATAAAAAAAACCTAACCCCAAATTTAAAAATTGCGCTCTTGAGCAATTTTTTTAATAAAACGGGAAAAAAACTGCTCCTCGGAAGAAAAACATGACAAAACTGCCTGTAACTCCCACTGGGAACAAAAACCTCTATGTAGGTCTCACTTGGACCTACATTTCATAAATTGACAACCCCCAGCAAAAATCAACAGGAAGTTTGCTATTCCCCCTTCAAAACAAATTTTTTCTTTCTGTCTTTTACCTACTCCTCTGAGCGCGTTTGTCGTTTCGCCTTCAAACTAACACAGGAGACAGATTGAACCCTTGTGATTACAATGACAGAAGCGCTTTTTTTTTTTTATAACTGCTCCGGTTTTGATTTTATGACCCTTCAAAGACCCGCTGCGCTGATGCTGCTGCGCTGCTGTTTTTTTAAGATGGCTGCTTAAAAGCAGGAAGCACCAACGTGCCCACACATTGCAGACAAGGTAGGTACACTAGACAAAAGTATTGGGACACTTCAGACTAAAAGTAAAAAAAAAGTATTGGGACACTTCAGACTAAAAGTAGACAAAAGTATTGGGACACTTAGGACTAGCACCTGCCAAATACGCGGGCCCGACCAATGCTGCTTGCAGCTTTAATTAGGGCCCGCAATGGCCCATTGCAAAAGGACTCCCACAGGGAGTCCTTATGCAATGGGACATAAGGACCTATTGAATTTCTAAGGTTTTATTATTATTATTATTATTATTATTAGGGCCCGCCATGGCCCATTGCAAAAGGACTCCCACAGGGAGTCCTTATGCAATGGGACATAAGGACCTATTGTTATTCGTTCGTTTTATTCTTTCTTATTATTATTAGGGCCCGCACGGCCCATTGCAAAAGGACTCCCACAGGGAGTCCTTATGCAATGGGACATAAGGACCTATTGTTATTCGTCCGTTTTATTATTATTATTATACCGGCCGCCTCTTCGAGCACTAATTTGACCCACTTAACATGCTTCAAAACTCACCATATTTGACCCACACATCAGGACCTGCGAAAATTGCCTTTTGATGAAAAAACCAAACCCCTAAAATAAAAATTGCACTCTAGCGCCCCCTAGGAAAAAAAAAAACTAGACTGCCTGTAACTCCCACTAGGAAGGTCGGAGAGACATGAAACAAAAACCTCTATGTAGGTCTGACTTACACCTACATTTCATTAATGGTACATTCTCGGGCCAAAATCAACAGGAAGTTGGCAATTCCCCCTTCAAGACAAAAAAGTACTAAAAACAGTCAATTTTGCCTCTTTGAGCTGTAATTTGACCCCCTTAACATGCTTCAAAACTCACCGAACTGAACACACACATCAGGACTGGCTAAAACTGTGATCTAATGAAAAACCCTAACCCCAAATCTAAAAATTGTGCTCTACAGCAATTTTTTAATAAAACGGACAAAAAACTGCTCCTAGGAAGAAAATAACTACAAAACTGCCTGTAACTCCCACTGGGAAGGTCGGAGAGACATGAAACAAAAACCTCTATGTAGGTCTCACTTAGACCTACATTTCATAAATTGACAACCCCCCGCAAAAATCTACAGGATGTTTGCTATTCCCCCTTCAAAACAATTTTTTTGTAACAACCGGTCACCTTCCTTCAAAAACGAACTCCTCTGAGCGCGTTTGTCGTTTCGCCTTCAAAATAACACAGGAGAGACATTGAACCCTTGTGAATACAACAACAGAAGCCTTTTTTAATTAAGTGCTCCGGTTTTGATTTTATGACCCTTCAAAGACCCGCTGCACTCATGCTGCTGCGGTGCTGGTTTTTTATGATGCCTGCTTAAAAGCAGGAAGCACCAACGTGCCCACACAATGCAGACAAGGTAGGTACACTAGACAAAAGTCTTGGGACACTTCAGACTAAAAGTAGACAAAAGTATTGGGACACTTAGGACTAGCACCTGCCAAATACGCGGGCCCGAACAACGCTGCTTGCAGCTTTAATTATTATTATTCTTCCGCAGCTTTGCGCACTACTTTGACCCCCTTAACATGCTTCAAAACTCACCAAATTTCACACACACATCAGTAATTTACGGCAAAACTTTTTATCAAAAAACCAAACCTCAAAAATTAAAATTGCGCTCTAGCGCCCCCTAGAAAAAAAAAAAACTAGACTGCCTGTAACTCCCACTAGGAAGGTCGGACAAACATGAAACAAAATCCTCTATGTAGGTCTGCCTCACACCTAACTTTCATAATGGTACATTCTTGGGCTAAAATCAACAGGAAGTTGGCAATTCCCCCTTCAAGACAAAAAAGTACTAAAAACAGTCACTTTTGCTTCTTTGCGCTGTAATTTGACCCCCTTAACATGCTTCAAAACTCACCAAACTTAACACACACATCAGGACTGCCAAAAACTGTGATCTAATAAAAAAACCTAACCCCAAATTTAAAAATTGCCCTCTACAGCAATTTTTGAATAATACTGATAAAAAACTGCTCCTCGGAAGAAAAACATTGCAAAACTGCCTGTAACTCCCACTGGGAAGGTCGGAGAGACATGAAACAAAAACCTCTCCGTAGGTCTCACTTAGACCTACATTTCATAAATTGACTACCCCCAGCAAAAATCAACAGGAAGTTTGCTATTCCCCCTTCAATACTAATTTTTTGTCAAAACCTGTCACCTTCCTTCAAAAACGAACTCCTCTGAGCGCGTTTGTCGTTTCGCCTTCAAAATAACACAGGAGAGACATTGAACCCTTGTGAATACAACAACAGAAGCGCTTTTTAATTAAGTGCTCCGGTTTTGATTTTATGACCCTTCAAAGACCCGCTGCACTCATGCTGCTGCGGTGCTGTTTTTTTAAGATGGCTGCTCTAAAGCTGGAATAACCAACATGCCCACACAATGCAGACAAGGTAGGTACACTAGACAAAAGTCTTGGGACACTTCAGACTAAAAGTAGACAAAAGTATTGGGACACTTAGGACTAGCACCTGCCAAATACGCGGGCCCGACCAATGCTGCTTGCAGCTTTAATTAGGGCCCGCACGGCCCATTGCAAAAGGACTCCCACAGGGAGTCCTTATGCATGGGACATAAGGACCTATTGTATTTCTAATGTTTTTTATTAGGGCCCGCCATGGCCCATTGCAAAAGGACTCCCACAGGGAGTCCTTATGCAATGGGACATAAGGACCTATTGTTATTCTAAGGTTTTATTAGGGCCCGCACGGCCCATTGCAAAAGGACTCCCACAGGGAGTCCTTATGCAATGGGACATAAGGACCTATTGAATTTCTAAGGTTTTATTATTATTATTATTCTTTCTTATTGTTCCGCAGCTTTGCGCACTACTTTCACCCCCTTAACATGCTTCAAAACTCACCAAATTTGACGCACACATAAAAAAACTCGAACAAAACTCTTTGGTAAAGAAATCAAACCCCAAAACTCAAAATTGCTCTCTAGCGCCCCCTAAAACCAAAACTACCTCTAACTCCCAGTACAAATGTCGTAAAGACATGGAACAAAAACCTCTATGTAGGTCTCACTTGCACCTACTTTTTATTAATTAATTTCCTCGGGCAAAAATCTACAGGAAGTTGGCTATTCCCCCTTCAAGACAAAAAAGTACTAAAAACTGTCACTTTTGCCTCTTTCAGCTATAATTTGACCCCCTTAACATGCTCCAAAACTCACCAAACTTAACACACACATCAGGACTGGCAAAAACTGTGATCTAAAAAAAAAACCTAACCCCAATTCTAATAATTGCCCTCTACAGCAATTTTTGAATAAAACTGATAAAAAACTGCTCCTCGGAAGACAAAAATTACAAAACTGCCTGTAACTCCCACTAGGAAGGTCGGAGAGACATGAAACAAAAACCTCTCCGTAGGTCTCACTTAGACCTACATTTCATAAATTGACAACCCCCAGCAAAAATCTACAGGATGTTTGCTATTCCCCCTTCAAAACTATTTTTTTGTTAAAACCGGTCACCTTCCTTCAAAAACTATCTCCTCTGAGCGCGTTTGTCCTTTC
The DNA here is from genome assembly GCF_033978685.3 of Nerophis lumbriciformis. Classification (NCBI taxonomy): domain Eukaryota; kingdom Metazoa; phylum Chordata; class Actinopteri; order Syngnathiformes; family Syngnathidae; genus Nerophis; species Nerophis lumbriciformis. The sequence goes on along the minus strand of NC_084557.2, from coordinate 2,619,444 downwards.
GCCTTCAAAATAACACAGGAGAGAGATTAAACCCTTGTGCATAGAATAACAGAACCGTTTTGTGATACCTGCTCCGGTTTTGATTTTATGACCCTTCAAAGACCCGCTGCACTGATGCTCCTGCGGTGCTGTTTTTCTAAGATGGCTGCTTAAAAGCAGGAAGCACCAACGTGCCCACACAATGCAGACAAGGTAGGTACACTAGACAAAAGTCTTGGGACACTTCAGACTAAAAGTAGACAAAAGTATTGGGACACTTAGGACTAGCACCTGCCAAATACGCGGGCCCGACCAACGCTGCTTGCAGCTTTAATTAGGGCCCGCACGGCCCATTGCAAAAGGACTCCCACAGGGAGTCCTTATGCAATGGGACATAAGGACCTATTGAAATTGTAACGTTTTATTATTCTTTATTATTATTATTATTATTCCGCCGCCTCTTTGAACACTAATTTGACCCACTCAACATGCTTCAAAACTCACCAAATTTGACACACTCATCAGGACCTGCGAAAATTGTCTTTTGATAAAAAAACCGAACCCCAAAAATCTAAATTGCGCTCTAGCGCCCCCTAGGAAAAAAAAAAAACAGACTGCCTGTAACTCCCACTAGGAAGGTCGGAGAGACATGAAACAAAAACCTCTATGTAGGTCTGACTTAGATCTAGTTCTCATAATTGTATGTCTTCGGGCTAAAATCAACAGGAAGTTGGCAATTCCCCCTTCAATACAAAAAAGTACTAAAAACAGTCACTTTTGCATCTTTGCGCTGTAATTTGACCCCCTTAACATGCTTCAAAACTCACCAAACTGAACACACACATCAGGACTGGCTAAAACTGTGATCTAATGAAAAAACCTAACCCCAAATCCAAAAATTGTGCTCTACAGCAATTTTTTCATCAAACCGACAAAAAACTGCTCCTCGGAAGAAAAAAAAGACAAAACTGCCTGTAACTCCCACTGGGAAGGTCGGAGAGACATGAAACAAAAACCTCTATGTAGGTCTCACTTAGACCTACATTTCATAAATTGACAACCCCCAGCAAAAATCAACAGGAAGTTTGCTATTCCCCCTTCAAAACAACATTTTTGTAAAAATCGGTCACCTTCCTTCAAAATCTATCTCCTCTGAGCGCGTTTGTCGTTTCGCCTTCAAATTAACACAGGTGAGAGATACAACCCTTGTGATTAAAAGTATAGATGGGATTTGTAATACCTGCTCCGGTTTTGATTTTATGACCCTTCAAAGACCCGCTGCGCTGATGCTCCTGCGGTGCTGTTTTTTAAAGATGGCTGCTTAAAAGCAGGAAGCACTAACGTGCCCACACAATGCAGACAAGGTAGGTACACTAGACAAAAGTCTTGGGACACTTCAGACTAAAAGTAGACAAAAGTATTGGGACACTTATGACCATCACTGGACAACAGTATTGGGACAAAACCACCACAAATAGATGCCTGTCTTGTTCTTGTTCTTTATATTTATTCTTCCGCCGCCTCTTTGAGCACTAATTTGACCCACTTAACATGCTTCAAAACTCACCAAATTTGACCCACACATCAGGACCTGCGAAAATAGCCTTTTTTATAACAAACGAACCTCAAAAATTAAAATTTCGCTCTAGCGCCCCCTATAAAAACATAAAAAGTACACTGCATGTAACTCCCACTAGGAAGGTCGGAAAAACATGAAACAAAAACCTCTATGTAGGTCTGACTTAGACCTAGATTTCATAATTGTACATTGTCGGGCTAAAATCTACAGGAAGTTGGCAATTCCCCCTTCAAGACAAAAAAGTACTAAAAACAGTCACTTTTGCCTCTTTGAGCTGTAATTTGACCCCCTTAACATGCTTCAAAACTCACCAAACTTAACACCCACATCAGGACTGGCTAAAACTGTGATCTAATGAAAAAAACCTAACCCCAAATCTAAAAATTGTGCTCTACAGCAATTTTTTTATAAAACGGACAAAAAACTGCTCCTCGGAAGAATATAACTACAAAACTGCCTGTAACTCACACTGGGAAGGTCGGAGAGACATGAAACAAAAACCTCTATGTAGGTCTCACTTAGACCTACATTTCATACATTGACAACCCCCAGCAAAAATCAACAGGAAGTTTGCTATTCCCCCTTCAACACAACATATTTGTAAAAAGCGCTCACCTTTCTTCAAAATCTATCTCCTCTGAGAGCGTTTGTCGTTTCGCCTTCAAACTAACACAGGTGAGAGATAAAACCCTTGTGATTAAAAGTATAGATGGGATTTTTAATACCTGCTCCGGTTTTGATTTTATGACCCTTCTAAGACCCGCTGCGCTGATGCTGCTGCACTGCTGTTTTTTTAAGATGGCTGCTTAAAAGCAGGAAGCACCAACGTGCCCACACAATGCAGACAAGGTAGGTACACTAGACAAAAGTCTTGGGACACTTCAGACTAAAAGTAGACAAAAGTATTGGGACACTTAGGACTAGCACCTGCCAAAGACGCGGGCCCGACCAACGCTGCTTGCAGCTTTAATTATTATTATTATTATTCCGCCGCCTCTTCGAACACTAATTTGACCCACTTAACATGCTTCAAAACTCACCAAATTTGACCCACACATCAGGACCTGCGAAAATTGTCTTTTAATAAAAAAACCAAACTGCAAAAATCAAAATTGCGCTCTAGCGCCCCCTAGGAAAAAAAAAAACTAGACTGCCTGTAACTCCCACTAGGAAGGTCGGAAAAATATGAAACAAAATCCTCTATGTAGGTCTGACTTAGACCTAGTTCTCATAATTGTATGTCTTCGGGCTAAAATCAACAGGAAGTTGGCAATTCCCCCTTCAAGACAAAAAAGTACTAAAAACAGTCACTTTTGCCTCTTTGAGCTGTAATTTGACCCCCTTAACATGCTTCAAAACTCACCAAACTGAACACACACATCAGGACTGGCAAAAACTGTGATCTAATGAAAAAACCTAACCCCAAATTCAAAAATTGCGCTCTACAGCAATTTTTGAATAAAACTGATAAAAAACTGCTCCTGGGAAGGAAAAAATTACAAAACTGCCTGTAACTCCCACTGGGAAGGTCGGAGAGACATGAAACAAAAACTTCTATGTGGGTCTCACTTAGACCTACATTCCATAAATTGACAACCCCCAGCAAATATCAACAGGAAGTTTGCTATTCCCCCTTCAAAACAATTTTTTGGTCAAAACCGGTCACCTTACTTCAAAATCGTACTCCTCTGAGCGCGTTTGTCGTTTCGCCTTCAAAGTAACACAGGAGAGACATTGAACCCTTGTGAATACAACAACAGAAGCGCTTTTTAATTAAGTGCTCCGGTTTTGATTTTATGACCCTTCAAAGACCCGCTGCGCTGATGCTGCTGCAATGCTGTTTTTTCTACATGGCTGCTTAAAAGCAGGAAGCACCAACGTGCCCACACAATGCAGACAAGGTAGGTACACTAGACAAAAGTCTTGGGACACTTCAGACTACAAGTAGACAAAAGTATTGGGACACTTAGGACTAGCACCTGCCAAATCCGCGGGCCCGAACAACGCTGCTTGCAGCTTTAATTAGGGCCCGCCATGGCCCTTTGCAAAAGGACTCCCACAGGGAGTCCTTATGCAATGGGACATAAGGACCTATTGTTATTGTAAGGTTTTATTATTATTCTTTATTTTTCTTCCGCCGCCTCTTCGAACACTAATTTGACCCACTTAACATGCTTCAAAACTCACCAAATTTGACCCACACATCAGGACCTGCGAAAATTGTCTTTTAATAAAAAAACCAAACTGCAAAAATCAAAATTGCGCTCTAGCGCCCCCTAGGAAAAAAAAAAACTAGACTGCCTGTAACTCCCACTAGGAAGGTCGGAGAGACATGAAACAAAATCCTCTATGTAGGTCTGACTTAGACCTAGTTCTCATAATTGTATGTCTTCGGGCTAAAATCAACAGGAAGTTGGCAATTCCCCCTTCAAGACAAAAAAGTACTAAAAACAGTCACTTTTGCCTCTTTGAGCTGTAATTTCACCCCCTTCACATGCTTCAAAACTCACCAAACTGAACACACACATCAGGACTGGCTAAAACTGTGATATAATGAAAAAACCTAATCCCAAATCTAAAAATTACGCTCTACAGCAATTTTTTAATAAAACTGACAAAAAACTGCTCCTCGCAATAAAAATACTACAAAACCGCCTGTAACTCCCACTGGGAAGGTCGGACAGACATGAAACAAAAACCTCTATGTAGGTCTCACTTAGACCTACATTTCATAAATTGACTACCCCCCGCAAAAATCTACAGGAAGTTTGCTATTCCCCCTTCAAAACAAATTTTTTGGAAAAACCGGTCTCCTTCCTTCAAAATCGAACTCCTCTGAGCGCGTTTGTCGTTTCGCCTTCAAAATAACACAGGAGAGACATTGAACCCTTGTGAATACAACAACAGAAGCGCTTTTTAATTAAGTGCTCCGGTTTTGATTTTATGACCCTTCAAAGACCCGCTGCACTCATGCTGCTGCGGTGCTGTTTTTTTAAGATGGCTGCTTAAAAGCAGGAAGCACCAACGTGCCCACACAATGCAGACAAGGTAGGTACACTAGACAAAAGTCTTGGGACGATTCGGACTAAAAGTAGACAAAAGTATTGGGACACTTAGGACTAGCACCTGCCAAATACGCGGGCCCGAACAACGCTGCTTGCAGCTTTAATTGTTCTTGTTCTTTATATTTATTCTTCCGCCGCCTCTTTGAGCACTAATTTGACCCACTTAACATGCTTCAAAACTCACCAAATTTGACCCACACATCAGGACCTGCGAAAATTGCCTTTTTTATAACAAACGAACCTCAAAAATTAAAATTGCGCTCTAGCGCCCCCTATAAAAACAACAAAAGTACACTGCCTGTAACTCCCACTAGGAAGGTCGGAAAAATATGAAACAAAATCCTCTATGTAGGTCTGACTTAGACCTAGCTTTCATAATTGTACATTGTCGGGCTAAAATCTACAGGAAGTTGGCAATTCCCCCTTCAAGACAAAAAAGTACTAAAAACAGTCACTTTTGCCTCTTTGAGCTGTAATTTGACCCCCTTAACATGCTTCAAAACTCACCAAACTTTACACACACATCAGGACTGGCTAAAACTGTGATCTAATGAAAAAACCTAACCCCAAATCTAAAAATTGTGCTCTACAGCAATTTTTTAATAAAACTGACAAAAAACTGCTCCTCGGAAGAAAAAAACTACAAAACTGCCTGTAACTCCCACTGGGAAGGTCGGACAGACATGAAACAAAAACCTTTATGTAGGTCTCACTTAGACCTACATTTCATAAATTGACAACCCCCAGCAAAAATCAACAGGATGTTTGCTATTCCCCCTTCAAAAATTTTTTTTTGGAATAACCGGTCACCTTCCTTCAAAAACTATCTCCTCTGAGCGCGTTTGTCCTTTCGCCTTCAAACTAACACAGGAGAGAGATTAAACCCTTGTGCATAAATTAACAGAAGCGTTTTGTGATACCTGCTCCGGTTTTGATTTTATGACCCTTCAAAGACCCGCTGCACTGATGCTCCTGCGGTGCTGTTTTTTTAAGATGGCTGCTCAAAAGCAGGAAGCACCAACGTGCCCACACAATGCAGACAAGGTAGGTACACTAGACAAAAGTCTTGGGACACTTCAGACTAAAAGTAGACAAAAGTATTGGGACACTTAGGACTAGCACCTGCCAAATCCGCGGGCCCGACCAACGCTGCTTGCAGCTTTAATTGGTCTTGTTCTTTATATTTATTCTTCCGCCGCCTCTTCGAGCACTAATTTGACCCACTTAACATGCTTCAAAACTCACCAAATTTTACCCACACATCAGGACCTGCGAAAATTGCCTTTTTTATAACAAACGAACCTAAAAAATTAATATTGCGCTCTAGCGCCCCCTATAAAAACAAAAAAAGTACACTGCCTGTAACTCCCACTAGGAAGGTCGGAAAAACATGAAACAAAAACCTCTATGTAGGTCTGACTTAGACCTACCTTTCATAATTGTACATTGTCGGGCTACAATCTACAGGAAGTTGGCAATTCCCCCTTCAAGACAAAAAAGTACTAAAAACAGTCACTTTTGCCTCTTTGAGCTGTAATTTGACCCCCTTAACATGCTTCAAAACTCACCAAACTTTACACACACATCAGGACTGGCTAAAACTGTAATCTAATGAAAAAACCTAACCCCAAATCTAAAAATTGTGCTCTACAGCAATTTTTTTATAAAACGAACAAAAAACTGCTACTCGGATGAAAAAAATTACAAAACTGCCTGTAACTCCCACTGGGAAGGTCGGACAGACATGAAACGAAAAACTCTCCGTAGGTCTCACTTAGACCTACATTTCATAAATTGACAACCCCCAGCAAAAACCAACAGGAAGTTTGCTATTCCCCCTTCAAAATAAATTTTTTGGAAAAACCGGTCACCTTCCTTCAAAATCTATCTCCTCTGAGCGCGTTTGTCGTTTCGCCTTCAAAATAACACAGGTGAGAGATAAAACCCTTGTGATTAAAAGTATAGATGGGATTTTTAATACCTGCTCCGGTTTGGATTTTATGACCCTTCAAAGACCCGCTGCACTGATGCTCCTGCGGTGCTGTTTTTCTAAGATGGCTGCTCAAAAGCAGGAAGCACTAACGTGCCCACACAATGCAGACAAGGTAGGTACACTAGACAAAAGTCTTGGGACACTTCAGACTACAACTAGACAAAAGTATTGGGACACTTAGGACTAGCACCTGCCAAATACGCGGGCCCGTCCAACGCTGCTTGCAGCTTTAATTATTATTATTATTATTATTATTATTATTCCGCCGCCTCTTCGAACACTAATTTGACCCACTTAACATGCTTCAAAACTCACCAAATTTGACCCACCCGTCAGGACCTGCGAAAATTGTCTTTTAATAAAAAAACCTAACCGCAAAAATCAAAATTGCGCTCTAGCGCCCCCTAGGGAAAAAAATAACTAGACTGCCTGTAACTCCCACTAGGAAGGTCGGAAAATCATGAAACAAAATCCTCTATGTAGGTCTGACTCAGACCTAACTTTCATAATGGTACATTCTCGGGCGAAAATCAACAGGAAGTTGGCAATTCCCCCTTCAAGACAAAAAAGTACCAAAAACAGTCACTTTTGCCTCTTTGACCTATAATTTGACCCCCTTAACATGCTTCAAAACTCACCAAACTTAACACACACATCAGGACTGGCTAAAACTGTGATCTAATGAAAAAACCTAACCCCAAATCCAAAAATTGTGCTCTACAGCAATTTTTTAATAAAACTGACAAAAAACTGCTCTTTGGAAGACAACAACTACAAAACTGACTGTAACTCCCACTGGGAAGGTCGGACAGACATGAAACAAAAACCTCTATGTAGGTCTCACTTACACCTACATTTCATAAATTGACAACCCCCAGCAAAAATCAACAGGATGTTTGCTATTCCCCCTTCAAAACAATTTTTTTGTTAAAACCGGTCACCTTCCTTCAAAAACTATCTCCTCTGAGCGCGTTTGTCCTTTCGGCTTCAAAATAACACAGGAGAGAGATTAAACCCTTGTGCATAAATTAACAGAAGCTTTTTGTGATACCTGCTCCGGTTTTTATTTTATGACCCTTCAAAGACCCGCTGCACTCATGCTGCTGCGGTGCTGGTTTTTTAAGATGGCTGCTCAAAAGCAGGAAGCACCTACGTGCCCACACAATGCAGACAAGGTAGGTACACTAGACAAAAGTCTTGGGACACTTCAGACTAAAAGTAGACAAAAGTATTGGGACACTTAGGACTAGCACCTGCCAAATACGCGGGCCCGACCAACGCTGCTTGCAGCTTTTTGGTCTTGTTCTTCTTATTTATTCTTCCGCCGCCTCTTTGAGCACTAATTTGACCCACTTAACATGCTTCAAAACTCACCAAATTTGACCCACACATCAGGACCTGCGATAATTGCCTTTTTTATAACAAACGAACCTAAAAAATTAATATTGCGCTCTAGCGCCCCCTATAAAAACAAAAAAAGTAGACTGACTGTAACTCCCACTAGGAAGGTCGGAAAAACATGAAACAAAATCCTCTATGTAGGTCTGACTCAGACCTAACTTTCATAATGGTACGTTCTCGGGCGAAAATCAACAGGAAGTTGGCAATTCCCCCTTCAAGACAAAAAAGTACTAAAAACAGTCAATTTTGCCTCTTTGAGCTGTAATTTGACCCCCTTAACATGCTTCAAAACTCACCAAACTGAACACACACATCAGGACTGGCTACAACTGTGATATAATGAAAAAACCTAACCCCAAATCTAAAAATTGTGCTCTACAGCAATTTTTTAATCAAACGGACAAAAAACTGCTCCTCGGAAGACAAAAACTACAAAACTGCCTGTAACTCACACTGGGAAGGTCGGAGAGACATGAAACAAAAACCTCTATGTAGGTCTCACTTAGACCTACATTTCATAAATTGACAACCCCCAGCAAAAATCAACAGGATGTTTGCTATTCCCCCTTCTAAACAATTTTTTTGTTATAACCGGTCACCTTCCTGCAAAAACTATCTCCTCTGAGCGCGTTTGTCCTTTCGCCTTCAAAATAACACAGGAGAGAGATTAAACCCTTGTGCATAGAATAACAGAACCGTTTTGTGATACCTGCTCCGGTTTTGATTTTATGACCCTTCTAAGACCCGCTGCACTGATGCTCCTGCGGTGCTGTTTTTTCTAGATGGCTGCTTAAAAGCAGGAAGCACCAACGTGCCCACACAATGCAGACAAGGTAGGTACACTAGACAAAAGTCTTGGGACACTTCAGACTAAAAGTAGACAAAAGTATTGGGACACTTAGGACTAGCACCTGCCAAATACGCGGGCCCGAACAACGCTGCTTGCAGCTTTAATTAGGGCCCGCAGTGGCCCATTGCAAAAGGACTCCCACAGGGAGTCCTTATGCAATGGGACATAAGGACCTATTGTTATTCTAAGGTTTTATTAGGGCCCGCCATGGCCCATTGCAAAAGGACTCCCACAGGGAGTCCTTATGCAATGGGACATAAGGACCTATTGAATTTCTAAGGTTTTATTATTATTATTATTATTATTCTTTCTTATTGTTCCGCAGCTTTGCGCACTACTTTCACCCCCTTAACATGCTTCAAAACTCACCAAATTTGACGCACACATAAAAAAACTCGAACAAAACTCTTTGGTAAAGAAATCAAACCCCAAAACTCAAAATTGCTCTCTAGCGCCCCCTAAAACCAAAACTACCTATAACTCCCAGTACAAATGTCGTAAAGACATGGAACAAAAACCTCTATGTAGGTCTCACTTACACCTACTTTTTATTAATTTATTTCCTCGGGCAAAAATCAACAGGAAGTTGGCTATTCCCCCTTCAAGACAAAAAAGTACTACAAACTGTCACTTTTGCCTCTTTCAGCTATAATTTGACCCCCTTAACATGCTTCAAAACTCACCAAACTGAACACACACATCAGGACTGGCAAAAACTGTGATCTAAAAAAAAAACCTAACCCCAATTCTAAAAATTGCCCTCTACAGCAATTTTTGAATAAAACTGATAAAAAACTGCTCCTCGGAAGACAAAAATTACAAAACTGCCTGTAACTCCCACTGGGAAGGTCGGAGAGACATGAAACAAAAACTTCTATGTAGGTCTCACTTAGACCTACATTTCATACATTGACAACCCCCAGCAAAAATCAACAGGATGTTTGCTATTCCCCCTTCAAAACAATTTTTTTGTTAAAACCGGTCACCTTCCTTCAAAAACTATCTCCTCTGAGCGCGTTTGTCCTTTCGCCTTCTAAATAACACAGGAGAGAGATTAAACCCTTGTGCATAGAATAACAGAACCGTTTTGTAATACCTGCTCCGGTTTTGATTTTATGACCCTTCAAAGACCTGCTGCACTGATGCTCCTGCGATGCTGTTTTTCTAAGATGCCTGCTCAAAAGCATGTTTTTCTAAGATGGCTGCTCAAAAGCAGGAAGCACCAACGTGCCCACACAATGCAGACAAGGTAGGTACACTAGACTAAAGTCTTGGGACACTTCAGACTACAAGTAGACAAAAGTATTGGGACACTTAGGACTAGCACCTGCCAAATACGCGGGCCCGAACAACGCTGCTTGCAGCTTTAATTGGTCTTGTTCTTTATATTTATTCTTCCGCCGCCTCTTTGAGCACTAATTTGACCCACTTAACATGCTTCAAAACTCACCAAATTTGACCCACACATCAGGACCTGCGAAAATTACCTTTTTTATAACTAACGAACCTCAAAAATTAAAATTGCGCTCTAGCGCCCCCTATAAAAACAAAAAAAGTACACGGCCTGTAACTCCCACTAGGAAGGTCGGAAAAACATGAAACAAAAACCTCTATGTAGGTCTGACTTAGACCTAGCTTTCATAATTGTATGTCTTCGGCCTAAAATCGACAGCAAGTTGGCAATTCCCCCTTCAATACAAAAAAGTACTAAAAACAGTCACTTTTGCATCTTTGAGCTGTTATTTGACCCCCTGAACATGCTTCAAAACTCACCAAACTGAACACACACATCAGGACTGGCTAAAACTGTGATCTAATGAAAAAACCTAACCCCAAATCCAAAAATTGTGCTCTACAGCAATTTTTTCATCAAACCGACAAAAAACTGCTCCTCGCAAGAAAAAAAAGACAAAACTGCCTGTAACTCCCACTGGGAAGGTCGGAGAGACATGAAACAAAAACCTCTATGTAGGTCTCACTTAGACCTACATTTCATAAATTGACAACCCCCACCAAAAATCAACAGGAAGTTTGCTATTCCCCCTTCAAAACAACATTTTTGTAAAAACCGGTCACCTTCCTTCAAAATCTATCTCCTCTGAGCGCGTTTGTCGTTTTGCCTTCAAATTAACACAGGTGAGAGATACAACCCTTGTGCTTAAAAGTATAGATGGGATTTGTAATACCTGCTCCGGTTTTGATTTTACGACCCTTCAAAGACCCGCTGCGCTGATGCTCCTGCGGTGCTGTTTTTTAAAGATGGCTGCTTAAAAGCAGGAACCACTAACGTGCCCACACAATGCAGACAAGGTAGGTACACTAGACAAAACTCTTGGGACACTTCAGACTACAAGTACACAAAAGTATTGGGACACTTAGGACTAGCACCTGCCAAATACGCGGGCCCGTCCAACGCTGCTTGCAGCTTTAATTAGGGCCCGCACGGCCCATTGCAAAAGGACTCCCACAGGGAGTCCTTATGCAATGGGACATAAGGACCTATTGTTTTTCGTCCGTTTTATTATTATTATTATTTATTATTCTTCCGCAGCTTTGCGCACTACTTTCACCCCCTTAACATGCTTCAAAACTCACCAAATTTCACACACACATCAGTAATTTTTGGCAAAACTTTTTATCAAAAAACCCAACCTCAAAAATCAAAATTGCGCTCTAGCGCCCCCTAGGAAAAAAAAAAAACAGACTGCCTGTAACTCCCACTAGGAAGGTCGGAGAGACATGAAACAAAAACCTCTATGTAGGTCTGACTTAGACCTAGTTCTCATAATTGTATGTCTTCGGGCTAAAATCACCAGGAAGTTGGCAATTCCCCCTTCAAGACAAAAAAGTACCAAAAACAGTCACTTTTGCCTCTTTGAGCTATAATTTGACCCCCTTGACATGCTTCAAAACTCACCAAACTTAACACACACATCAGGACTGGCTAAAACTGTGATCTAATGAAAAAACCTAACCCCAAATCCAAAAATTGTGCTCTACAGCAATTTTTTCATAAAACGCACAAAAAACTGCTCCTCGGAAGGAAAAAACTACAAAACTGCCTGTAACTCCCACTGGGAAGGTCGGAGAGACATGAAACAAAAATCTCTATGTAGGTCTCACTTAGACCTACATTTCATAAATTGACAACCCCCAGCAAAAATCAACTGGAAATTTTCTATTCCCCCTTCAATACAACATTTATGTTAAAACCGGTCACCTTCCTTCAAAATCTATCTCCTCTGAGTGCGTTTGTCGTTTTGCCTTCAAACTAACACAGGTGAGAGATTAAACCCTTGTGATTAAAAGTATAGATGGGATTCGTAATACCTGCTCCGGTTTTGATTTTATGACCCTTCAAAGACCCGCTGCACTGATGCTCCTGCGGTGCTGTTTTTTCAAGATGGCTGCTTAAAAGCAGGAAGCACCAACGTGCCCACACAATGCAGACAAGGTAGGTACACTAGACAAAAGTCTTGGGACACTTCAGACTACAAGTAGACAAAAGTATTGGGACACTTAGGACTAGCACCTGCCAAATACGCGGGCCCGAACAACGCTGCTTGCAGCTTTAATTAGGGCCCGCAGTGGCCCATTGCAAAAGGACTCCCACAGGGAGTCCTTATGCAATGGGACATAAGGACCTATTGAATTTGTAAGGTTTTATTATTATTCTTTATTCTTTATTCTTTCTTTATTCTTCCGCAGCTTTGCGCACTACTTTCACCCCCTTAACATGCTTCAAAACTCACCAAATTTGACGCACACATAAAAAAACGCGAACAAAACTCTTTGGTAAAAATACCAAACCCCAAAACTCAAAATTGCGCTCTAGCGCCCCCTACCTAGTAAACTTGTTCTAACTCCCCGTACGAATGTCGTAGAGACATGAAACAAAAACCTCTATGTAGGTCTCACTTAGACTTAAATTTTTTTAATTTATTTTCTCGGGCAAAAATCTACAGGAAGTTTGCTATTCCCCCTTCAACACTGAATTTTAGTAAAATCAGTCACTTTCGCCTCTTTCAGTTGTAATTTGACCCCCTTAACATGCTTCAAAACTCACCAAACTGAACGCACACATCAGGACTGGCTAAAACTGTGATCTAATAAAAAAACCTAACCCCAAATTCAAAATTTGCGCTCTACAGAATTTTTTGAATAAAACTTACAAAAAACTGCTCCTCGGAAGGAAAAAACTACAAAACTGCCTGTAACTCCCACTGGGAAGGTCGGAGAGACATGAAACAAATACCTCTACGTAGGTCTCACTTAGACCTACATTTCATAAATTGACAACACCCAGCAAAAATCAACAGGAAGTTTGCTATTCCCCCTTCAAAACAATTTTTTTGGAAAAAACGGTCACCTTCCTTCAAAATCTATCTCCTCTGAGAGCGTTTGTCGTTTTGCCTTCAAACTAACACAGGTGAGAGATACAACCCTTGTGATTAAAAGTATAGATGGGATTCGTAATACCTGCTCCGGTTTTGATTTTATGACCCTTCAAAGACCCGCTGCACTGATGCTCCTGCGGTGCTGTTTTTTCAAGATGGCTGCTTAAAAGCAGGATGCACTAACATGCCCACACAATGACCCACTTAACATGCTTCAAAACTCACCTAATTTGACCCACACATCAGGACCTGCGACAATTGCCTTTTTTATAACAAATGAACCTCAAAAATTAATATTGCGCTCTAGCGCCCCCTAGAAAAACACAAATAGTACACTGCCTGTAACTCCCACTAGGAAGGTCGGAAAAACATGAAACAAAATCCTCTATGTAGGTCTGACTCAGACCTAACTTTCATAATTGTACATTGTCGGGCTAAAATCTACAGGAAGTTGGTAATTCCCCCTTCAAGACAAAAAAGTACTAATAACAGTCACTTTTGCCTCTTTGACCTGTAATTTGACCCCCTTAACATGCTTCAAAACTCACCAAACTTAACACACACATCAGGACTGGCTAAAACTGTGATCTAATGAAAAAACCGAACCCCAAATCAAAAAATTGTGCTCTACAGCAATTTTTTAATAAAACGGACAAAAAACTGCTCCTCGGAAGAAGAAAACTACAAAACTGCCTGTAACTCCCACTGGGAAGGTCGGAGAGACATGAAACAAAAACCTCTATGTAGGTCTCACTTAGACCTACATTTCATAAATTGACAACCCCCAGCAAAAATCTACAGGATGTTTGCTATTCCCCCTTCAACACAACATTTTTGTAAAAAGCGGTCACCTTTCTTCAAAATATATCTCCTCTGAGCGCGTTTGTCGTTTCGCCTTCAAACTAACACAGGTGAGAGATAAAACCCTTGTGATTAAAAGTATAGATGGGATTTGTAATACCTGCTCCGGTTTTGATTTTATGACCCTTCAAAGACCCGCTGCACTGATGCTCCTGCGGTGCTGTTTTTCTAAGATGGCTGCTTAAAAGCAGGAAGCACTAACGTGCCCACACAATGCAGACAAGGTAGGTACACTAGACAAAAGTATTGGGACACTTCAGACTAAAAGTAGACAAAAGTATTGGGACACTTAGGACTAGCACCTGCCAAATACGCGGGCCCGAACAACGCTGCTTGCAGCTTTAATTAGGGCCCGCCATGGCCCATTGCAAAAGGACTCCCACAGGGAGTCCTTATGCAATGGGACATAAGGACCTATTGTTATTCGTTCGTTTTATTCTTTATTAGGGCCCGCCATGGCCCATTGCAAAAGGACTCCCACAGGGAGTCCTTATGCAATGGGACATAAGGACCTATTGAATTTCTAAGGTTTTATTATTATTATTATTATTATTCTTTCTTATTGTTCCGCAGCTTTGCGCACTACTTTCACCCCCTTAACATGCTTCAAAACTCACCAAATTTGACGCACACATAAAAAAACTCGAACAAAACTCTTTGGTAAAGAAATCAAACCCCAAAACTCAAAATTGCTCTCTAGCGCCCCCTAAAACCAAAACTACCTATAACTCCCAGTACAAATGTCGTAAAGACATGGAACAAAAACCTCTATGTAGGTCTCACTTACACCTACTTTTTATTAATTTATTTCCTCGGGCAAAAATCAACAGGAAGTTGGCTATTCCCCCTTCAAGACAAAAAAGTACTACAAACTGTCACTTTTGCCTCTTTCAGCTATAATTTGACCCCCTTAACATGCTTCAAAACTCACCAAACTGAACACACACATCAGGACTGGCAAAAACTGTGATCTAAAAAAAAAACCTAACCCCAATTCTAAAAATTGCCCTCTACAGCAATTTTTGAATAAAACTGATAAAAAACTGCTCCTCGGAAGACAAAAATTACAAAACTGCCTGTAACTCCCACTGGGAAGGTCGGAGAGACATGAAACAAAAACTTCTATGTAGGTCTCACTTAGACCTACATTTCATACATTGACAACCCCCAGCAAAAATCAACAGGATGTTTGCTATTCCCCCTTCAAAACAATTTTTTTGTTAAAACCGGTCACCTTCCTTCAAAAACTATCTCCTCTGAGCGCGTTTGTCCTTTCGCCTTCTAAATAACACAGGAGAGAGATTAAACCCTTGTGCATAGAATAACAGAACCGTTTTGTAATACCTGCTCCGGTTTTGATTTTATGACCCTTCAAAGACCTGCTGCACTGATGCTCCTGCGATGCTGTTTTTCTAAGATGCCTGCTCAAAAGCATGTTTTTCTAAGATGGCTGCTCAAAAGCAGGAAGCACCAACGTGCCCACACAATGCAGACAAGGTAGGTACACTAGACTAAAGTCTTGGGACACTTCAGACTACAAGTAGACAAAAGTATTGGGACACTTAGGACTAGCACCTGCCAAATACGCGGGCCCGAACAACGCTGCTTGCAGCTTTAATTGGTCTTGTTCTTTATATTTATTCTTCCGCCGCCTCTTTGAGCACTAATTTGACCCACTTAACATGCTTCAAAACTCACCAAATTTGACCCACACATCAGGACCTGCGAAAATTACCTTTTTTATAACTAACGAACCTCAAAAATTAAAATTGCGCTCTAGCGCCCCCTATAAAAACAAAAAAAGTACACGGCCTGTAACTCCCACTAGGAAGGTCGGAAAAACATGAAACAAAAACCTCTATGTAGGTCTGACTTAGACCTAGCTTTCATAATTGTATGTCTTCGGCCTAAAATCGACAGCAAGTTGGCAATTCCCCCTTCAATACAAAAAAGTACTAAAAACAGTCACTTTTGCATCTTTGAGCTGTTATTTGACCCCCTGAACATGCTTCAAAACTCACCAAACTGAACACACACATCAGGACTGGCTAAAACTGTGATCTAATGAAAAAACCTAACCCCAAATCCAAAAATTGTGCTCTACAGCAATTTTTTCATCAAACCGACAAAAAACTGCTCCTCGCAAGAAAAAAAAGACAAAACTGCCTGTAACTCCCACTGGGAAGGTCGGAGAGACATGAAACAAAAACCTCTATGTAGGTCTCACTTAGACCTACATTTCATAAATTGACAACCCCCACCAAAAATCAACAGGAAGTTTGCTATTCCCCCTTCAAAACAACATTTTTGTAAAAACCGGTCACCTTCCTTCAAAATCTATCTCCTCTGAGCGCGTTTGTCGTTTTGCCTTCAAATTAACACAGGTGAGAGATACAACCCTTGTGCTTAAAAGTATAGATGGGATTTGTAATACCTGCTCCGGTTTTGATTTTACGACCCTTCAAAGACCCGCTGCGCTGATGCTCCTGCGGTGCTGTTTTTTAAAGATGGCTGCTTAAAAGCAGGAACCACTAACGTGCCCACACAATGCAGACAAGGTAGGTACACTAGACAAAACTCTTGGGACACTTCAGACTACAAGTACACAAAAGTATTGGGACACTTAGGACTAGCACCTGCCAAATACGCGGGCCCGTCCAACGCTGCTTGCAGCTTTAATTATTCTTTATTATTCTTCCGCCGCCTCTTCGAACACTAATTTGACCCACTTAACATGCTTCAAAACTCACCATATTTGACCCACTCATCAGGACCTGCGAAAATTGTCTTTTAATAAAAAAACCTAACCGCAAAAATCAAAAGTGCGCTCTAGCGCCCCCTAGGAAAAAAAAAAACTAGACTGCCTGTAACTCCCACTAGGAAGGTCGGAAAAACATGAAACAAAATCCTCTATGTAGGTCTGACTCAGACCTAACTTTCATAATGGTACATTCTCGGGCGAAAATCAACAGGAAGTTGGCAATTCCCCCTTCAAGACAAAAAAGTACTAAAAAAAGTCACTTTTGCCTCTTTGAGATGTAATTTGACCCCCTTAACATGCTTCAAAACTCACCAAACTGAACACACACATCAGGACTGGCTAAAACTGTGATCTAATGAAAAAACCTAACCCCAAATCTAAAAATTGTGCTCTACAGCAATTTTTTTATAAAACGCACAAAAAACTGCTCCTCGGAAGAAAATAACTACAAAACTGCCTGTAACTCACACTGGGAAGGTCGGAGAGACATGAAACAAAAACCTCTATGTAGGTCTCACTTAGACCTACATTTCATAAATTGACAACCCCCCGCAAAAATCTACAGGATGTTTGCTATTCCCCCTTCAAAACAATTTTTTTGTAAAAACCCGTCACCTTCCTTCAAAAACGAACTCCTCTGAGCGCGTTTGTCGTTTCGCCTTCAAAATAACACAGGAGAGACATTGAACCCTTGTGAATACAACAACAGAAGCCTTTTTTAATTAAGTGCTCCGGTTTTGATTTTATGACCCTTCAAAGACCCGCTGCACTGATGCTCCTGCGGTGCTGTTTTTTTAAGATGGCTGCTCTAAAGCAGGAATAACCAACATGCCCACACAATGCAGACAAGGTAGGTACACTAGACAAAAGTCTTGGGACACTTCAGACTACAAGTAGACAAAAGTATTGGGACACTTAGGACTAGCACCTGCCAAATCCGCGGGCCCGACCAACGCTGCTTGCAGCTTTAATTCTTTATTATTATTCTTTATTATTCTTCCGCCGCCTCTTCGAACACTAATTTGACCCACTTAACATGCTTCAAAACTCACCATATTTGACCCACTCATCAGGACCTGCGAAAATTGTCTTTTAATAAAAAAACCTAACCGCAAAAATCAAAATTGCGCTCTAGCGCCCCCTAGGAAAAAAAAAAACTAGACTGCCTGTAACTCCCACTACGAAGGTCGGAAAAACATGAAACAAAATCCTCTATGTAGGTCTGACTCAGACCTAACTTTCATAATGGTACATTCTCGGGCGAAAATCAACAGGAAGTTGGCAATTCCCCCTTCAAGACAAAAAAGTACTAAAAAAAGTCACTTTTGCCTCTTTGAGCTGTAATTTGACCCCCTTAACATGCTTCAAAACTCACCAAACTGAACACACACATCAGGACTGGCTAAAACTGTGATCTAATGAAAAAACCTAACCCCAAATCTAAAAATTGTGCTCTACAGCAATTTTTTAATAAAACGGACAAAAAACTGCTCCTCGGAAGACAATAACTACAAAACTGCCTGTAACTCCCACTGGGAAGGTCGGAGAGACATGAAACAAAAACCTCTATGTAGGTCTCACTTAGACCTACATTTCATAAATTGACAACCCCCCGCAAAAATCTACAGGATGTTTGCTATTCCCCCTTCAAAACACTTTTTTTGTAAAAACCGGTCACCTTCCTTCAAAATCGTACTCCTCTGAGCGCGTTTGTCGTTTCGCCTTCAAAATAACACAGGAGAGACATTGAACCCTTGTGAATACAACAACAGAAGCCTTTTTTAATTAAGTGCTCCGGTTTTCATTTTATGACCCTTCAAAGACCCGCTGCACTCATGCTGCTGCGGTGCTGTTTTTTTAAGATGGCTGCTTAAAAGCAGGAAGCACCAACGTGCCCACACAATGCAGACAAGGTAGGTACACTAGACAAAAGTCTTGGGACACTTCAGACTACAAATGGACAAAAGTATTGGGACACTTGGGACTACAACTTCACAAAAGTATTGGGACACTTACGACTACAAGTAGACAACAGTATTGGCTAACTTATTACTAACACTGGACAAAAGTATTGGGACACCTACACTGGCCACAATATTGGGACACTTGGGACTTCAACTTGACAAAACTCTTGGGACACTTAGGACTAGCACCTGCCAAATACGCGGGCCCGACCAACGCTGCTTGCAGCTTTAATTAGGGCCCGCACGGCCCATTGCAAAAGGACTCCCACAGGGAGTCCTTATGCATGGGACATAAGGACCTATTGTATTTCTAATGTTTTTTATTATTATTATTATTATTATTATTATTATTATTCCGCCGCCTCTTCGAACACTAATTTGACCCACTTAACATGCTTCAAAACTCACCATATTTGACACACTTATCAGGACCTGCGAAAATTGTCTTTTGATAAAAAAACCGAACCCCAAAAATCAAAATTGCGCTCTAGCGCCCCCTAGGAAAAAAAAAAAACAGACTGCCTGTAACTCCCACTAGGAAGGTCGGAGAGACATGAAACAAAAACCTCTATGTAGGTCTGACTTAGACCTAGTTCTCATAATTGTATGTCTTCGGGCTAAAATCACCAGGAAGTTGGCAATTCCCCCTTCAAGACAAAAAAGTACTAAAAACAGTCACTTTTGCCTCTTTGCGCTGTAATTTGACCCCCTTAACATGCTTCAAAACTCACCGAACTGAACACACACATCAGGACTAGCAAAAACTGTGCTGTAATAAAAAAACCTAACCCCAATTTCAAAAATTGCGCTCTACAGCAATTTTTGAATAAAACTGATAAAAAACTGCTCCTCGGAAGACAAAAATTACAAAACTGCCTGTAACTCCCACTGGGAAGGTCGGAGAGACATGAAACAAAAACCTCTCCGTAGGTCTCACTTAGACCTACATTTCATAAATTGACTACCCCCAGCAAAAATCAACAGGAAGTTTGCTATTCCCCCTTCAAAACACATTTTTGGTCAAAACCTGTCACCTTCCTTCAAAAACGAACTCCTCTGAGCACGTTTGTCGTTTCGCCTTCAAAATAACACAGGACAGACTTTGAACCCTTGTGAATACAACAACAGAAGCCTTTTTTAATTAAGTGCTCCGGTTTTGATTTTATGACCCTTCAAAGACCCGCTGCACTCATGCTGCTGCGGTGCTGGTTTTTTAAGATGGCTGCTCAAAAGCAGGAAGCACCAACGTGCCCACACAATGCAGACAAGGTAGGTACACTACACAAAAGTCTTGGGACACTTCAGACTACAAGTACACAAAAGTATTGGGACACTTAGGACTAGCACCTGCCAAATACGCGGGCCCGAACAACGCTGCTTGCAGCTTTAATTGTTCTTGTTCTTTATATTTATTCTTCCGCCGCCTCTTTGAGCACTAATTTGACCCACTTAACATGCTTCAAAACTCACCAAATTTGACCCACACATCAGAACCTGCGAAAATTGCCTTTTTTATAAAAAAGGAACCTCAAAAATTAATTTTGCGCTCTAGCGCCCCCTATAAAAACAAAAAAAGTACACTGCCTGTAACTCCCACTAGGAAGGTCGGAAAAACATGAAACAAAGACCTCTATGTAGGTCTGACTTAGACCTAGCTTTCATAATTGTACATTGTCGGGCTAAAATCAACAGGAAGTTGCCAATTCCCCCTTCAAGACAAAAAAGTACTAAAAACAGTCACTTTTGCCTCTTTGAGCTGTAATTTGACCCCCTTAACATGCTTCAAAACTCACCAAACTGAACACACACATCAGGACTGGCTTAATCTGTGATATAATGAAAAAACCTAACCCCAAATCTAAAAATTGTGCTCTACAGCAATTTTTTAATAAAACGGACAAAAAACTGCTCCTCGGAAGAAAAAAACTACAAAACTGCCTGTAACTCCCACTGGGAAGGTCGGAGAGACATGAAACAAAAACCTCTATGTAGGTCTCACTTAGACCTACTTTTCATTAATTGACAATCCCCAGCAAAAATCAACAGGATGTTTGCTATTCCCCCTTCTAAACAATTTTTTTGTTAAAACCGGTCACCTTCCTGCAAAAACTATCTCCTCTGAGCGCGTTTGTCCTTTCGCCTTCAAAATAACACAGGACAGAGATTAAACCCTTGTGCATAGAATAACAGAACCGTTTTGTGATACCTGCTCCGGTTTTGATTTTATGACCCTTCAAAGACCCGCTGCACTGATGCTCCTGCGGTGCTGTTTTTCTAAGATGGCTGCTCAAAAGCAGGAAGCACCAACGTGCCCACACAATGCAGACAAGGTAGGTACACTAGACTAAAGTCTTGGGACACTTCAGACTAAAAGTACACAAAAGTATTGGGACACTTAGGACTAAAAGTAGACAAAAGTCTTGGGACACTTCAGCCGTAAAATGGACAAAAGTATTGGGACACTTACGACTACAAGTAGACAACAGTATTGGGAAACTTATTACTAACACTGGACAAAAGTATTGGGACACCTACACTGGCCACAAGTATTGGGACACTTGGGACTAGCACCTGCCAAATACGCGGGCCCGTCCAACGCTGCTTGCAGCTTTAATTGGTCTTGTTCTTTATATTTATTCTTCCGCCGCCTCTTTGAGCACTAATTTGACCCACTTAACATGCTTCAAAACTCACCAAATTTGACCCACACATCAGGACCTGCGAAAATTGCCTTTTTTATAACAAACGAACCTAAAAAATTAATATTGCGCTCTAGCGCCCCCTATAAAAACAAAAAAAGGAGACTGCCTGTAACTCCCACTACGAAGGTCGGAAAAACATGAAACAAAATCCTCTATGTAGGTCTGACTCAGACCTAACTTTCATAATGGTATGTTCTCGGGCGAAAATCAACAGGAAGATGGCAATTCCCCCTTCAAGACAAAAAAGTACTAAAAACAGTCAATTTTGCCTCTTTGAGCTGTAATTTGACCCCCTTAACATGCTTCAAAACTCACCAAACTTTACACACCCATCAGGACTGGCTAAAACTGTGATCTAATGAAAAAACCTAACCCCAAATCTAAAAATTGTGCTCTACAGCAATTTTTTACTAAAACGGACAAAAAACTGCTCCTCCGAAGAAAATAACTACAAAACTGCCTGTAACTCCCACTGGGAAGGTCGGAGAGACATGAAACAAAAACCTCTATGTAGGTCTCACTTAGACCTACATTTCATAAATTGACAACCCCCCGCAAAAATCTACTGGATGTTTGCTATTCCCCCTTCAAAACAATTTTTTGGTAAAAACCGGTCACCTTCCTTCAAAAACTATCTCCTCTGAGCGCGTTTCTCGTTTCGCCTTCAAAATAACACAGGACAGAGATTAAACCCTTGTGCATAGAATAACAGAACCGTTTTGTGATACCTGCTCCGGTTTTGATTTTATGACCCTTCAAAGACCCGCTGCACTGATGCTCCTGCGGTGCTGTTTTTTTAAGATGGCTGCTCAAAAGCAGGAAGCACCAACGTGCCCACACAATGCAGACAAGGTAGGTACACTAGACAAAAGTCTTGGGACACTTCAGACTACAAGTACACAAAAGTATTGGGACACTTAGGACTAGCACCTGCCAAATACGCGGGCCCGACCAACGCTGCTTGCAGCTTTAATTATTATTATTATTCCGCCGCCTCTTCGAGCACTAATTTGACCCACTTAACATGCTTCAAAACTCACCATATTTTACCCACCCACCAGGACCTGCGAAAATTGTCTTTTAATAAAAAAAAACAACCCAAAACTCAAAATTGCGCTCCAGCGCCCCTTAGGGGAAAAAAAAAACAAGACTGCCTGTAACTCCCACTAGGAAGGTCGGAGAGACATGAAACAAAAACCTTTATGTAGGTGTGACTTAGACCTAGATTTCATAATGGTATGTTCTCGGGCAAAAATCAACAGGAAGTTGGCAATTCCCCCTTCAAGACAAAAAAGTACTAAAAACTGTCACTTTTGCCTCTTTGAGCTGTAATTTGACCCCCTCACCAAACTCACCAAACTGAACACACACATCAGGACTGGCAAATATTGCGATCTAATAAAAAAACCTAACTCCAAATTTAAAAATTGCGCTCTTGAGCAATTTTTTAATAAAACGGGAAAAAAACTGATCCTCGGAAGAAAAACATGACAAAACTGCCTGTAACTCCCACTGGGAACAAAAACCTCTATGTAGGTCTCACTTGGACCTACATTTCATAAATTGACAACCCCCAGCAAAAATCAACAGGAAGTTGGCAATTCCCCCTTCAAGACAAAAAAGTACTAAAAACGGTCACTTTTGCCTCTTTGAGCTGTAATGTGACCCCCTTAACATGCTTCAAAACTCACCGAACTGAACACACACATCAGGACTGGCAAATATTGCGATCTAATAAAAAAACCTAACCCCAAATTTAAAAATTGCGCTCTTGAGCAATTGTCTAATAAAACGGAAAAAAAACTGCTCCTCGGAAGAAAAACATGACAAAACTGCCTGTAACTCCCACTGGGAACAAAAACCTCTATGTAGGTCTCACTTAGACCTACATTTCATAAATTGACAACCCCCAGCAAAAATCAACAGGAAGTTTTCTATTCCCCCTTCAAAACAAATTTTTTCTTTCTTTCTTTTACCTACTCCTCTGAGCGCGTTTGTCGTTTCGCCTTCAAACTAACACAGGAGACAGATTGAACCCTTGTGATTACAATGACAGAAGCGCTTTTTTTTTTATAACTGCTCCGGTTTTGATTTTATGACCCTTCAAAGACCCGCTGCGCTGATGCTGCTGCGCTGCTGTTTTTTTAAGATGGCTGCTTAAAAGCAGGAAGCACCAACGTGCCCACACATTGCAGACAAGGTAGGTACACTAGACAAAAGTATTGGGACACTTCAGACTAAAAGTAAAAAAAAGTATTGGGACACTTCAGACTAAAAGTAGACAAAAGTATTGGGACACTTAGGACTAGCACCTGCCAAATACGCGGGCCCGACCAATGCTGCTTGCAGCTTTAATTAGGGCCCGCAATGGCCCATTGCAAAAGGACTCCCACAGGGAGTCCTTATGCAATGGGACATAAGGACCTATTGAATTTCTAAGGTTTTATTATTATTATTATTATTATTATTATTATTATTATTATTCCGCCGCCTCTTCGAGCACTAATTTGACCCACTTAACATGCTTCAAAACTCACCATATTTTACCCACCCACCAGGACCTGCGAAAATTGTCTTTTAATAAAAAAACCAAACCCCAAAACTCAAAATTGCGCTCTAGCGCCCCTTAGGGAAAAAAAAAAACTAGACTGCCTGTAACTCCCACTAGGAAGGTTGGAGAGACATGAAACAAAAACCTTTATGTAGGTGTGACTTAGACCTAGATTTCATAATGGTATGTTCTCGGGCAAAAATCAACAGGAAGTTGGCAATTCCCCCTTCAAGACAAAAAAGTACTAAAAACTGTCACTTTTGCCTCTTTGAGCTGTAATTTGACCCCCTTAACATGCTTCAAAACTCACCGAACTGAACACACACATCAGGACTGGCAAATATTGCGATCTAGTATAAAAACCTAACTCCAAATTTAAAAATTGCGCTCTTGAGCAATTTTTTTAATAAAACCGGAAAAAAACTGCTCCTCGGAAGAAAAACATGACAAAACTGCCTGTAACTCCCACTGGGAACAAAAACCTCTATGTAGGTCTCACTTGGACCTACATTTCATAAATTGACAACCCCCAGCAAAAATCAACAGGAAGTTTGCTATTCCCCCTTCAAAACAAATTTTTTCTTTCTTTCTTTTACCTACTCCTCTGAGCGCGTTTGTCGTTTCGCCTTCAAACTAACACAGGAGACAGATTGAAGCCTTGTGATTACAATGACAGAAGCGCTTTTTTTTTATAACTGCTCCGGTTTTGATTTTATGACCCTTCAAAGACCCGCTGCGCTAATGCTGCTGCGCTGCTGTTTTTTTAAGATGGCTGCTTAAAAGCAGGAAGCACCAACGTGCCCACACATTGCAGACAAGGTAGGTACACTAGACAAAAGTATTGGGACACTTCAGACTAAAAGTAAAAAAAAGTATTGGGACACTTCAGACTAAAAGTAGACAAAAGTATTGGGACACTTAGGACTAGCACCTGCCAAATACGCGGGCCCGACCAATGCTGCTTGCAGCTTTAATTATGTTTATTATTGCTTGCACTCCAGGCACAAGTTGGTGTTGTCCCTAAATGTTCAAGTGAATATGGTTGTGTTTTGTTGTTTGCTGCACTGGAATATCACCAGTTGGGTTGTGGCAGTATAATGATGAGGTGTTTTCAGAGGGGACGTTGTTGTTGTTGTTGATGTTGTTGTGACGGACACGTCAGGTTAGTTTGGACATCTCACGTTGATGTGCTTTAGTGAGATTCAAGTAAGGTCAAGTATGAATAGAGTGGGGTTTGATTTATAAAGATGCTATATGTATGTTGTTGTTTTTTTTAAACATGTGTATAACACGTGTTTTTAGTTGAATTGGTTAGTGCGGGGGTCTACAACCCGCGTCTCTCGTAGGCTCTTTAGTGCCGCCCTAGTGGCTCCCTGGATCATTTTTAAATAAGGATGAAAATGTAAAACGATGGGGAACATTTTTTTGGTTTGTTTTAGTATGTTTTTGTTCGAGGACTAACATGACACAAACCTTCCCAATTGTTAGAACTACCACTGTTTAATATGTTTGTGTGTATGCTTCACTGACGACACTATTTGATGAATCCTGCCTAGCAACGTTCCCTCTACACTCTTAGAAATAAAAGTGCTAAGTAGAACCATATAAGGTTCTTCGGCTCGTCCTCATAGGAGAACCCTTTTTGGCTCCAGGTAGAACCTTTTTATAAAGGTTCCACCTGGAACCCTTTTGGAGGGTTCTACCTAGAACTGTGTGTGTAAGGTTCCACCCAGAACCCCCCATGAGAGGTTCTACAAAGAACCCACGCAGGGAGTTCCACTAAGAACCCTTTCATGTTTCAAGGGTTTCATCTAGAACCCACACAGGGAGTTCCACTAAGAACCCTTTCGTATTTCAAGGGTTTCATCTAGAACCCACACAGGGAGTTCCACTAAGAACCCTTTCGTATTTCAAGGGTTTCATCTAGAACCCACACAGGGAGTTCCACTAAGAACCCTTTTGTATTTCAAGACTTTCATCTAGAACCCACGCAGGGAGTTCCACTAAGAACCCTTTCGTATTTCAAGGGTTTCATCTAGAACCCACACAGGGAGTTCCACTAAGAACCCTTTCGTTTGTAAAGGGTTTCATCTAGAACCCATGCAGGGAGTTCCACTAAGAACCCTTTCATGTTTCAAGGGTTTCATCTAGAACCCACACAGGGAGTTCCACAAAGAACTCTTTCATGTTTCAAGGGTTTCATCTAGACCTGACACAGGGGGTTCTAAAAACATCCCTTTTCAAAGGTTTTCACCGATAACCGTCTTGTCTTCTGAGGGTTCTATAAAGAACCATATTGTATTCTACAGATCAGTTTAGTTCATATTATATTGTGATCATTTATCATGTTGACATTAAACAAACATTCAAAACATTTTAATGAGAAAAACATTTATTTAAAGATAGGCACCATTATTGGCAAATGTTATCAGGAAGTATGTCCCTGGTGACACAGGATCTTACCCATGCTTTCAACAATCCCTGAAGAACTCTTTCTTCCAAAAACGGTTCTCTGGATCAAAATAGTTCTTACTGGAACCCTTAGTGTTAGTGAGAACCCTTTTCAAACCAATTATGCAGAAAAGGGGTTTTAAAGGGTTCTCTGGATCAAAATGGTTCTTACTGGAACCATTAGCGTTACCAAGAACCCTTGAAAAACCCTTTCTTCGGGAAAGGGTTTTTCAGAAGCAAATGGTTCCAGTTAGAACCTCAGCCCTTGTAGAAGAACCCTTTTAGAACCCTTATTTCTAAGAGTGTAAGGTGCGCGCCTGTGCAATTGCGCACTGCTCAAGCGTCCTCTGCGCACGGCAAATCTATGCCGCGCACAAAATCAAATAAAAAAAAATAAGCGCATAACAATTTTCGACACGCAGACACGACAAAAAACTGTTTTCGTCATCATTGTTCAAATATTGTAACGTCTGTCGAGACGCTTTGAGGACATGAATTCCATCCATCACTTTACTGAGCAAAACTCTTTATTGTCGGCCATAAACCATACTTGCCAACCTTGAGACCTCCGATTTCGGGAGGTGGGGGCGTGGTCGGGGGTGGGGCGGGGCGTGGTTGGGGGCGTGGCTAAGAGGGGAGGAGTATATTGACAGCTAGAATTCACCAAGTCAAGTATTTCATACATATATATATATATATATATATATCTACATCCTGAAAATATGCAAACAAACTGTGTTTAGATAATTGATACTTCAAACTTGCATAAATAAATATTAAGGAATATAACATAACTTGGCTTCTGAGAGTTTCAAAATGTAATGAATAAAATGCTAAAGTTGTTGATTGTCAAAACTTGGACTATGGTGTGGTTTGTTCTCCCGAGGTGCAAGTGAATTGGACTGGTCACGGCATGAAGGTAAATACATAATTTAATAATAACACTCAAACGAACAAAAGGCGCGCTCAAGGCGGATGTACAAACTTGACTAATGAAAACAAAAGACTTGCACGGGGGCAAAAAAAACTATGAACAAATAAACAAAACACTAACTGTGGCATGAATCGAAACAAAACTTACTTGGCATGGACATGAAGTGCGCAGCGGAGGACAGAGTGTGACAGGGGGCATAAATGCGGGGATGTCGTCAGGCCGAACAACAGAAAATGTATTAACTTAAATACTATGGACATAATTAGTGAAAGCAGGTGCGTGACTCAAAACGTGAAACAGGTGCGTGACGTGACAGGTGAAAACTAATGGTTGCTATGGTGACCAGACAAGGGAGTGAAAAGACAGAAACTAAACAAAACATGACTTAAAACAAAACATGATAATACAGACATGACAGAACTCCCCCCTTACGGACAGATCCCAGATGTCCAAGAAAAAACTTAACAAGAGTCATGGGAGGGCGGGAGGGGGACATGGCGGTGGGTCGCCAGCCCAAGTGGCCCCGAATCCATCGAGGCATAGTCATGTGGCGGCGGCGAGTGGAACGCCGCTGCAGCAGGCGAGGTGGGCGACCCGGGACAGGCCACATCCGTGGCCGACTGGGAGGTGGGCGCACTTGGCGTGGCGGGCGACCAGGTAGCGGCCATATCCGTGGCCGACGAGGAGGCAGGCGCGTCGTCAACTTGGCAGGCGTGGCAGCTCGGCGTGGCAAGTCAGGCGGCGAAGCTCGGCGTGGCACGTCAGGCGGCGAAGCTCGGCGTGGGTCTTGGTCTTGGCATGGCGGGTCTTGGTCTTGGCATGGCGGGTCTTGGCATGGCGGGTCTTGGTCTTGGCATGGCGTGTCTTGGTCTTGGCATGGCGTGTCTTGGTCTTGGCATGGCGTGTCTTGGTCTTGGCATGGCGTGTCTTGGTCTTGGCATGGCGTGTCTTGGTCTTGGTCTTGGCATGGCGGGTCTTGGTCTTGGTCTTGGCATGGCGGGTGTTGGTCTTGGTCTTGGCCTGGTGGGTCTTGGTCTTGGCATGGCGGGTCTTGGTCTTGGTCTTGGCATGGCGGGTCTTGGTCTTGGTCTTGGCATGGCGGGTCTTGGTCTTGGCATGGCGGGTCTTGGTCTTGGCATGGCGGGTCTTGGTCTTGGTCTTGGCATGGCGGGTCTTGGCGTCGTGAAGCTGCGACTGGCGGCACTTGGCGTCGTGGAGCTGCGACTGGCGGCACTTGGCGTCGTGGAGCTGCGACTGGCGGCACTTGGCGTCGTGGAGCTGCGACTGGCGGCACTTGGCGTCGTGGAGCTGCGACTGGCGGCACTTGGCGTCGTGGAGCTGCGACTGGCGGCACTTGGCGTCGTGGAGCTGCGACTGGCGGCACTTGGCGTCGTGGAGCTGCGACTGGCGGCACTTGGCGTCGTGGAGCTGCGACTGGCGGCACTTGGCGTCGTGGAGCTGCGACTGGCGGCACTTGGCGTCGTGGAGCTGCGACTGGCGGCACTTGGCGTCGTGGAGCTGCGACTGGCGGCACTTGGCGTCGTGGAGCTGCGACTGGCAGTACTTGGCGTCGTGGAGCTGGTACCGGAGCTTGGCGTCGTGGAGCTGGTACCGGAGCTTGGCGTCGTGGAGCTGGTACCGGAGCTTGGCGAGGAACTTGGTATGGTGGAGCTGGTGCGGCAACAGGTGCTAGCCTTGGTGCAGGTGGAGGTGGCCTAGCTGGGGGTTGCGGCTTGGCAGGTCGGAAGACTGGTGAGGGCGGTCGTGCTGGAGGCTGTGGCTTGACAGGTCGGTATACTGGTGGTGGCGGCCGTGAGGGAGGCTGTGGCTTGGCATGGTGATGCCGAGCCACCCCACCAACACAGCTCCCGACCCCAGCCCCCCCCTCAAGGGGCGGATACCAGACGCGCTCCCTGCGGTCTGGAACTCTCTGTAGGGGTGGGCGGGGGAGGGCAGAAATGTCCCCTTTATTTTGGCCAAATTGTTTTGGTTTTTTATCCCCCACCTGGGGTTGTGTGGGCGGTAAAAAAGAAAAAAATTGTGACGGGGGCGGGACTTGAGTCTTGGGGGGCGGGGCATGAGTCTTGGGGGGCGGGGCATGAAATTGGGATGGCTGTGACTGACTAGACCTGAATTCTAAAAACTTATCTTGATAAAGTTTTGTTACGGACATGGAGTCTTTGGTTGGGAGCGGTTGAAAAAAAAGAGATTTGAGGAAAAAAAATTCTTGCTCTGTGATGTCATCCTCCGGTGATGGCGTGACGTCATCCTGGAGCAGCGGGGCTGGGAGCAGCCTGCTTCCGCCCGGAGGGGGAGGAGCTTGCGGGAGTGACGTGTCCTGACTGCTCGCGGAAGTCTTCCCAAACGTCCTCCGTCTTGGGCGACGTTTCCGCGGCTGGGGCGACGTGCCAACGTCGTGGGGCCACACGGAGTTCAATGGCACCATTTCTCCATTTGGCCCCCACATCTGGTCTCTGCGCTCCACGGAGGAGTAGCGTAGCGTTTCCTCCTCCATCGCGCGCAGGAGCTCCCACCTTCCTTCGTCCAATCTTGCGGGAGAACTTTTGAGCTGACGACATCTGTCAAAACTTGGACTATGGTGTGGTTTGTTCTCCCGAGGTGCAAGTGAATTGGACTGGTCACGGCATGAAGGTAAATACATAATTTAATAATAACACTCAAACGAACAAAAGGCGCGCTCAAGGCGGATGTACAAACTTGACTAATGAAAACAAAAGACTTGCACGGGGGCAAAAAAAACTATGAACAAATAAACAAAACACTAACTGTGGCATGAATCGAAACAAAACTTACTTGGCATGGACATGAAGTGCGCAGCGGAGGACAGAGTGTGACAGGGGGCATAAATGCGGGGATGTCGTCAGGCCGAACAACAGAAAATGTATTAACTTAAATACTATGGACATAATTAGTGAAAGCAGGTGCGTGACTCAAAACGTGAAACAGGTGCGTGACGTGACAGGTGAAAACTAATGGTTGCTATGGTGACCAGACAAGGGAGTGAAAAGACAGAAACTAAACAAAACATGACTTAAAACAAAACATGATAATACAGACATGACATTGATAAACAAGCAATTATTTTAATAATCAAATATGGTCATTTTAAATGAATTATTATGATCATTTAAAATCAATTATTTCAAATATGTTTATTTTAATGTATAATTCTATGGCTGGATGTAATAAGGAGTCACGAAAAAATACAAATAAAAATACAATTAATTTTGATGTTTTTAGCAAAATATAGTAAAAACGTATTTAGTTATTTTAAAAAAAATTAATAAATATATTTATTTTTAGGTAAGATAAACATAATAATACAATTTATCTCTAGTCTGGATTATTTAGTTCTTGTCACCCTGTTGTCCTCCCGTCATAAAAAAAAGGCTGTCCTCACTCAGATCCGCATTGGAGCTGGAGGGGGCGTGGCTTCCAGCTCCGGCTGAAAATCGGGAGATTTTCGGGAGAATATTTGGTTTTCGGGAGAGGCGCTGAATTTCGGGAGTCTCCCGGAAAATTCGGGAGGGTTGGCAAGTATGCCATAAACACATCACCAAAACATTAGTAAAAAAATGATATCTAGCAAAAGTGGTCATTTTCTGCAGTACAAACCAGACCAAAAGCAACGTTGTTGTATCAACAGCACCCGCTCGCTCTTTCTCACTTGCGCCAACACATGCACATATGGCACTTAGCCAGTGATGCGTTTACAGCCACACAAAAAGTCGGACAACTCCAACACCACACATAAAGTGTCATTCCAGGTCGTTACTCTATGATTTACCAATCAAATGTATGCTTATTCTAGTGTCATTTATTAGGAATCTTCATTTATAAATATTAATCATGAAATGCTGTTAGTATAAAAATAAATACTAATAAAAATATATTTTTTACAAACAGGAAGTTGCAGGAATATACACATGATCCCCTGCTTACATCTCATTGTGCAACATGTGAATGTTTTAATGGGAACTAAATGCAATGTCTGAAAGGCGTACAAATTATTTCGCAAAGCAGGACCTCCACCCAGACAAACAATACAAGTACACAGCTCATAAAAAACAATATTTGTTGTTATTGTCATTGTAAGTGGGCTTAAACACTTGTATTAGAAATGGAAATGACTGATGTCATTTGATTCTAATAATAAGAGAATGTTGTCTGTCTATCTGTGTTGGCCCTGCGATGAGGTGGCGACTTGTCCAGGGTGTACGCCGCCTTCCGCCCGAATGCAGCTGAGATAGGCTCCAGCGCCCCCCGCGACCCCGAAGGGAATAAGCGGTAGAAATTGGACGGATGGATGGATATATATATTTTTTTCCAAGCTTTGAAAATACTGAGATTTAGGATGTTAATTGTGTATTTATATTTTGTATTAAAGATTCAGAAATGTGTATAAAATTGTGTTTAGAAATGTGTTTTTGTTAACTACACCTATACCTAATATTGCATATTGAACAAAATTAATAGCACTATAAAACTTTATGAATTTATTACAATTATAATAATTATATTTGTAATAATAAAATAATATTAGATAATTCAATAAAAAATTCAAAATTGTATTAAATTAAATTTTCAAAATAGTTTTATTAGTTACTACTACAACTACCAGTAATAATTATTTTATATTTTATTTAAATGTATATTTTACAATATATATATATATGTATTATTAAATAACAATACAGAGCATTGAAAAATAAAATAAAATTAAAGCTGCAAGCAGCATTGGTCGGGCCCGCGTATTTGGCAGGTGCTAGTCCTAAGTGTCCCAATACTTTTGTTCAATTTTGGTCATAAATGTCCCAATACTTTGGTCTACTTTTAGTCCGAATTGTCCCAATACTTTTGTGTAGTGTACCTACCTTCTCTGCATTGTGTGGGCACGCTGGTGCTTCCTGCTTTTAAGCAGCCTTCTTGAAAAAACAGCAGCATCAGCGCAGCGGCTCTTTGAAGGGTCATAAAATCAAAACCGGAGCCGGTATTAAAACTCTTTCGATAACTTTTAATCAAAAGGGTTCAATCTCTCTCCTGTGTTAGTTTGAAGCCGAAACAACAAACACGCTCAGAGGAGATAATGTTTGAAGAAAGGTGACCGGTTTTTACAAAAATGTTGTGTTGAAGGGGGAATAGCAAACTTCCTGTAGATTTTTGCTGGGGGTTGTCAATTTATGAAATGTAGGTCTAAGTGAGACCTACGGAGAGGTTTTTTTATTAGATCGCAATTTTTGCCAGTCCTGATGTGTGTATTAAGTTCGGTGAGTTTTGAAGCATGTTAAGGGGGTCAAATTACAGCTCAAAGAGGCAAAAGTGACTGTTTTTAGTACATTTTTGTCTTGAAGGGGGAATTGGCAACTTCCTGTTGATTTTTGCCCGAGGAAATTCATTAATGAAAAGTAGGTCTAAGTAAGACCTACGTAGAGGTTTTTGTTTCATGTCTCTACAACATTCGTACTGGGAGTTATACGCAGTTTTCTTTCTAGAGGGCGCTAGAGCGCAATTTTGAGTTTTGGGGTTTGGTTTTTTGATAAAAAGTTTTGCCGTATATTACTGATGTGTGTGTAAAATTTGGTGAGTTTTGAAGCATGCTAAGGGGGTCAAATTACAGCGCAAAGTTGCGGAATAATAATAATAATAATAATTAAAGCTGCAAGCAGCGTTGGTCGGGCCCGCGTATTTGGCAGGTGCTAGTCCTAAGTGTCCCAATACTTTTGTATACTTTTATTGTGAAGTGTCCCAAGACTTTTGTCTAGTGTACCTACCTTGTCTGCATAGTTTGGGCATGCTGGTGCTTCCTGCTTTTAAGCAGCCATCTTAAAAAAACAGCAGTGCAGCAGCATTAGCGCAGCGGTTCTTTGAAGGGTCATAAAATCAAAACCGGAGCCGGTATTAAAACTCTTTCGATAACTTTTAATCAAAAGGGTTCAATCTCTCTCCTGTGTTAGTTTGAAGCCGAAACGACAAACACGCTCAGAGGAGATAATGTTTGAAGAAAGGTGACCGGTTTTTACAAAAATGTTGTTTAGAAGGGGGAATAGCAAACTTCCAGTAGATTTTTGCTGGGGCTTGTCAATTTATGAAATGTAGGTCTAAGTGAGACCTACATTGAGGTTTTTGTTTCATGTCTCTCCGACCTTCCCAGTGGGAGTTAGAGGCAGTTGTGTCATTTTTTTCTTCCGAGGAGCAGTTTTTTGTGCGT
Source organism: Nerophis lumbriciformis (assembly GCF_033978685.3). NCBI lineage: Eukaryota > Metazoa > Chordata > Actinopteri > Syngnathiformes > Syngnathidae > Nerophis > Nerophis lumbriciformis. The sequence continues at coordinate 2,585,727 of NC_084557.2, read as the reverse complement.
TTTATTAAAAAATTGCTGTAGAGCACAATTTTTAGATTTGGGGTTAGGTTTTTTCATTAGATCACAGTTTTAGCAAGTCCTGATGTGTGTGTTCAGTTTGGTGAGTTTTGAAGCATGTTAAGGGGGTCAAATTACAGCTCAAAGAGGCAAAAGTGACAGTTTTTAGTACTTTTTTGTCTTGAAGGGGGAATTGCCAACTTCCTGTTGATTTTAGCCCGAGGATATACAATTGTGAAATGTAGATCTAAGTCAGACCTACATAAAGGTTTTTGTTTCATGTCTCTCCGACCTTTCTAGTGGGAGTTACAGGCAGCGTAGTTTTTTCTTCTTCCTAGGGGGCGCTAGAGCGCAATTTTGATTTTTGCGGTTCAGTTTTTTTCATTAAAAGACAATTTTCGCAGGTCCTGATGTGTGGGTCAAATATGGTGAGTTTTGAAGCATGTTAAGTGGGTCAAATTAGTGCTCAAAGAGGCGGCGGAAGAAGAAAGAAAGAATAATAATTAAAGCTGCAAGCAGCGATGGACGGGACCGACTTTGACGGCACATAAAATCCAAACCGGAGCAGTAATTAAAACTCTTTCGTCAACTTTTAATCAGAAGGGTTCAATCTCTCTCCTGTGCTAGTCTGAAGCCGACACGACAAACATGCTCAGAGGAGATCATTTTTGAAAAAAGGTGACCGGTTTTTACAAAACTTTTGTTTTGAAGGGGGAATTGCAAACTTCCTGTTGATTTTTGTGGAGGGTTGTCAATTTATGAAATGTAGGTCTAAGTGAGACCTACATAAAGGTTTTTGTTTCATGTCTCTAAGACATTCTTACTGGAAGTTACAGGCAGTTTTGTCTGTGTTTTCTTCCTAGGAGCAGTTTTGTCTGTGTTTTATTCCTAGGGGGCGCTAGAGCGCAATTTTGAGTTTTGGGGTTGGGTCTTTTTACTAGATTGCAATTTTTGCCAGTCCTGATGTGTGTGTCCAGTTTGGTGAGTTTTGAAGCATGTGAAAGGGGTCAAATTGTAGCTCAAAGAGGCAAAAGTGACAGTTTTTACAAAACTTTTGTTTTGAAGGGAGAATTGCCAACTTCCTGTTGATTTTTGCTGAAGGGTGTCAGTGTATGAAATGTAGGTCTAAGTGAGACCTACATAGAGGTTTTTGTTTCATGTCGCTATGATATTTTTACTGGAAGTTATAAGCAGTTTGTCTGTGTTTTCTTCCTAGGGGGCGCTAGAGCGCAATTTTGAGTTTTGGGTTTGGTTTTTTTATTAGATGGCAATTTTCGCAAGTCCTGATGTGTGTGTCAAATATGGTGAGTTTTGAAACATGTTAAGGAGGTCAAATTACAGCTCATAGAGGCGGCGGAATAATAATAATTAAAGCTGCAAGCAGCGTTTGTCGGGCCCGCGTATTTGGCAGGTGCTAGTCCTAAGTGTCCCAATACTTTTGTCTACTTTTAGTCTGAAGTGTCCCAAGACTTTTGTCTAGTGTACCTACCTTGTCTGCATAGTTTGGCCATGCTGGTGCTTCCTGCTTTTAAGCAGCCATCTTAAAAAAACAGCATTGCAGCAGCATCAGCGCAGCGGGTCTTTGAAGGGTCATAAAATCCAAACCGGAGCAGGTATCACAACTCTTTCGCCAACTTTTAATCAGAAGGGTTCAATCTCTCTCCTGTGTTAGTTTGAAGCCGAAACAACAAACGCGCTCAGAGGAGATAATGTTTGAAGAAAGGTGACCGGTTTTTACAAAAATGTAGTGTTGAAGGGGGATTAGCAAACTTCCTGTATATTTTTGCTGGGGGTTGTCAATTTATGAAAAGTAGGTCTAAGTGAGACCTACATAGAGGTTTTTGTTTCATGTCTCTCCGACCTTCCCAGTGGGAGTTACAGGCATTTGTGTAATTTTTTTCTTCCGAGGAGCAGTTTTTTATCAGTTTTATTCAAAAATTGCTGTAGAGGGCAATTTTTAAATTTGGGGTTAGGTTTCTTTATTAGATCGCAATTTTTGCCAGTCCTGATGTGTGCGTTGAGTTCGGTGAGTTTTGAAGCGTGTTAAGGGGGTCAAATTACAGCTCAAAGAGGCAAAAGTGACTGTTTGTAGTACTTTTTTGTCTTGAAGGGGGAATTGCCAACTTCCTGTAGATTTTAGCCCGAGGATGTACAATTATGAGAACTAGGTCTAAGTCAGACCTACATAGAGGATTTTGTTTCATGTCTTTCCGACCTTCCTAGTGGGAGTTACAGGCAGTCTAGTTTTTTTTTTTCCTAGGGGGCGCTAGAGCGCAATTTTGATTTTTGCGGTTCAGACAATTTTCGCAGGTCCTGATGGGTGGGTCAAATATGGTGAGTTTTGAAGCATGCTAAGTGGGTCAAATTAGTGCTCAAAGAGGCGGCGGAAGAATAGTAAAGAATAAAGAATAAAACGAACGAATAACAATAGGTCCTTATGTCCCATTGCATAAGGACTCCCTGTGGGAGTCCTTTTGCAATGGGCCATTGCGGGCCCTAATAAAGAATAAAACGAACGAATAACAATAGGTCCTTATGTCCCATTGCATAAGGACTCCCTGTGGGAGTCCTTTTGCAATGGGCCATTGCGGGCCCTAATAATAATAAAACCTTAGAAATTCAATAGGTCCTTATGTCCCATTGCATAAGGACTCCCTGTGGGAGTCCTTTTGCAATGGGCCATTGCGGGCCCTAATAAAACCTTACAAATTCAATAGGTCCTTATGTCCCATTGTATAAGGACTCCCTTTGGGAGTCCTTATACAATGGGCCATCCGGGCCCTAATAACCGTAATTTGGTTGAAATAATATCGCATACATAGATCTTAAAATGTGTTATGTGGAAAAATAAGAATGTTTTATGTGATGGATAGTTTCCAAAGAATATTAAAGACAAATGTCAGCTGCAAAGACGCTCAGTTTGATGCTGAAAGTCCAAAGTGCAAGATGTCGTCCTTGCTGGAAGTCGGCACACTCCACTCGTATCCTTCCAGCTAAGAAGGCGTGTCATTGTTGTGTCAAAGAATGAAATGGGGGGCCCAAATGTCAAAAGGGATCGTGCGTGCGTCTGTCAGGCGATGAATGTTGCAAGTAGGACTGCTGCTAATGCATCATCCTGGTCCCAACACGGACCCTCCATCACGTGGCTGCAGAAGTAGGTTCAACCACAACATGTCTTTGAATTTTGGAAGAAGTTTTCCCGCATGCATGCAAGGCTGCAGGGTGTGATGCATTATGGGTCTTCTCTATTCCTGTCACCGCTCATGACTCAACACAAGTTGTGTAACCACACAACACGACACAACATGGCCACCAGGCTGACAGGAATGGCTTTTAAATGCACCACTCAGACTCTTTTTTTTTCATCTTTGGATGTTTGCCACGCAGATTAAAGCAATTTGCAGAGTCCTTTTAGGTGATTCCACGGCTTTCCAGATGTCCTTTTCATCCCCAGAGGGTGCGTTCTTGAGTCAAAGCTTGAGACAATTAAAGATGCTAACCCAGCATCTTGTTGCTGCCGTCCTCGTTGTGGTATGTCGTGGAATGCACAGTCAGGGTCATCCAAGGCAGGATTCTCAGACTTCTTTCACCGAAAAAAAACCCCACCATAATGACCAACAGTAGCATAGTAGGCCCAAGTATTCATTAAAAATGATTTCAATATTTTTGGCCACTGTAACGTTACACGCAGTTTGAACAGTTTAAATGTGATACAATACAACACTGTACTTTAATCAAATGACTCTTTGGCGTACCACTAGTGGTACACTTACCACAGTTTGAGAGTCAGTGTTTACCAACAATATTTGACGGGAGATACAACAAGATACAACAGGTGAATACAACATGTGGATACAATAATAATAATAATAATAAAAGATTTTATTTGTAAAAAGCACTTTACATTGAGTAAACAACCTCAAAGTGCTACAGTGTATTCAAAAAATAAAAATAAAAAGATAATAAAAAATAAATACAAATTAAAGCTGCAAGCAGCATTGGTCGGGCCCGCGTATTTGGCAGGTGCTAGTCCTAAGTGTCCCAATACTTTTGTCTACTTTTAGTCTGAAGTGTCCCAAGACTTTTGTCTAGTGTACCTACCTTGTCTGCATTGTGTGGGCACGTTGGTGCTTCCTGCTTTTAAGCAGCCATCTTAAAAAAACAGCAGCGCAGCAGCATCAGCGGGTCTTTGAAGGGTCATAAAATCAAAACCGGAGCAGGTATTAAAAAGCTGTTCTGTTATTTTATACACAAGGGTTTAATCTCTCTCCTGTGTTAGTTTGAAGGCGAAACGACAAACGCGCTCAGAGGAGATAGTTTTTGAAGGAAGATGACCGGTTTTTACAAAAAATTTGTTTTGAAGGGGGAATAGCAAACTTTCTGTTGATTTTTGCTGGGGCTTGTCAATTTATGAAATGTAGGTCTAAGTGAGACCTACATAGAGGTTTTTGTTTCATGTCTCTCCGACCTTTCCAGTGGGAGTTACAGGCAGTTTTGTCAGTTTTCTCATCCGAGGAGCAGTTTTTTGTGTGTTTTATTCAAAAATTGCGCGAGAGCACAATTTTGAGATTTGGGGTTAGGTTTTTTTATTAGATCACACTTTTTGGCAGTCCTGATGTGTGCGTTCAGTTTGGTGAGTTTTGAAGCATGTTAAGGGGGTCAAATTACAGCTCAAAGAGGCAAAAGTGTCTGTTTTTAGTACTTTTTTGTCTTGAAGGGGGAATTGCCAACTTCCTGTTGATTTTAGCCCAAGAATGTACAATTATGAAAGGTAGGTGTAAGTCAGACCTACATAGAGGTTTTTGTTTCATGTCTCTCCGACCTTCCTAGTGGGAGTTACAGGCAGTCTAGTTTTTTTTTCCTAGGGGGCGCTAGAGCGCAATTTTTATTTTTGGGGTTTGTTTTTTTTATCAAAAGGCAATTTTCGCTAGCCCTGATCTGTGCGTCAAATATGGTGAGTTTTGAAGCATGTTAAGTGGGTCGAATTGCAGCTCAAAGAGACGGCCGGTATAATAATAATAATAAAACCTTACAAATTCAATAGGTCCTTATGTCCCATTGCATAAGGACTCCCTTTGGGAGTCCTTATACAATGGGTCATGCGGGCCCTAATAAAAACTAGAGCAGCCAAATAGCTAAAACTAGTATGCATATATCTAAAAAAAAAAAAAGGCTTTTTTAAAAAGAAGGGTTTTTAAGCCTTTTTTAAAAGCATCCACAGTCTGTGGTGCACTCAGGTGGTCAGGGAGAGCATTCCACAGGCTGGGAGCGGCTGAGCAGAAAGCCCGGTCTCCCATTGTTCGTAGCTTTGTCCTCGGAGGTTGGAGGAGGTTAGCCTGTCCGGAGCGGAGGTTGTCGTGTGGAGGATTTGGGCGTGAGTAGTTCTTTGAGGTGGGGGGGGAATAAATCTAAGGTAGATCCACGCTGATGTCCGTGTCTCCTCTACTTAACAGACAAATATATGACACTATATACATCCATTCATACTTTATATTACTTGACTTTACTTTCACATAAAAAACACAATTTTTCAACGTGTCAAGACTTTTATTTTATTTTGTAGTAGTAGCCACTTCCTCCCGGTCAACGTCCTTTGTTGTCACTTTATGGAAGTGTGCATGCACGTGACGTCGAGGCCACATTGGGGCCTGTTCGTGTTTACACTGGAGTCTGATGAAAATCACATTTTACTTGAAGTGTAAACGTAATCAACTGGGAAAATCTGAATTAAAAAAATAATCAGATTTGTTCCACTTTGGCATGCCGTGTAAATGTAGTCCAAGACTGGCTCATAAAATGATGCCTTCTTAGTTAGTACTTTGTGTGCCAATTAAGTAAAATTGGATACTTTCCCACAGGCACAGTGGCTGGGAATCATATGTTGACAAAGAAAGAAAGACTTGTGTGTAGTTTGGGAAGAGTTGCTAATGGTTATGTGCAGTAAAACTGTTCACTTAATGTGTGTTCCTACATTTGTGTTCCACGTCTTAGATGAAGAGAGCACTTATGATTGTGCTTCCCAGAGTCAACAACTAAGGCATTGCTTTCTCTAAATGTGTCTAAATATGGCCAAGGACACGCATTATTGTGGCTTTCATCTTCATCACTAAAGGAAAAAATCTCATTTGTTTTTGAGTGGTCAGCTTGAAGCGTCCCTCTGTCTCGGACTCCCTCCTGGTCATGTGACACGAGTGTCTGTTATGATTGGATGACCCCGCCTTATCTTGCCTCTGATTGGCCAGTTTCACCCTAACCTTAGCCAATTGTGACTCATCACAGGAACACCAAGCAATCCTCTCGGATGTTCTACTTTATATTCTATATTGTTTTGTGTCCTCACACTTGTACAAATGTCTCCACTTTGTCCGCCTTTTCTTTTTCTTTCTTTCTTTTTCTAGATGGCTGTGCAGTTTGCCATCAATAGTGAGATGCACTCATGGTACATCAATAGTGAGATGCACTCATGGTACATCAATAGTGAGATGCACTCATGGTACAGAGGTGACATGACGTCTGTGGCTGCAAACAAACAAACACAACAGACTGTGTTCATGGCTGAGGAGCAGAAAGTTATCATTCCACACTAGTGTGCTCACACAATGTGCTGTGAGTCACTCTCCAGTGAACACTGGCCCAAGGTTTTAGTTCCAGACTGACCTGGACTGTTGGCCATAATCACAACTCGCAACAGAGAACTATTTACATGCCATACAGATATCTATTTACATGCCATACAGAGAACTATTTACATGGCATACAGAGAACTATTTACATGCCATACAGATATCTATTTACATGCCATACAGAGAACTATTTACATGCCACACAGAGAACTATTCACATGGCATACAGAGAACTATTTACATGCCATACAGATATCTATTTACATGCCATACACAGAACTATTTACATGGCATACAGATAACTATTTACATGGCATACAGATAACTATTTACATGGCATATAGAGAGCTATTTACATGCCATACAGAGAACTATTTACATGGCATACAGAGAACTATTTACATGCCATACAGATATCTATTTACATGCCATACACAGAACTATTTACATGGCATACAGATAACTATTTACATGGCATACAGATAACTATTTACATGGCATATAGAGAGCTATTTACATGCCATACAGAGAACTATTTACATGGCATACAGAGAACTATTCACATGGCATACAGAGAACTATTTACATGCCATACAGATATCTATTTACATGCCATACAGATAACTATTTACATGGCATATAGAGAGCTATTTACATGCCATACAGATATATATTTACATGGCATACAAATAACTATTTACATGGCATACAGAGAACTATTTACATGGCATACAGAGAACTATTTACATGTTTTGTTTACTTGGTTTGGACTCCATAACATGTTATGTTTACCTGGTTTTAAATTGGTGACATGTTTTGTTTACTTGGTTTGGACTACATGACATGTTATGTTTACTTGGTTTGGACTTGGTGACATGTTATGTTTACCTGGTTTGTACTCCATGACATGTTATGTTTACCTGGTTTGGACTCCATGACATGATATGTTTACTTGGTTTGGACTTGGTGACATGTTATGTTTACTTGGTTTGGAGTCCATGACATGTTTTGTTTACTTGGTTTGGACTCCATGACATGTTATGTTTACTTGGTTTGGACTTGGTGACATGTTATGTTTACGTGGTTTGGACTTGGTGACATGTTATGTTTACTTGGTTTGGACTTGGTGACATGTTTTGTTTACCTGATTTGGACTTGGTGACATGTTATGTTTACTTGGTTTGGAATTGGTGACATGTTTTGTTTACCTGATTTGGACTTGGTGACATGTTATGTTTACTTGGTTTTGACTCCATGACATGTTATGTTTACTTGGTTTGGACTTGGTGACATGTTATGTTTACTTAGTTTGGACTTGGTGACATGTTATGTTTACTTGGTTTGGACTTGTTGACATGTTATGTTTACTTGGTTTGGACTTGGTGACATGTTATGTTTACTTGGTTTGGACTTGGTGACATGTTATGTTTACTTGGTTTGGACTTGGTGACATGTTATGTTTACTTGGTTTGGACTTGGTGACATGTTATGTTTACTTGGTTTGGATTTGGTGACATGTTATGTTTACTTGGTTTGGACTTGGTGACATGTTATGTTTACCTGGTTTGGACTTGGTGACATGTTATGTTTACTTGGTTTGGACTTGGTGACATGTTATGTTTACTTGGTTTGGACTTGGTGACATGTTATGTTTACCTGGTTTGGACTCCATGACATGTTATGTTTACTTGGTTTGGACTTAGTGACATGTTATGTTTACTTGGTTTGGAATTGGTGACATGTTATGTTTACTTGGTTTGGACTTGGTGACATGTTATGTTTACTTGGTTTAGACTTGGTGACATGTTATGTTTACTTGGTTTGGACTTGGTGACATGTTATGTTTACTTAGTTTGGACTTGGTGACATGTTATGTTTACTTGGTTTGGAATTGGTGACATGTTATGTTTACTTAGTTTGGACTTGGTGACATGTTATGTTTACTTGGTTTGGACTTGGTGACATGTTGTGTTTACTTGGTTTGGACTTGGTGACATGTTATGTTTACTTGGTTTGGACTCCATGACATGTTATGTTTACTTGGTTTGGACTTGGTGACATGTTATGTTTACTTGGTTTGGACTTGGTGACATGTTATGTTTATTTGGTTTGGACTTGGTGAAATGTTATGTTTACTTGGTTTGGACTTGGTGACATGTTATGTTTACTTGGTTTGGACTTGGTGACATGTTATGTTTACTTGGTTTAGACTTGGTGACATGTTATGTTTACTTGGTTTGGACTTGGTGACATGTTATGTTTACTTGGTTTGGACTTGGTGACATGTTATGTTTACTTGGTTTAGACTTGGTGACATGTTATGTTTACTTGGTTTGGACTTGGTGATATGTTATGTTTACTTGGTTTGGACTCCATGACATGTTATGTTTACTTGGTTTGGACTTGGTGACATGTTATGTTTACCTGGTTTGGACTTGGTGACATGTTATGTTTACTTGGTTTGGACTTGGTGACATGTTATGTTTACTTGGTTTAGACTTGGTGACATGTTATGTTTACTTGGTTTGGACTTGGTGACATGTTATGTTTACTTGGTTTGGACTTGGTGACATGTTATGTTTACTTGGTTTAGACTTGGTGACATGTTATGTTTACTTGGTTTGGACTTGGTGATATGTTATGTTTACTTGGTTTTGACTCCATGACATGTTATGTTTACCTGGTTTGGACTCCATGACATGTTATGTTTACTTGGTTTGGACTTGGTGACATGTTATGTTTACCTGGTTTGGACTTGGTGACATGTTATGTTTACTTGGTTTGGAATTGGTGACATGTTATGTTTACTTGGTTTGGACTTGGTGACATGTTTTCTTTACTTGGTTTGGACTCCATGACGTGTTATGTTTACTTGGTTTGGACTTGGTGACATGTTATGTTTACTTGGTTTGGACTTGGTGACATGTTATGTTTACTTGGTTTGGAATTAGTGACATGTTTTGTTTACTTGGTTTGGACTTGGTGACATGTTATGTTTACTTGGTTTGGAATTGGTGACATGTTGTGTTTACTTGGTTTGGACTTGGTGACATGTTATGTTTACTTGGTTTGGACTTGGTGACATGTTATGTTTACCTGGTTTGGACTTGGTGACATGTTATGTTTACTTGGTTTGGAATTGGTGACATGTTGTGTTTACTTGGTTTGGACTTGGTGACATGTTATGTTTACTTGGTTTGGACTTGGTGACATGTTATGTTTACCTGGTTTGGACTTGGTGACATGTTATGTTTACTTGGTTTGGACTTGGTGACATGTTTTGTTTACTTGGTTTGGACTCCATGACGTGTTATGTTTACTTGGTTTGGACTTGGTGACATGTTATGTTTACTTGGTTTGGACTTGGTGACATGTTATGTTTACTTGGTTTGGACTTGGTGACATGTTATGTTTACTTGGTTTGGACTTGGTGACATGTTATGTTTACTTGGTTTGGACTTGGTGACATGTTATGTTTACTTGGCTTAGACTTGGTGACATGTTATGTTTACCTGGTTTGGAATTGGTGACATGTTATGTTGACTTGGTTTGGACTCCATAACATGTTATGTTTACCTGGTTTGGACTTGGTGACATGTTATGTTTACTTGGTTTGGACTCCATGACATGTTATGTTTACTTGGTTTGGACTTGGTGACATGTTATGTTTACTTGGTTTGGACTCCATGACATGTTTTGTTGGGTTCAGCTGCTTTCTACTACAGTCAGTCTTTTGTTACTTATTGCTCATCCTCTTTATGTTCAGACTCAAAAATATAAGGTCCTGGGTCATAATTTGTTCCCAAAGTAATCGTTGTTGGCTCTCACAAAGTCTGCTTGATTAGCATTGTTGTTGATGGGGAAGGGATCTTTGATTCCTAGCACGACGTCACGGATTACGTGACTGCCTTCCTCATTATCTCTCAAAATGGCTCGCGAATGTCCGTGAGATTGATGCTAGTTTGATCATAACTATTTATTGGCAAACTTTGTAAGTCTTTAGGTGTGATAAATGAGATATGAATGATGATATCTTCAATATGGAGGCAACTTGTTTTTACACTCTCCTGCTACTTTAATGTCAACGCCTACAAATGTTGTTTAACCTCCTTTAATTGATGACTGAAATAGCAAGCAACGGTTTTGAGGCGACACCTCTTAGTGATTCCTGCGGCTTGTGGCTTTTAATGCAGATTTGATATGATTACTCCCGCAGCTGCACTGGACTAAATCTGCTTGACTGATTTGTAGTCCAAGTCACGTCTTCAGCGCTTGCTTAAGTTTTGTGGCGTGATTAAAGAATGGTCTTTTGTACGTCGTTTAAGATATTTATAGTTTGGGACATTGCATCTCAGATATTCTCTTTTCATCTATTTATAGAATGGAACCTTGGTTCTGTCTTGGGCAAGACTACAATAAGACTAACGTGCAGTCATAATGAAGGAATGCCTTGAACAAAAGACAAGTTTCACAGGTCATGGGTTTGAACGAAGGACAGAGGCCTGGTCTAAGGACTGACCCAGAACTGAGACTTGGCCTTGACTAAGTTTGTGTTTGACAGGATTGGGAAGAGTAAAACTGTGTCAAGTATAGCAGTCAACACAAAAATATCAGACATCATTTTCTGCACAGCAATGCCATACTCCCTGTACGATCAGTGCCAGAGCTTGGCCCGCGTTTCCGGCATTAGGTCGGACACGTTTCCAGTGAGGGTTGGACTCCGCCAAGGCTGCCCTTTGTCACCGATTCTGTTCATAACTTTTATGGACAGAATTTCTAGGCGCAGTCAAGGCGTTGAGGGGTTCCGGTTTGGTGGCTGCAGGATTAGGTCTCTGCTTTTTTGCGGATGATGGTGGTCCTGATGGCTTCATCTGGCCGGGATCTTCAGCTCTCACTGGATCGGTTCGCAGCCGAGTGTGAAGCGACTGGGATGAGAATCAGCACCTCCAAGTCCGAGTCCATGGTTCTCGCCCGGAAAAGGGTGGAGTGCCATCTCCGGGTTGGGGAGGAGACCCTGCCCCGAGTGGAGGAGTTCAAGTACCTCGGAGTCTTGTTCACGAGTGGGGGAAGAGTGGATCGTGAGATCGACAGGCGGATCGGTGCGGCGTCTTCAGTAATGCGGACGCTGTATCGATCCGTTGTGGTGAAGAAGGAGCTGAGCCGGAAGGCAAAGCTCTCAATTTACCGGTCGATCTACGTTCCCATCCTCACCTATGGTCATGAGCTTTGGGTTATGACCGAAAGGACAAGATCACGGGTACAAGCGGCCCAAATGAGTTTCCTCCGCCGGGTGGCGGGGCTCTCCCTTAGAGAGCTCCCCCCTCTGTCATCCGGGGGGAGCTCAAAGTAAAGCCGCTGCTCCTCCACATGGAGAGGAGCCAGATGAGGTGGTTCGGGCATCTGGTCAGGATGCCACCCGAACGCCTCCCTAGGGAGGTGTTTAGGGCACGTCCAACCGGTAGGAGGCCACGGGGAAGACCCAGGACACGTTGGGAAGACTATGTCTCCCGGCTGGCCTGGGAACGCCTCGGGATCCCCCGGGAAGAGCTGGACAAAGTGGCTGGGGAGAGGAAAGTCTGGGCTTCTCTGCTTAGGCTGCTGCCCCCGCGACCCGACCTTGGATAAGCGGAAGAAGATGGATGGATGGATGAATGCCATTCGATCATTTGATAACTGCTGGACGGTTTCCAGGGCAATATGCATTTTCTTGTGTCTGGATTATTCCAGACGCAGCATCAAAACACCTCCCACAGCGCTCCTTCGTCTTGCTAAAAATAGGTTCTGTTGTCTGGGTGGCACATTTATATAGCCCAGAAAAGATGGTAGTAGTGTGCTGCATGTTCCACTCAGCGTAGCAAAAAACCACAGGTTGTGTTTCCATGGTGACAGATGCTAGGAAACACTTCACCCTATGAGCACATATTACGGCATAGAAAACCTGAGACTTGCAACAAGAGACATCCAGCAGTGACGGAGGCGTGGAATGTGGGTGGAGTGTATGTGTGTGTCTGTACAGGTATTGGCCATGGGGGCGTGTCCAGGAGTCTGGAAGTCCCTCCGTTCGGCCTTACAACCTTTTGCCTCGTTCTGCTAAGAGACATTGCGATAGCACGGCTGGTTAGTTGGAGGTCTCGCCCAACCCAGTCAAAAGCATCCCAGGTGTCCTTGAAGGAAGGTGGAAGGGATTTCAGTGGTCTCACTGGGTGTGTTTACAGCATGACCTTGCCAAGGTCAGTGCAGAGGGAGCCTATTTGTTGACCGGGATTGTTTTGGTTAGATGTGTTCCAATATGTTTGTCCACTCTCGTTGTCTGTTCTGCCTCTCAAATTCATCAGAATTATTTGGCTTTCTCGGAGGTGTTATCTAGTTTGCGATTTGAGTTCAGAAACCACGACAGTCTGAGAGCCCACAGCTCTTGGCCTCGGCAACACTGCTCACTCAACACGGTCAAAAGAATGAAGTTGCAGGAGACATTCCGTTGTTTCACCGAGGCAGTAAAAGACGACGACTCAAGAAAAACAACAATTATTTTTATGAAATGAAATGTGTGAGTTTACTCTCTCTTGTTTATTTCAACCTGCTGAGACTCCCTTCACAGTCACAGTCACAGTCATGGCTCTACAGTGTGGGATGAACCTGAAAGAAGCATGGTCAACACAGTCCACCATCTGAAGACCATGGTCAACACAGTCCACCATCTGAAGACCATGGTCAACACAGTCCACCATCTGAAGACAGGAACCAGTTCACCATCTGAAGACAGGAACCAGTCTACCATCTGAAGACAGGAACCAGTCCACCATCTGAAGTCTTCAGAGAGTCCAGTCCATAGTAGATCTAACATAATAGTGAGAGTCCAGTCCATAGTGGGGCCAGCAGAAAACCATCCCGAGCGGAGACGGGTCAGCAGCGCAGAGATGTCCCCAACTGATGCACAGGCGAGCGGTCCACCCCGGGTCCCGACTCTGGACAGCCAGCACTTCATCCATGGCCACCGGACCTGTGTGTCTCCCCCTCTACAAGGGAGAGGGGGGCAGAGGAGAAAATAAAAGAAACGGCAGATCAACTGGTCTAAAAAGGGGGTCTGAAGACTGGTCAACACAGTCCACCATCTGAAGACCATGGTCAACACAGTGCACCATCTGAAGACCATGGTCAATACAGTCCACCATCTGAAGACCATGGTCAACACAGTCCAACGTCTGAAGACAGGAACCAGTCTACCATCTGAAGACAGGAACCAGTTCACCATCTGAAGACAGGAACTGGTCCACCATCTGAAGACCATGGTCAACACAGTCCACCATCTGAAGACCATGGTCAACACAGTCCACCATCTGAAGACCATGGTCAACACAGTCCACCATCTGAAGACAGGAACCAGTTCACCATCTGAAGACAGGAACCAGTCTACCATCTGAAGACAGGAACCAGTCCACCATCTGAAGACAATGGTCAACACAGTCCACCATCTGAAGACGATGGTCAACACAGTCCACCATCTGAAGACAGGAACCAGTCCACCATCTGAAGACAATGGTCAACACAGTCCACCATCTGAAGACCATGGTCAACACAGTCCACCGTCTGAAGACAGGAACTAGTCTACCATTTGAAGACAGGAACCTATCCACCATCTGAAGACAGGAACCGGTCCATCAGCTGAAGACCATGGTCAACACAGTCCACCATCTGAAGACCATGGTCAACACAGTCCGCCATCTGAAGACCATGGTCAACACAGTCCACCATCTGAAGACCATGGTGAACACAGTCTACCATCTGAAGACAGGAACCAGTTCACCATTTGAAGACAGGAACCAGTCTACCATCTGAAGACAGGAACCAGTCCACCATCTGAAGACAATGGTCAACACAGTCCACCATCTGAAGACGATGGTCAACACAGTCCACCATCTGAAGACAGGAACCAGTCCACCATCTGAAGACAATGGTCAACACAGTCCACCATCTGAAGACCATGGTCAACACAGTCCACCGTCTGAAGACAGGAACTAGTCTACCATTTGAAGACAGGAACCTATCCACCATCTGAAGACAGGAACCGGTCCATCAGCTGAAGACCATGGTCAACACAGTCCACCATCTGAAGACCATGGTCAACACAGTCCGCCATCTGAAGACCATGGTCAACACAGTCCACCATCTGAAGACCATGGTCAACACAGTCCGCCATCTGAAGACCATGGTCAACACAGTCCACCATCTGAAGACCATGGTCAACACAGTCCACCATCTGAAGACCATGGTGAACACAGTCTACCATCTGAAGACAGGAACCAGTTCACCATTTGAAGACAGGAACCAGTCTACCATCTGAAGACAGGAACCAGTCCACCATCTGAAGACAATGGTCAACACAGTCCACCATCTGAAGACGATGGTCAACACAGTCCACCATCTGAAGACAGGAACCAGTTCACCATCTGAAGACAGGAACCACTCCACCATCTGAAGACCATGGTCAACACAGTCCACCATCCGAAGACATGAACCATTCCACCATTTGAAGACAGGAACCAGGAGTGTTCAGAGACAAGTCACTTTTTTACACCAAAAAAAATACTTATTACGGAAGAAAAAAACCCAATTTAAGTTTGTTTCTTCACAAGTTGATCAATGCAAGGTTTAAAAGTGAGAGAGTCATCAATGAAAATGTATTTATATTGATGCACCTCTTCTAGGACATTCCCTTCAAGAGTGGACACTAAGTTTGAGGCACCTTCCCACGTTCGGAGAACACTTTTGTCTTGTCAGCATTGAGAAGCCCTTTGAAGTCACTAAGTGAATGCAGGGAGTTAACATCCTGTTCAACATGATCAATACATACTTGTTGGCTACAATGTAGAGTAGTCAGTGTACAGCTTGTACAAACTAAGAGTCATGATCTAAACTGCTGGCAACAAAAGTGAAAATGTCCAAATTGTGTCAATGTTTTGGTTGCCATTATTGGACTGAGTCAGCGACTATCTTGGGAACAGGACTCCTGTTTTTGCCAGCAAGGTGTCTTCTTTCATAAACGACATGCCTTCTGCCAGGAGAAAAGCATCCCTGGCCAGTTCAGTCGGCACCCATCCATCCATCTTCTTCCGCTTATCCGAGGTCGGGTCGCGGGGGCAGCAGCTTAAGCAGGGAAGCCCAGACTTTCCTCTCCCCAGCCACTTCGTCCAGCTCCTCCCGGGGGATCCCGAGGCGTTCCCAGGCCAGCCGGGAGACATAGTCTTCCCAACGTGTCCTGGGTCTTCCCTGTGGCCTCCTACCGGTTGGACGTGCCCTAAACACCTCCCGAGGGAGGCGTTCGGGTGGCATCCTGACCAGATGCCCGAACCACCTCATCTGGCTCCTCTCGATGTGGAGGAGCAGTGGCTTTACTTTGAGCTCCCCCCGGATGGCAGAGCTTCTCACCCTATCTCTAAGGGAGAGCCCCGCCACCCGGCGGAGGAAACTCATTTCGGCCGCCTGTACCCGTGATCTTGTCCTTTCGGTCATAACCCAAAGCTCATGACCATAGGTGAGGATGGGAACGTAGATCGACCGGTAAATTGAGAGCTTTGCCTTCCGGCTCAGCTCCTTCTTCACCACAACGGATCGATACAGCGTCCGCATTACTGAAGATGCCGCACCGATCCGCCTGTCGATCTCACGATCCACTTTTCCTTCACTCGTGAACAAGACTCCTAGGTACTTGAACTCCTCCACTTGGGGCAGGGTCTCCTCCCCAACCCGGAGATGGCACTCCACCCTTTTCCGGGCGAGAACCATGGACTCGGACTTGGAGGTGCTGATTCTCATCCCAGTCGCTTCGCACTCGGCTGCGAACCGATCCAGTGAGAGCTGAAGATCCCGGCCAGATGAAGCCATCAGGACCACATCATCTGCACCGTGCAGAGGAAATTAGTGGAGGTTGTTTTCTGTGTGGAGTTAAATCCCTGGTTTGGATTCCAAGAAGATGGCAATCCTGCATTGATGATGTCACTGATGGCCCGCATTGTTGGGACTTAATCCCCCTCAGGCTGTGTTCGTGGTGCCAGTTTCACCGCACGTTCACCGCTATCTTTCAGGGATAACGAAGAAGACGGATGGCCAATTAGGCCCGGAGCCACTCCTGAGGATCAACGGCCTGTTGCTATGGCGCTGGGAGCGCGTGTGTGCTTCCTGCTGGATGGCGTGCATACCAATGTGTTCTGAGACTAATCAGGAACACTCCAGCTCACGTCAATCAATCAATCATCCATCCATCCATCTTCTTCCGCTTATCCGAGGTCGGGTCGCGGGGGCAGCAGCCTAAGCAGGGAAGCCCAGACTTTCCTCTCCCCAGCCACTTCGTCCAGCTCTTCCTGTGGGACCCCGAGGCGTTCCCAGGCCAGCCGGGAGACATAGTCTTCCCAACGTGTCCTGGGTCTTCCCCGTGGCCTCCTACCGGTTGGACGTGCCCTAAACACCTCCCGAGGGAGGCGTTCGGGTGGCATCCTGACCAGATGCCCGAACCACCTCATCTGGCTCCTCTCGATGTGGAGGAGCAGTGGCTTTACTTTGAGCTCCCCCCGGATGGCAGAGCTTCTCACCCTATCTCTAAGGGAGAGCCCCGCCACCCGGCGGAGGAAACTCATTTCGGCCGCCTGTACCCGTGATCTTGTCCTTTCGGTCATAACCCAAAGCTCATGACCATAGGTGAGGATGGGAACGTAGATCGACCGGTAAATTGAGAGCTTTGCCTTCCGGCTCAGCTCCTTCTTCACCACAACGGATCGATACAGCGTCCGCATTACTGAAGATGCCGCACCGATCCGCCTGTCGATCTCACGATCCACTTTTCCTTCACTCGTGAACAAGACTCCTAGGTACTTGAACTCCTCCACTTGGGGCAGGGTCTCCTCCCCAACCCGGAGATGGCACTCCACCCTTTTCCGGGCGAGAACCATGGACTCGGACTTGGAGGTGCTGATTCTCATCCCAGTCGCTTCACACTCGGCTGCGAACCGATCCAGTGAGAGCTGAAGATCCCGGCCAGATGAAGCCATCAGGACCACATCATCTGCACCGTGCAGAGGAAATTAGTGGAGGTTGTTTTCTGTGTGGAGTTAAATCCCTGGTTTGGATTCCAAGAAGATGGCAATCCTGCATTGATGATGTCACTGATGGCCCGCATTGTTGGGACTTAATCCCCCTCAGGCTGTGTTCGTGGTGCCAGCTTCACCGCACGTTCACCGCTATCTTTCAGGGATAACGAAGAAGACGGATGGCCAATTAGGCCCGGAGCCACTCCTGAGGATCAACGGCCTGTTGCTATGGCGCTGGGAGCGCGTGTGTGCTTCCTGCTGGATGGCGTGCATACCAATGTGTTCTGAGACTAATCAGGAACACTCCAGCTCACGTCAATCAATCAATCATCCATCCATCCATCTTCTTCCGCTTATCCGAGGTCGGGTCGCGGGGGCAGCAGCCTAAGCAGGGAAGCCCAGACTTTCCTCTCCCCAGCCACTTCGTCCAGCTCTTCCTGTGGGACCCCGAGGCGTTCCCAGGCCAGCCGGGAGACATAGTCTTCCCAACGTGTCCTGGGTCTTCCCCGTGGCCTCCTACCGGTTGGACGTGCCCTAAACACCTCCCGAGGGAGGCGTTCGGGTGGCATCCTGACCAGATGCCCGAACCACCTCATCTGGCTCCTCTCGATGTGGAGGAGCAGTGGCTTTACTTTGAGCTCCCCCCGGATGGCAGAGCTTCTCACCCTATCTCTAAGGGAGAGCCCCGCCACCCGGCGGAGGAAACTCATTTCGGCCGCCTGTACCCGTGATCTTGTCCTTTCGGTCATAACCCAAAGCTCATGACCATAGGTGAGGATGGGAACGTAGATCGACCGGTAAATTGAGAGCTTTGCCTTCCGGCTCAGCTCCTTCTTCACCACAACGGATCGATACAGCGTCCGCATTACTGAAGATGCCGCACCGATCCGCCTGTCGATCTCACGATCCACTTTTCCTTCACTCGTGAACAAGACTCCTAGGTACTTGAACTCCTCCACTTGGGGCAGGGTCTCCTCCCCAACCCGGAGATGGCACTCCACCCTTTTCCGGGCGAGAACCATGGACTCGGACTTGGAGGTGCTGATTCTCATCCCAGTCGCTTCACACTCGGCTGCGAACCGATCCAGTGAGAGCTGAAGATCCCGGCCAGATGAAGCCATCAGGACCACATCATCTGCACCGTGCAGAGGAAATTAGTGGAGGTTGTTTTCTGTGTGGAGTTAAATCCCTGGTTTGGATTCCAAGAAGATGGCAATCCTGCATTGATGATGTCACTGATGGCCCGCATTGTTGGGACTTAATCCCCCTCAGGCTGTGTTCGTGGTGCCAGCTTCACCGCACGTTCACCGCTATCTTTCAGGGATAACGAAGAAGACGGATGGCCAATTAGGCCCGGAGCCACTCCTGAGGATCAACGGCCTGTTGCTATGGCGCTGGGAGCGCGTGTGTGCTTCCTGCTGGATGGCGTGCATACCAATGTGTTCTGAGACTAATCAGGAACACTCCAGCTCACGTCAATCAATCAATCATCCATCCATCCATCTTCTTCCGCTTATCCGAGGTCGGGTCACGGGGGCAGCAGCTTAAGCAGGGAAGCCCAGACTTTCCTCTCCCCAGCCACTTCGTCCAGCTCCTCCCGGGGGATCCCGAGGCGTTCCCAGGCCAGCCGGGAGACATAGTCTTCCCAACGTGTCCTGGGTCTTCCCCGTGGCCTCCTACCGGTTGGACGTGCCCTAAACACCTCCCGAGGGAGGCGTTCGGGTGGCATCCTGACCAGATGCCCGAACCACCTCATCTGGCTCCTCTCGATGTGGAGGAGCAGTGGCTTTACTTTGAGCTCCCCCCGGATGGCAGAGCTTCTCACCCTATCTCTAAGGGAGAGCCCCGCCACCCGGCGGAGGAAACTCATTTCGGCCGCCTGTACCCGTGATCTTGTCCTTTCGGTCATGACCCAAAGCTCATGACCATAGGTGAGGATGGGAACGTAGATCGACCGGTAAATTGAGAGCTTTGCCTTCCGGCTCAGCTCCTTCTTCACCACAACGGATCGATACAGCGTCCGCATTACTGAAGATGCCGCACCGATCCGCCTGTCGATCTCACGATCCACTTTTCCTTCACTCGTGAACAAGACTCCTAGGTACTTGAACTCCTCCACTTGGGGCAGGGTCTCCTCCCCAACCCGGAGATGGCACTCCACCCTTTTCCGGGCGAGAACCATGGACTCGGACTTGGAGGTGCTGATTCTCATCCCAGTCGCTTCACACTCGGCTGCGAACCGATCCAGTGAGAGCTGAAGATCCCGGCCAGATGAAGCCATCAGGACCACATCATCTGCACCGTGCAGAGGAAATTAGTGGAGGTTGTTTTCTGTGTGGAGTTAAATCCCTGGTTTGGATTCCAAGAAGATGGCAATCCTGCATTGATGATGTCACTGATGGCCCGCATTGTTGGGACTTAATCCCCCTCAGGCTGTGTTCGTGGTGCCAGCTTCACCGCACGTTCACCGCTATCTTTCAGGGATAACGAAGAAGACGGATGGCCAATTAGGCCCGGAGCCACTCCTGAGGATCAACGGCCTGTTGCTATGGCGCTGGGAGCGCGTGTGGGCTTCCTGCTGGATGGCATGCATACCAATGTGTTCTGAGACTAATCAGGAACACTCCAGCTCACGTCAATCAATCAATCAATCAATGTTTATTTATATAGCCCTAAATCACAAGTGTCTCAAAGGGCTGCACAAGCCACAACGACATCCGCGGTACAGAGCCCACATAAGGGCAAGGAAAAACTCACAACCCCAATGCAGGGAGACCGGATGCAATGGACGTCGAGTGGGTCTGACATAATATTGTGAAAGTCCAGTCCATAGTGGATCTAACATAATATTGTGAGAGTCCAGTCCATAGTGGCTCTAACATAATAGTGTGAGAGTCCAGTCCATAGTGGATCTAACATAATAGTGTGAGAGTCCAGTCCATAGTGGCTCTAACATAATAGTGTGAGAGTCCAGTCCATAGTGGATCTAACATAATAGTGTGAGAGTCCAGTCCATAGTGGATCTAACATAATATTGTGAGAGTCCAGTCCATAGTGGATCTAACATAATATTGTGAGAGTCCAGTCCATAGTGGATCTAACATAATAGTGTGAGAGTCAAGTCCATAGTGGATCTAACATAATATTGTGAGAGTCCAGTCCATAGTGGATCTTACATAATATTGTGAGAGTCCAGTCCATAGTGGATCTAACATAATAGTGTGAGTTCAGTCCATAGTGGATCTAACATGATAGTGTGAGAGTCCAGTCCATAGTAGATCTAACATAATAGTGAGAGTCCAGTCCATAGTGGATCTAACATAATAGTGTGAGAGTCCAGTCCATAGTGGATCTAACATAATAGCGTGAGAGTCCAGTCCATAGTGGATCTAACATAATATTGTGAGAGTCCAGTCCGTAGTGGATCTAACATAATATTGTGAGAGTCCAGTCCACAGTGGATCTAACATAATAGTGTGAGAGTCCAGTCCATAGTGGATCTAACATAATAGTGACAGTCCAGTCCATAGTGGATCTAACATAATAATGAGAGTCCAGTCCTTAGTATTTTTTTTCTTTTTTCTACCGCTTATTCCCTTCGGGGTCGCGGGGGGCGCTGGAGCCTATCTCAGGTACAATTGGGCGAGAGGCGGGGTACACCCTGGACAAGTCGCCACCTCATCGCAGGGCCAACACAGATAGACAGACAACTTTCACACTCACATTCACCCACTAGGGCCAATTTAGTGTTGCCAATCAACCTATCCCCAGGTGCATGTCTTTGGAAGTGGGAGGAAGCCGGAGTACCCGGAGGGAACCCACGCAGTCACGGGGAGAACATGCAAACTCCACACAGAAAGATCCCGAGCCTGGGATTGAACCCCAGACTACTCAGCACCTTCGTATTGTGAGGCAGACGCACTAACCCCTCTTCCACCGTGCTGCCCCAGTCCATAGTAGATCTAACATAATAGTGAGAGTCCAGTCCATAGTGGATCTAACATAATAGTGAGAGTCCAGTCCATAGTGGATCTAACATAATAGTGTGAGAGTCCAGTCCATAGTGGATATAACATAATAGTGAAAGTCCAGTCCATAGTAGATCTAACATAATAGTGAGAGTCCAGTCCATAGTGGATCTAACATAATAGTGTGAGAGTCCAGTCCATAGTGGATATAACATAATAGTGAAAGTCCAGTCCATAGTAGATCTAACATAATAGTGAGAGTCCAGTCCATAGTGGATCTAACATAATAGTGTGAGAGT
The DNA here is from genome assembly GCF_033978685.3 of Nerophis lumbriciformis. Taxonomy (NCBI): domain Eukaryota; kingdom Metazoa; phylum Chordata; class Actinopteri; order Syngnathiformes; family Syngnathidae; genus Nerophis; species Nerophis lumbriciformis. Next base: position 2,563,759 of record NC_084557.2, on the reverse strand, counting down.
CCAGTCCATAGTGGATATAACATAATAGTGAAAGTCCAGTCCATAGTAGATCTAACATAATAGTGAAAGTCCAGTCCATAGTAGATCTAACATAATAGTGAGAGTCCAGTCCATAGTGGATCTAACATAATAGTGTGAGAGTCCAGTCCATAGTGGATCTAACATAATAGTGTGAGAGTCCAGTCCTTAGTGGATCTAACATAATAGTGAAAGTCCAGTCCATAGTAGATCTAACATAATAGTGAGAGTCCAGTCCATAGTGGATCTAACATAATAGTGTGAGAGTCCAGTCCATAGTGCATCTAACATAATAGTGTGAGAGTCCAGTCCATAGTGGATCTAACATAATAGTAAGAGTCCAGTCCATAGTGGATCTAACATAATAGTGAGAGTCCAGTCCATAGTGGATCTAACATAATAGTGAGAGTCCAGTCCATAGTGGATCTAACATAATATTGTGAGAGTCCAGTCCATAGTGGATCTAACATAATAGTGAGAGTCCAGTCCATAGTGGATCTAACATAATAGTGTGATAGTCCAGTCCATAGTGGATCTAACATAATAGTGTGAGAGTCCAGTCCATAGTGGATCTAACATAATAGTAAAAGTCCAGTCCATAGTGGATCTAACATAATAGTGAGAGTCCAGTCCATAGTGGATCTAACATAATAGTGAGAGTCCTGTCCATAGTGGATCTAACATAATATTGTGAGAGTCCAGTCCATAGTGGATCTAACATAATAGTGTGAGAGTCCAGTCCATAGTGGATCTAACATAATAGTGTGAGAGTCCAGTCCATAGTGGATCTAACATAATAGTGTGAGAGTCCAGTCCATAGTGGATCTAACATAATAGTAAGAGTCCAGTCCATAGTGGATCTAACATAATAGTGAGAGTCCAGTCCATAGTGGATCTAACATAATAGTGAGAGTCCAGTCCATAGTGGATCTGACATAATAGTGTGAGTTCAGTCCATAGTGGATCTAACATGATAGTGTGAGAGTCCAGTCCATAGTAGATCTAACATAATAGTGAGAGTCCAGTCCATAGTGGATCTAATATAATATTGTGAGAGTCCAGTCCATAGTGGATCTAACATAATAGTGTGAGAGTCCAGTCCATAGTGGATCTAACATAATATTGTGAGAGTCCAGTCCATAGTGGATCTAACATAATAGTGTGAGAGTCCAGTCCATAGTGGATCTAACATAATAGTGTGAGTCCAGTCCATAGTGGATCTAACATAATAGTGTGAGTCCAGTCCATAGTGGATCTAACATAATAGTGTGAGAGTCCAGTCCATAGTGGATCTAACATAATAGTGTGAGAGTCCAGTCCATAGTGGATCTAACATAATATTGTGAGAGTCCAGTCCATAGTGGATCTTACATAATATTGTGAGAGTCCAGTCCATAGTGGATCTAACATAATAGTGTGAGTTCAGTCCATAGTGGATCTAACATGATAGTGTGAGAGTCCAGTCCATAGTAGATCTAACATAATAGTGAGAGTCCAGTCCATAGTGGATCTAACATAATAGTGTGAGAGTCCAGTCCATAGTGGATCTAACATAATAGCGTGAGAGTCCAGTCCATAGTGGATCTAACATAATATTGTGAGAGTCCAGTCCGTAGTGGATCTAACATAATATTGTGAGAGTCCAGTCCACAGTGGATCTAACATAATAGTGTGAGAGTCCAGTCCATAGTGGATCTAACATAATAGTGACAGTCCAGTCCATAGTGGATCTAACATAATATTGTGAGAGTCCAGTCCATAGTGGATCTAACATAATAGTGTGAGAGTCCAGTCCATAGTGGATCTAACATAATAGTGTGAGTCCAGTCCATAGTGGATCTAACATAATAGTGTGAGAGTCCAGTCCATAGTGGATCTAACATAATAGTGAGAGTCCAGTCCATAGTGGATCTAACATAATAATGAGAGTCCAGTCCTTAGTATTTTTTTTTCTTTTTTCTACCGCTTATTCCCTTCGGGGTCGCGGGGGGCGCTGGAGCCTATCTCAGGTACAATTGGGCGAGAGGCGGGGTACACCCTGGACAAGTCGCCACCTCATCGCAGGGCCAACACAGATAGACAGACAACTTTCACACTCACATTCACCCACTAGGGCCAATTTAGTGTTGCCAATCAACCTATCCCCAGGTGCATGTCTTTGGAAGTGGGAGGAAGCCGGAGTACCCGGAGGGAACCCACGCAGTCACGGGGAGAACATGCAAACTCCACACAGAAAGATCCCGAGCCTGGGATTGAACCCCAGACTACTCAGCACCTTCGTATTGTGAGGCAGACGCACTAACCCCTCTACCACCGTGCTGCCCCAGTCCATAGTAGATCTAACATAATAGTGAGAGTCCAGTCCATAGTGGATCTAACATAATAGTGAGAGTCCAGTCCATAGTGGATCTAACATAATAGTGTGAGAGTCCAGTCCATAGTGGATATAACATAATAGTGAAAGTCCAGTCCATAGTAGATCTAACATAATAGTGAGAGTCCAGTCCATAGTGGATCTAACATAATAGTGTGAGAGTCCAGTCTATAGTGGATCTAACATAATAGTGTGAGAGTCCAGTACATAGTGGATCTAACATAATAGTGTGAGAGTCCAGTCCATAGTGGATATAACATAATAGTGTGAGAGTCCAGTCCATAGTGGATCTAACATAATAGTGTGAGAGTCCAGTCCATAGTGGATCTAACATAATAGTGTGAGTCCAGTCCATAGTGGATCTAACATAATAGTGTGAGTCCAGTCCATAGTGGATCTAACATAATAGTGTGAGAGTCCAGTCCATAGTGGATCTAACATAATAGTGTGAGAGTCCAGTCCATAGTGGATCTAACATAATATTGTGAGAGTCCAGTCCATAGTGGATCTTACATAATATTGTGAGAGTCCAGTCCATAGTGGATCTAACATAATAGTGTGAGTTCAGTCCATAGTGGATCTAACATGATAGTGTGAGAGTCCAGTCCATAGTAGATCTAACATAATAGTGAGAGTCCAGTCCATAGTGGATCTAACATAATAGTGTGAGAGTCCAGTCCATAGTGGATCTAACATAATAGCGTGAGAGTCCAGTCCATAGTGGATCTAACATAATATTGTGAGAGTCCAGTCCGTAGTGGATCTAACATAATATTGTGAGAGTCCAGTCCACAGTGGATCTAACATAATAGTGTGAGAGTCCAGTCCATAGTGGATCTAACATAATAGTGACAGTCCAGTCCATAGTGGATCTAACATAATATTGTGAGAGTCCAGTCCATAGTGGATCTAACATAATAGTGTGAGAGTCCAGTCCATAGTGGATCTAACATAATAGTGTGAGTCCAGTCCATAGTGGATCTAACATAATAGTGTGAGAGTCCAGTCCATAGTGGATCTAACATAATAGTGAGAGTCCAGTCCATAGTGGATCTAACATAATAATGAGAGTCCAGTCCTTAGTATTTTTTTTTCTTTTTTCTACCGCTTATTCCCTTCGGGGTCGCGGGGGGCGCTGGAGCCTATCTCAGGTACAATTGGGCGAGAGGCGGGGTACACCCTGGACAAGTCGCCACCTCATCGCAGGGCCAACACAGATAGACAGACAACTTTCACACTCACATTCACCCACTAGGGCCAATTTAGTGTTGCCAATCAACCTATCCCCAGGTGCATGTCTTTGGAAGTGGGAGGAAGCCGGAGTACCCGGAGGGAACCCACGCAGTCACGGGGAGAACATGCAAACTCCACACAGAAAGATCCCGAGCCTGGGATTGAACCCCAGACTACTCAGCACCTTCGTATTGTGAGGCAGACGCACTAACCCCTCTACCACCGTGCTGCCCCAGTCCATAGTAGATCTAACATAATAGTGAGAGTCCAGTCCATAGTGGATCTAACATAATAGTGAGAGTCCAGTCCATAGTGGATCTAACATAATAGTGTGAGAGTCCAGTCCATAGTGGATATAACATAATAGTGAAAGTCCAGTCCATAGTAGATCTAACATAATAGTGAGAGTCCAGTCCATAGTGGATCTAACATAATAGTGTGAGAGTCCAGTCTATAGTGGATCTAACATAATAGTGTGAGAGTCCAGTACATAGTGGATCTAACATAATAGTGTGAGAGTCCAGTCCATAGTGGATATAACATAATAGTGTGAGAGTCCAGTCCATAGTAGATCTAACATAATAGTGAGAGTCCAGTCCATAGTGGATCTAACATAATAGTGTGAGAGTCCAGTCCATAGTGGATCTAACATAATAGTGTGAGTCCAGTCCATAGTGGATCTAACATAATAGTGTGAGAGTCCAGTCCATAGTGGATCTAACATAATAGTGAGAGTCCAGTCCATAGTGGATCTAACATAATAGTGAGAGTCCAGTCCATAGTGGATCCAACATAATAGTGAGAGTCCAGTCCATAGTAGATCTAACATAATAGTGAGAGTCCAGTCCATAGTGGATCTAACATAATATTGTGAGAGTCCAGTCCATAGTGGATCTAACATAATAGTGTGAGAGTCCAGTCCATAGTGGATCTAACATAATATTGTGAGAGTCCAGTCCATAGTGGATCTTACATAATAGTGTGAGAGTCCAGTCCATAGTGGATCTAACATAATAGTGTGAGTCCAGTCCATAGTGGATCTAACATAATATTGTGAGAGTCCAGTCCATAGTGGATCTAACATAATAGTGTGAGAGTCCAGTCCATAGTGGATCTAGCATAATAGTGAGAGTCCAGTTCATAGTGGATCTAACATAATAGTGTGAGAGTCCAGTCCATAGTGGATCTAACATAATAGTGTGAGAGTCCAGTCCATAGTGGATCTAACATAATATTGTGAAAGTCCAGTCCATAGTGGATCTAACATAATAGTGAGAGTCCAGTCCATAGTGGGGCCAGCAGAAAACCATCATGAGCGGAGACGGGTCAGCAGCGCAGAGACGTCCCCAACCGATGCACAGGCGAGCGGTCCACCCCGGGAACCGACTCTGGACAGCCAGCACTTAATCCATGGCCACCGGACCTGTGTGTCTCCCCCTCTACAAGGGAGAGGGGGGCAGAGGAGAAAATAAAAGAAACGGCAGATCAACTGGTCTAAAAAGGGGGTCTATTTAAAGGCTAGAGTATACGTGGCTGACGTTCACCGTGAGGATGAACCCACACCAGTTGTGGCGGAGGACGGCGCCCAAAGGCCGAGGCCTCCGCCCGGCACGCTTCATGACACTTTTAGTGGCGTCCGTTGTTGCCTCCCTTCCCCCGACAGCAAATGTTTGTGGATCAATAGTTGAGTGAAGTGCATTTGAAGCGGAGGACATTCCATCACGCTTGGGGAAGAAGAGCGGTGTGTTGCATTGTGGGTCTCACTGGACTCTGACTGGCTTATTTACGTGACTCAATTGAAGACTTCATTTTGTTCTTTCCTTGAGCGAGTTAAAAACATGGCGCTCGTCATCACTTCAGGAAAAAACTGGATTTGGTGAGATTTTTCTGAAAGTAGTCGGGTTAAGAAGGGGTCTGAGGAACTGTCCGACTGGCAGGAGGCCAAGGGGAAGACCCCTAACCCTAAATCCCCTACCCCCACCCCCTCCTCCTCCTAAACCTAACCAACCCTCTTTCTTTATGCCTAACCCTAACCCTAACCCCACCACCAACCCTAGCCCTAACACTAACCAACTCTTTTACTTTATGCCTAACCCTAACCCTAATCCTAACCCTAACCCCAACCCCAACCCTAACCCTAACCCTAACCCCAACCCTAACCGTAACCCTAACCCTAACCCTTAACCCTAACCCTAACCCTAACCCTAACCCTAGCCCTAACCCTAACCAACTCTCTCTTTCTTTATGCCTAACCCTAACCCTAACCCTAACCCTAATCCTAATCCTAACCCATACCCTAATCCTAACCCTAACCCAAACCCCAACCCTAACCCGTAACCCTAACCCTAACCCTAACCCTAACCCTAACCCTAACCCTAACCCCAACCCCAACCCTTACCCTAACCAACTCTCTTTCTTTATGCCTAACCCTAACCCTAATCCTAATCCTAATCCTAATCCTAATCCTAACCTCAACCCCAACCCTAGCCCAAACCCTAACCAACTCTTTTTCTTCATGCCTAACCCTAACCCTAATCCTAATCCTAATCCTAATCCTAACCCTAACCCTAACCTCAACCCCAACCCTAACACTAACTCTTAACCCTAACCCTAACCAACTCTCTTTCTTTATGCCTAACCCTAATCCTAACCCCACCCCCAACCCTAGCCCTAACCCTAGCCAACTATTTTTCTTTATGCCTAACCCTAACCTTAATCCTAATCCTAATCCTAACCCTAACCCCAACCCCAACCCTAACCCTTAACCCTAACCCTAACCCTAACCAACTCTCTTTCTTTATGCCTAACCATAACCCTAACCCTAATCCTAACCCTAACCCTAACCCTAACCCTAACACCAACCCCAACCCCAACCCTAACCCTTAACCCTAACCCTAACCAACTCTCTTTCTTTATGCCTAACCCTAACCCTAACCCAAACCCCAACCCTAACCAACTCTCTTCCTTTATGCCTAACCCTAACCCTAATCCTAACCCCACCCCCAACCCTAGCCCTAACCCTAACCAACTATTTTTCTTCATGGCTAACCCTAATCCTAATCCTAACCCTAATCCTAACCCTAACCCTAACCCTAACCCTAACCCCAACCCCAACCATAACACTAACCCTTAACCCTAACCCTAGCCCTAACCCTAATCAACCTCCTTTTTTATGCCTAACCCTAACCCTAATCCTAACCCCACCCCTAGCCCTAACCCTAACCAATGCTTTTTCTTTATGCCTAACCCTAACCCTAATCCTAATCCTATCCCTAATCCCAACCCCAACCCTAACCCTAACCCTAACCCTAACCCTTAACCCCAACCCTAACCCTAACCAACTATTTTGCTTTATGCCTAACCCTAATCCTAATCCTAACCCTAACCCCAACCCTAACCCTAACCCTAACCCTAACCCTAACCCTAACCCAACTCTTTTACTTTATGCCTAACCCTAACCCTAATCTTGAATCCTAACCCTAACCCTAACCCCAAACCCAACCCTAACCCCTAACCCTGCCCACCTCGGATAAGCGGATGAAGATGGATGGATGGATTTTTTTGTCCTTGAACATTTTTAGTGCTTTTGATTTTTTTTGTCCTTGAAAATTTTGAGTCAATTTTTTTTTTTTTTGCTTGTGATTTTTGATAGTGACATTTTTTGCATTTTCCGCTCCCAACTTGTTGGCACTATTAGAATTAGACAAGACTGAATACACGGAAGTGTAAGAAAGCATCTTCAGTCAGCATGAGATGGTCCAAACACAGAAGGACAAGCTAGCAGGCAACTAACAAAAGAGGCAAAGGTGGCACAGATGACAGCAGTGTACAGGTAAAAGCCAGTAAATTAGAATATTTTGAAAAACTTGATTTATTTCAGTAATTGCATTCAAAAGGTGTAACTTGTACATTATATTTATTCATTGCACACAGACTGATGCATTCAAATGTTTATTTCATTTAATTTTGATGATTTGAAGTGGCAACAAATGAAAATCCAAAATTCCGTGTGTCACAAAATTAGAATATTACTTAAGGCTAATACAAAAAAGGGATTTTTAGAAATGTTGGCCAACTGAAAAGTATGAAAATGAAAAATATGAGCATGTACAATACTCAATACTTGGTTGGAGCTCCTTTTGCCTCAATTACTGCGTTAATGCGGCGTGGCATGGAGTCGATGAGTTTCTGGCACTGCTCAGGTGTTATGAGAGCCCAGGTTGCTCTGATAGTGGCCTTCAACTCTTCTGCGTTTTTGGGTCTGGCATTCTGCATCTTCCTTTTCACAATACCCCACAGATTTTCTATGGGGCTAAGGTCAGGGGAGTTGGCGGGCCAATTTAGAACAGAAATACCATGGTCCGTAAACCAGGCACGGGTAGATTTTGCGCTGTGTGCAGGCGCCAAGTCCTGTTGGAACTTGAAATCTCCATCTCCATAGTGCAGGTCAGCAGCAGGAAGCATGAAGTGCTCTAAAACTTGCTGGTAGACGGCTGCGTTGACCCTGGATCTCAGGAAACAGAGTGGACCGACACCAGCAGATGACATGGCACCCCAAACCATCACCCAACCATGCAAATTTTGCATTTCCTTTGGAAATCGAGGTCCCAGAGTCTGGAGGAAGACAGGAGAGGCACAGGATCCACGTTGCCTGAAGTCTAGTGTAAAGTTTCCACCATCAGTGATGGTTTGGGGTGCCATGTCATCTGCTGGTGTCGGTCCACTCTGTTTCCTGAGATCCAGGGTCAACGCAGCCGTCTACCAGCAAGTTTTAGAGCACTTCATGCTTCCTGCTGCTGACCTGCTCTATGGAGATGGAGATTTCAAGTTCCAACAGGACTTGGCGCCTGCACACAGCGCAAAATCTACCCGTGCCTGGTTTACGGACCATGGTATTTCTGTTCTAAATTGGCCCGCCAACTCCCCTGACCTTAGCCCCATAGAAAATCTGTGGGGTATTGTGAAAAGGAAGATGCAGAATGCCAGACCCAAAAACGCAGAAGAGTTGAAGGCCACTATCAGAGCAACCTGGGCTCTCATAACACCTGAGCAGTGCCAGAAACTCATCGACTCCATGCCACGCCGCATTAACGCAGTAATTGAGGCAAAAGGAGCTCCAACCAAGTATTGAGTATTGTACATGCTCATATTTTTCATTTTCATACTTTTCAGTTGGCCAACATTTCTAAAAATCCTTTTTTTGTATTAGCCTTAAGTAATATTCTAATTTTGTGACACACGGAATTTTGGATTTTCATTTGTTGCCACTTCAAATCATCAAAATTAAATGAAATAAACATTTGAATGCATCAGTCTGTGTGCAATGAATAAATATAATGTACAAGTTACACCTTTTGAATGCAATTACTGAAATAAATCAAGTTTTTCAAAATATTCTAATTTACTGGCTTTTACCTGTATACCAACTTGCACAGCACAACAGACTGGAAACAGAAGAGGTTCTGCTGGAAAGCAACTTTCTTGCCTGGAAAACAGGGTCTGGGTGTGTCCCCCCAACGATATGTTGTCTTCACACAACCTCTTTGATTCACAATGGTTACACTTACAAGATTTTTTATCTTAAAACTAGTTGTTACTGTGATAGAATTACACAGCAAATACTGAAGAAATGGAAATAAATGCATTATTGTTAGTTTCCTGTAATGGTAATTTAAGGCGTTTAGACCACAGGTGTCCAATCCCTGTCCAGTGGGGATGGTTGATATGGACTATCATAGTAACCTGCCATTTATGGTGAAAACGATAAAAGTGAAGATAAAAAACACCCGTAGAACTCCACCTTTTTGACTATGAGTCCGTCAGTGCATCCACTCTTCAGAGCCCCCAAAACACCACTCTAAAATACCACTAAGGCTATTAAACTACACTAATCAGGTTGAAGTAGCACACCTGTACTGCAAAGACGTAGTAGTGTGATTTACTTATCATACGGTATGGAAGTTATTGTTCTGTCAGCAATATTATAGACATTAAAAGACTTGTATATCACAAATGAATCAGATTGTGTTATGATGCCACTTCAGTGTCAACTCTCCTGCGCTCCGGTCGCATAATGGCCAAATATTGATGAGGATTACTGTCAGATTCAAACACCGAATCATCTATTAAACAAGACAAGAAGCAAGGAATCAGACAGAGACAGGATTCAATTTAGCTCATGAGGAGAGCGCGTGCACTTGCACCCTCGTACAATGTCGCCCCACGCTCTGAGAAAAGGGTTCCACGCCTCGTCATTTATTTGGGCATTTCCTGATTACATAGCTGCAGCTGATTATAAGGGCATGTGCCATAAGCAGCTGCAACGTTGGGTCATAAACAGTTCAAACAAAAAGGTGCTTGGAGCGGTGTCAGGTTTGCCCCCTCTCTGCTTGTAGATTTCGGGTCCTTCCTGAGACTGTCCAATAGATCAAAGAAACCGACACCTCTACGCACACAGTGAAGGTTTACAAGCGGTAGGCCTTTTGCTTGATAAGATCAAAGACGGCTTTTGTCTTCTCGCAGGGCAACCTGAACTCATGGGAAAACAAGTTGTGTGATAACTTATATACGATTATTCTGACAATGACCATAAGCCTCATCATTATTCACCAAAATAGACGGTTACGAAATAAATAGTTGACAAATGAGCAGAAATACTGTTCTAGGAACTGACGTCCATCAAAGTTCCACCGCTGGTCGCCAACACACTCTTCAGAGCAGACATGGAGGCAAACGTCCCCAAAACTGCAGGAGAAATCTTCTTTCATAATCCGAAAATGTTGACTTAGATTGCACAGAACCCTTGAAAGTGCCACAAATGTGCAGTACTGAGACCACTGGAATTGAAGCATGTCGTTCCAGAGTCTGGGAGATATGTAGCCTGGAATGCCAGGTCTCCACGGCTTTTAAAATAGGTTTTTGGGATCCTTAGAAGACCCTGGCCTGAAGACCCTGAAGAGTAGAGGCATAACAAGTCGGTGATGAGGACTGTTGTGGTGCTGATTGTTCTGGTGCTGATTGTTGTGGTGCTGGTTGTTGTGATGCTGATTGTTGTGGTGCCGATTGTTGTGATGCCGATTGTTGTGGTGCTGGTTGTGGTGGTGCTGATTGTAGTGATGCTGATTGTTGTGGTGCTGGTTGTTGTGGTGCTGATTGTAGTGATGCTGATTGTTGTGGTGCTGATTGTTGTGATGCTGATTGTTGTGGTGCCGATTGTTGTGATGCCGATTGTTGTGGTGCTGGTTGTTGTGGTGCTGATTGTAGTGATGCTGATTGTTGTGGTGTTGATTGTTGTGGTGCTGATTGTTGTGGTGCTGATTGTTGTGGTGCTGATTGTTGTGGTTCTAATTGTTGTGATGCTGATTGTTGTGGTGCTGATTGTTGTGGTGCTGATTGTTGTGGTTCTAATTGTTGTGATGCTGATTGTTGTGGTGCTGGTTGCTGTGGTGCTGGTTGTTGTGGTGCTGGTTGTTGTGGTGCTGATTATTGTGATGCCGATTGTTGTGATGCCGATTGTTGTGGTGCTGGTTGTTGTGGTGCTGATTGTAGTGATGCTGATTGTTGTGGTGCTGATTGTTGTGATGCTGGTTGTTGTGATGCTGATTGTTGTGGTGCTGATTGTCGTGATGCTAATTGTTGTGATGCTGATTGTTGTGGTGTTGATTGTTGTGATGCTGATTGTTGTGATGCTGATTGTTGTGGTGTTGATTGTTGTGGTGCTGATTGTTGTGGTGCTGATTGTTGTGGTGCGGATTGTTGTGCTGCTGATTGTTGTTGTGCAGATTGTTGTGCTGCTGATTGTTGTGGTGTTGATTTTTGTGATTCTGATTGTTGTGGTGCTGATTGTTCTGGTGCTGATTGTTGTGGTGCTGGTTGTTGTGATGCTGATTGTTGTGGTGCTGATTGTCGTGATGCTAATTGTTGTGATGCTGATTGTTGTGGTGTTGATTGTTGTGATGCTGATTGTTGTGATGCTGATTGTTGTGGTGCTGATTGTTGTGGTGCTGATTGTTGTGGTGCTGATTGTTGTGGTGCTGATTGTCGTGGTTCTAATTGTTGTGATGCTGATTGTTGTGGTGCTGATTGTTGTGATGCTGAATGTTGTGGTGCTGGTTGTTGTGGTGCTGATTATTGTGATGCCGATTGTTGTGATGCCGATTGTTGTGGTGCTGGTTGTTGTAGTGCTGATTGTTGTGATGCTGATTTGTGTGGTCCTGATTGCTCTGGTGCTGATTGTTGTGGTGCTGATTGTTGTGATGCTGATTGTTGTGGTGTTGATTGTTGTGGTGCTGATTGTTGTGGTGCTGATTGTTGTGGTGCTGATTGTTGTGGTTCTAATTGTTGTGATGCTGATTGTTGTGGTGCTGATTGTTGTGATGCTGAATGTTGTGGTGCTGGTTGTTGTGGTGCTGATTATTGTGATGCCGATTGTTGTGATGCCGATTGTTGTGGTGCTGGTTGTTGTAGTGCTGATTGTTGTGGTGCTGATTGTTGTGGTGCTGATTGTCATGATGCTGATTGTTGTGGTGCTGATTGTTGTGATGCTAATTGTTCACCAGTGACAGTCTGATGGCAACAGAGAAAGTGAGGTTTTGTTGTCTGATGCCATGGAACATTCCTTCAGTATGAGCAGAACATGAAAGCCAAGTTTCCCGCTTGGTGTTCCAAGCCGTCCTCAACGTTCCTTCTGTGTTTGGAGCTCTGGCTCCTTGTGGCTCCTTGTGGCTCCTTGTGGCTCCTTGTGGCTCCTTGTGGCTCCTTGTGGCTCCTTCTGGCTGCTGAGCAAAGAAAGCGTCCAAGTGGTCTTGTTTGCACATTCCCAAACAGGTTTGGTTTCTGTCAGAGGGCTGAAGCCAACGCTCCTGGTGTGATGTTTTGCTGTCAGCTCCTGACTAAATGTCCTCCAACAAAAGTTCATCTTGTCAGGTGCAGCGTCATCATAAAAAAGGGCAACATTCTGACAAGGTGGACGGACTCTGGCTGACTTCTTCATGAGTTTGGGCACTAATCGCTTTTTTTTCTCTCCCTTGGCGCTGAGTGCGGAGCTGCAGGAGCTTTTGTTGCAATCTGCTAATTCATGCTGCCTCACACTTTTACTTAGCAACTGCACGCTTGTGAGAAGTGTGCTCCTGATTAGAGATCGCCTCACAATAACTGCATGAAGCAAACCTTCTTCTTCTCTTCACTGGCTTCTTGGTCTCTCGGGCAGTCACAGTAGTCCAAGAAATCAATCACAATTCATTGATCTTAATCACCAGCGTCTCAAAGGGCTGCACAAACTCACAAGACCCTAGACCCGGGGGAAAAACAAAAAAAAACCTTGAGAAGTGGGTACGATTATTGATTGGTTCAATTATTCATGTGGGAGTCCATATATACACACACATTTATATACATAAGCACATGTATATATGTATGAATGTGTATAGATGTCAATAGGTATATATATATATATATATATATATATATATATATATATATATATATATATATATATATATACACATATATATATACACATGTGTTTATTTGTGTGTGTGTGTGTGTGTGTGTGTGTGTGTGTGTGTGTGTGTGTGTGTGTGTGTGTGTGTGTGTGTGTGTGTGTGTGTGTGTGTGTGTTTGCATGTGTGTGTGTATGTATGAGAATATGTACGTACATACTTGCCGACCTTGAGACCTCCGATTTCGGGAGGTGGGGGGAGGGAGGTGGGGGTGGGCGTGGTCGGGGTGGGATGGGGGCGTGGTTGGGGGCGTGGCTAAAAGGGGAGGAGTATATTTTCAGCTAGAATTCACCAAGTCAAGTATTTCATATATATATATATATATATATATATATATATATACATATATATATATATATATATATATATATATATATATATATACATATATATATATATATATATATATATATATAAGAAATACTTGACGTTCAGTGAATTCTAGCTATATTTATATATATATATATATATATATATTTTATTATATATATATATATATATATATATATATATATATATATATATATATATATATATATATATATATATATATATATATATATATATTTTATTTTTTATTTTTTTATTTTTTATTTTTCCATTTATTTACACATATACACACACATAACACTCATCTACTCATTGTTGAGTTAAGGGTTGAATTGTCCATCCTTGTTCTATTCTCTGTCACTATTTTTCGAACCATGCTGAACACCCTCTCTGATGGTGCATTGCTGTGTGGCACGCACAAAAGTGCTTTCATCAAATACACTAGATGGCAGTATTGTCCTGTTTAAGAGTGTCACAACATTGCTGTTTATGGCAGACAAACTGCTTTACGGTATACAAAAAAGTGACTGCTGTTGTTGTGTGTTGTTGCCACGCTGGGAGGACGTTAATGAAACTGCCTAACAATAAACCCACATAAGAAACCAAGAACTCGCCCTCCATCATTCTATAGTTATAACATGATTGGGCAGGTACGCTGTTTATATTGTGGAGGACCTGAGTCCGCCTGAATTTCGGGAGATTTTCGGGAGAAAATTTGTCCCGGGAGGTTTTCGGGAGAGGCGCTGAATTTCGGGAGTCTCCCGGAAAATCCGGGAGGGTTGGCAAGTATGTGTACGTATATATATGTATATATAATATACATATATATATACATACACATACCTTGTGTAGGGCCACAACAAACATGTGGCAGATGAGACCCCAATACAAAACCTGGGTCAACCCAAAATCTACATCCTGTCAAAGAGAGGATCTTTGATCGACATCCATCCATCCATTTTCTACCGCTTATTCCCTTTGGGGTCGCGGGGGGCGCTGGAGCCTATCTCAGCTACAATCGGGCGGAAGGCGGGGTACACCCTGGACAAGTCGCCACCTCATCGCAGGGCCAACACAGATAGACAGACAACTTTCACACTCACATTCACCCACTAGGGCCAATTTAGTGTTGCCAATCAACCTATCCCCAGGTGCATGTCTTTGGAGGTGGGAGGAAGCCGGAGTACCCGGAGGGAACCCACGCAGTCACGGGGAGAACATGCAAACTCCACACAGAAAGATCCCGAGCCTGGGATTGAACCCAAGACTACTCAGGATTTTCGTATTGTGAGGCAGATGCACTAACCCCTCTGCCACCGTGAAGCCCCTCTTTGACCGACATTTTGCCTGAAAAACAACAGTGTTCCTGTCATATACAAGAGCCTTGGCTAGTAGGTCTGATTTAGCCAAATGCTAACAATAACTAGCTTTCCATGTACAATTTTGCACCTACTGGAATGGAGATGAAGCTTGCATTTGACCTTCAGCTAATTATTACGGTGTAATTGCAGCATGACCGTGTCTCGCCTGCAACTATGGTTTGTGGGCCTTAAAATGTGTCTCAGTGTTACAGTGGACACATGAATTATTCACGAGGAGGACACTCAGTACTGAAAGGGCGTCCAGAGGTCACTTGGACCAAGAAACACACACACACACACACACACACACACACACACACACACACACACACACACACACACACACACACACACACACACACACACACACACACACACACACACACACACAGAGGGTTCTTGACAGAATACTTGATAAATAGAAAGGGGCGGGGCCGTGATTGGACTCTTTAGCGCAGACAACAACACTGCTGTAGTGTCGATACAAATGGTGACATTTTCCAAGCAGTTGTTCATTCATCCAACTGTACAGGTGCAATTTTACCCCCGTCAGGTTTAATACCATTACTCAAAGTAAGAACTAACAGAAAAGACATGTTTAGTTTTAATTTAATTTGTTTAAATTAATTTAATTTATATTCATTTTAATTTTAATTTTAATAAAATAAAATAAAATTTAATTTAAAAAAATACAATACAATAAAATGCAATTAAATTAAATTAAATCCTGTCATAGCACATTCAAAAAAACAACCCATGCTGAAGTGTTCCTTTTGCCCATGATAAGTACACTTCCTGTCGTAGTACATTTAAAATAGAACCCATGCTGAAGTGTCCCTTTTATCCACGATAAGTACACTTTCTGTCATAGTATATTGTTTGACATCAAAGTAGTATTACTACACATTTAATGTGATCCAGAATGGAGTAGCGAAGGTCAAAAAGTCAGCAATAGTAAAACACCAATTCCATGTGAAAGCTCTGACAGGTGCAATTTTACCCCCGTCAGGTTTAATACCATTACTCAAAGTAAGAACTAACAGAAAAGACATGTTTAGTTTTAATTTAATTTTTTTAAATTAATTTAATTTATATTAATTTTAATTTTAATTGTAATTTTAATAAAATAAAATAAAAAATAAAATAAAAAAATACAATACAATACAATACAATTAAATTAAATTAAATCCTGTCATAGCACATTCAAAAAAAGAACCCATGCTGAAGTGTTCCTTTTGCCCATGATAAGTACACTTCCTGTCGTAGTACATTCAAAATAGAACCCATGCTGAAGTGTCCCTTTTACCCACGATAAGTACACTTTCTGTCATAGTATATTCAAAAAAAGAACCTTTGTTTAGGCTCAGTGTTCCTTGGCAATGACAAAGACATAAAATTAAATTAAATTAAACTAAATTAAGTACATTTTTAAGGTTAAAAAATACTAAATAAATTGAAGTGAATAAATACTCTATTGTTATTATATTCCTGCCAAGTCCGCAGGGAAGCAGCGAGAGACATGCAGAAGCATGCTGGGTGCGTGTGGAAGCACAGAGGAGGACATTATCTGCTGCACTTTCAATTCAGGAGGACCTGTCTGAGCTTTTAAACTGCTTATCCTTCCAAAGTTGTGCTGCAGAAATGTCTGCCAGACAAATCTCCGCAACTTAAAAGCTCATAAATGCATATCCAATCAGCAGTAGTGTCACGTTATGTTAATTTTCTCTCCTCGCTCACGCGCTGCCTAACGACTTATTTACGGAGAAGATGTTTACAGGGCATTCCCCCCGCAACATGAATTATGACATATCCTCTGGGAATGTTCATTTTAATGAACACTAAGCAAAGTCAATATCTTGACATATTCTTTCAAATTGGAAAGCGGCATCATTTCCAAAAATTACTAGTTCAGCGAGCCACGTAGGAAGTGAGGATGATTGAAATATATGCAGAACTACTAAGACTCAACTTACTTTTGGCCTGCCAATGGCCTGCAAGGGTCATCATGACAACTGGGGTCATGTGTCAGGAATTTTAACTCAATTGTCTTAAGATGGTCTCCTGCTGGCCCCACTATGGACTGGACTCTCACTATTATGTTAGATCCACTATGGACTGGACTCTCACTATTATGTTAGATCCACTATGGACTGGACTCTCACTATTATGTTAGATCCACTATGGACTGGACTCTCACTATTATGTTAGATCCACTATGGACTGGACTCTCACTATTATGTTAGATCCACCATGGACTGGACTTTCACACTATTATGTTAGATCCACTATGAACTGGACTCTCACTATTATGTTAGATCCACTATGGACTGGACTCTCACTATATTATGTTAGATCCACTATGGACTGGACTGTCACTATTATGTTAGATCCACTATGGACTGGACTCTCACACTATTATGTTAGATCCATTATGGACTGGACTCTCACACTATTATGTTAGATCCACTATGGACTGGACTCTCACTATTATGTTAGATGCACTATGGACTGGACTCTCTCACTATTATGTTAGATCCACTATGGACTGGACTCTCACTATTATGTTAGATCCACTATGGACTGGACTCTCACACTATTATGTTAGATCCACTATGGACTAGACTCTCACTATTATGTTAGATCCACTATGGACTGGACTCTCACACTATTATGTTAGATCCACTATGGACTGGACTTTCACAATATTATGTTAGATCCACTATGGACTGGACTCTCACACTATTATGTTAGATCCACTATGGACTGGACTCTCACAATATTATGTTAGACTCACTCGACGTCCATTGCACCCGGTCTCCCCTAGAGGGGGGGGGGGGGGGGGGTCACCCACATATGCGATCCTCTCCACGGTTTCTCATAGTCATTCACATCGACGTCCCATTTGGCTTGTGAGTTTTTCCTTGCCCTTATGTGGGCTCTGTACCGCAGATGTTGTTGTGGCTTGTGCAGCCCTTTGAGACACTTGTGATTTAGGGCTATATAAGTAAACATTGACTGATTGATTGATTGATTGATTGATTGATTGATTGATTGACTTGGACATTATACTGAGACGTGTTGTGTTGGACTGTGGATGAAAACAATGCAGTGATAAGTGCATGCTGTTGACTGGCAGCCATTATTACACTTGTGTTATTGTCTCCTGTGCACTAAGAGCATCCTGTCTGACCAGGGACCATCCTCCACTTCCACTCACCCATCAGTACCGTCTCACCAAGGTGCATCATCACAAAGGTCCAAACAAACAACACACAACTGTGCTACGCCGACACAAACGACGTACATCAGGCTCAGTTTACAGCCTGCTCACCATTTTGCATGCATGAGAGTGACCTGGCTCATTGTGTAATTCTGTCATTATTATATCTTATCTTTTTTTAATGGCTGCAACCTTTTTCTGCTCCTGTTGACTGACTGTGCAAAGCCACCATTGAATTGAATTGAACTAGGAATAATGCCCATTGTAGCAATGGTGGCATTTTATTTTGTTATGTATCCTGTGGTGAGGTGGTGACTTGTCCAGGGTGTACACCGCCTTCCGCCCGAATGCAGCTGAGATAGGCTCCAGCACCCCCTGCGAACCACAAAGGGGCAAGCGGTAGGAATGGATGGATGGATGGATTGTTAAAAGTTAAAAGACAATCATTGGTACTTTAACTTGAACTTTAACACGGACATGTATTATTTATATATTGTTATTTACAGATAAACACTGACATTTAATATTTATATATTGTTATTTACAGATAAACACTGACATGTGTTATTTATATATTGCTATTTACAGATAAACACTGACATTTATTATTTATATATTGTTACTTACAGATAAACACTGACATGTATTATTTATATATTGTTATTTACAGATAACACTGACATGTATTATTTATATATTGTTATTTACAGATAAACACAAACATTATTTATATATTGTTATTTACAGATAAACACTGACATGTATTATTTATATATTGCTATTTACAGATAAAGACTGACATTTATTATTTATATATTGTTATTTACAGATAAACACTGAAATTTAATATTTATATATTGTTATTTACAGATAAACACTGACATGTATTATTTATATATTATTTACAGATAAACACTGACATTTATTATTTATATATTGTTATTTACAGATAAACACTGACATGTATTATTTATATATTGTTATTTACCGATAAACACTGACATGTATTATTTATATATTGTTACTTACAGATAAACACTGACATGTATTATTTATATATTGTTATTTACAGATAAACACTGACATGTATTATTTATAATTGTTATTTACAGATAAACACTGACATGTATTATTTATATATTGTTATTTACAGATAAACACAAACATTATTTATATATTGTTATTTACAGATAAACTCTGACATTTACTATTTATATATTGTTATTTACAGATAAACACTGACATTATTTATATATTGTTAATTACAGATAAACACTGACATTTATTATTTATATTTTGTTATTTACAGATAAACACTGACATGTATTGTTTATATATTGTTATTTACAGATAAACACTGACATGTATTATTTATATATTGTTATTTACAGATAAACACTGACATGTATTATTTATATATTGTTATTTACAGATAAACACTGACATGTATTATTTATATAATGTTATTTACAGATAAACACTGACATGTATTATTTATATATTGTTATTTACAGATAAACACTGACATTTATTATTTATATATTGTTATTTACAGATAAACACTGACATTTCATATTTATGTATTGTTATTTACAGATAAACACTGACATGTATTATTTATATATTGCTATTTACAGAAAAACACTGACATGTATTATTTGTATTGTTATTTACAGATTAACACTGACATTTATTATTTATACATTGTTATTTACAGATAAACACTGACATTTATTATTTATATATTGTTATTTACAGATAAACACTGACATTTATTATTTACATATTGTTATTTACAGATAAACACTGACATGTATTATTTATATATTGTTATTTACAGATAAACACTGACATTTATTATTTATATATTGTTATTTACAGATAAATACTAACATGCAATATTTATATATTGTTATTTACAGATAAACACTGACATTTATTATTTATATATTGTTATTTACAGATAAATACTAACATGCAATAATTATATATTGTTATTTACAGATAAACACTGACATTTATTATTCATATATTGTTATTTACAGATAAACACTGACATGTATTATTTATATATTGTTATTTACCGATAAACACTGACATGTATTATTTATATATTGTTACTTACAGATAAACACTGACATGTATTATTTATATATTGTTATTTACAGATAACACTGACATGTATTATTTATATATTGTTATTTACAGATAAACACTGACATGTATTATTTATATATTGTTATTTACAGATAAACACTGACATTTATTATTTATATATTGTTATTTACAGATAAATACTAACATGCAATATTTATACATTGTTATTTACAGATAAACACTGACATTTATTATTCATATATTGTTATTTACAGATAAACACTGACATGTATTGTTTATATATTGTTATTTACAGATAAACACTGACATTTATTATTTACATATTGTTATTTACAGATAAACACTGACATGTATTATTTATATATTGTTATTTACAGATAAACACTGACATTTATTATTTATATATTGCTATTTACAGAAAAACACTGACATTTATTATTTTTATTGTTATTTACAGATAAACACTGACATTTATTATTTATACATTGTTATTTACAGATAAACACTGACATTTATTATTCATTTATTGTTATTTACAGATAAACACTGACATGTATTATCTATATATTGTTATTTACAGATAAACACTGACATTTATTATTTATATATTGTTATTTACAGATAAATACTAACATGCAATATTTATACATTGTTATTTACAGATAAACACTGACATTTATTATTTATATATTGTTATTTACAGATAAACACTGACATGTATTATTTATATATTGTTATTTACAGATAAACACTGACATGTATTATTTATATATTGTTATTTACAGATAAACACTGACATGTATTATTTATATATTGTTATTTACAGATAAATACTGACATGCAATATTTATACATTGTTATTTACAGATAAACACTGACATTTATTATTCATATATTGTTATTTACAGATAAACACTGACATGTATTTTTTACATATTGTTATTTACAGATAAACACTGACATGTATTATTTATATATTGTTATTTACAGATAAACACTGACATGTATTATTTATATATTGTTATTAACAGATAAACACTGACATTTATTATTTATATATTGTTATTTACAGATAAACACTGACATGTATTATTTATATATTGTTATTTACCGATAAACACTGACATGTATTATTTATATATTGTTACTTACAGATAGACACTGACATGTATTATTTATATATTGTTATTTACAGATAACACTGACATGTATTATTTATATATTGTTATTTACAGATAAACACTGATATGTATTATTTATATATTGTTATTTACAGATAAACACTGACATTTATTATTTATATATTGTTATTTACAGATAACACTGACATGTATTATCTATATATTGTTATTTACAGATAAACACTGACATTTATTATTTATATATTGTTATTTACAGATAAATACTAACATGCAATATTTATACATTGTTATTTACAGATAAACACTGACATTTATTATTTATATATTGTTATTTACAGATAAACACTGACATGTATTATTTATATATTGTTATTTACAGATAAACACTGACATGTATTATTTATATATTGTTATTTACAGATAAACACAAACATTATTTATATATTGTTATTTACAGATAAACTCTGACATTTATTATTTATATATTGTTATTTACAGATAAACACTGACATTATTTATATATTGTTAATTACAGATAAACACTGACATTTATTATTTATATTTTGTTATTTACAGATAAACACTGACATGTATTGTTTATATATTGTTATTTACAGATAAACACTGACATGTATTATTTACATATTGTTATTTACAGATAAACACTGACATGTATTATTTATATATTGTTATTTACAGATAAACACTGACATTTATTATTTATATATTGTTATTTACAGATAAATACTAACATGCAATATTTATACATTGTTATTTACAGATAAACACTGACATTTATTATTCATATATTGTTATTTACAGATAAACACTGACATGTATTGTTTATATATTGTTATTTACAGATAAACACTGACATTTATTATTTACATATTGTTATTTACAGATAAACATGACATGTATTATTTATATATTGTTATTTACAGATAAACACTGACATTTATTATTTATATATTGTTATTTACAGATAAACACTGACATGTATTATTTATATATTGTTATTTACCGATAAACACTGACATGTATTATTTATATATTGTTACTTACAGATAAACACTGACATGTATTATTTATATATTGTTATTTACAGACAAACACTGACATTTATTATTTATATTTTGTTATTTACAGATAAACACTGACATGTATTGTTTATATATTGTTATTTACAGATAAACACTGACATGTATTATTTACATATTGTTATTTACAGATAAACACTGACATGTATTATTTATATAATGTTATTTACAGATAAACACTGACATTTATTATTTATATATTGTTATTTACAGATAAACACTGACATGTATTATTTATATATTGTTATTTACAGATAAACACTGACATGTATTATTTATATATTGTTATTTACAGACAAACACTGACATTTATTATTTATATATTGTTATTTACAGATAAACACTGACATGTATTATTTATATATTGTTTTTTACAGATAAACACTGACATGTATTATTTATATATTATAATTTACAGCTAAAATGTACCAAAATGAACCATCTGACTCATGAATTCACAACTTACTGAGAGGATGACTTTCTGACTGTTTGACATTGCGGACAAAAGCCTGACTTTTTATGAACAATTCTGTACACTTTATCTTTTAAATCATATTGTTATGTTTATTATTGTTTTGCATTTCAATGACTTACTTTTTAGTAAAAGAAGTGTGAGCTAATATTTATTGCCGTGGTATCAGTCTAGTAAACCACTCCTCCATACGTCATCACACTGGTTTGTAGAAAGTACCTGAAGTGTGAAATGCGGTGGAAACACAAATCACACACTTCTACAGGAACATTTAGATCCAGGAACCAAAAAGTGGGAAAGGGCCTCATGTCACCTTTGTGGCAGTTATTTCAATGAATATATTTTTTAACCATACCAAAAATACCATGCCGTTAGTTAGAATAAATTGTTTCTAAATGATCACAAAAACTTTGTATTACAAACGTACATTCAGTTCCTGACAAGAAGACAAAAGCTGTCTTTGAAACCTACCAAGAGTAAGGCTCGTAAAACTCCACTGTGTAGGGGGGGAAGCAAGATGAAGGTCTGGCCCAGACTTCAGAGCGGAGAGATGACAGGATCTGCCCAATTTCCAGACGACCTCTTTTTGAAGTATTTTACGAACTCTTTTTGAACTATTTTATGGAACTCTTTTTGAACTATTTTACATACTCTTTGAACTGACCTTTTGTCATGTCTGTTTAATCATGTTTTGTGTTAAGTCATGTTTTTGTTTAGTTATAGGACTCTTTAGTTTCTGTCTTTTCACTCCCTTGTCTTGTTTCCATGATTACCCCATTAGTTTCACCTGTTCCACGTTTGGACTCATTGTGCACTCTTGTTTGTCACCATAGCAACCATTAGTTTTCACCTGTCACGTCACGCACCTGTTTCACGTTTTGAGTCACGCACCTGCTTTCACTAATCATGTCCATAGTATTTAAGTTCATTCATTTTCTGTTGTTCGTGCTGACGACCTCACAACACATTTATGCTCTGTTCATGCCTGATACTTCTTTTCATGTCAATTCCTCAAGCCAAGTAAGTTTTTGTTCCATATTTATAGTCTTTTTGGTTTCATAGTTTGTTCTCCGCCATTGTGCGTGTTTTTTGTTTGTACTTTTTGCTATAGTCTTTTGGTTTTATAGTTTATTCTCCGCCACTGCGCGCGCTTTCATTTATTCCTTTTTTTGATAATGATAAATCATGTACCTTTATTCCCGTCTCGCACGAGCCAACTTTCCGTTGCATCCTGGAAAAGCACACACCCCGGACCAAGTCATGACACCTTTCCTGTGAATTGTTTACGACCTTTTCTGTGAACTTTTTGCGACCTTTGTCCTTTGGAAACAGTGGTGGCCATGTGGTCAAAATAAAAGAAGGAGGCGTGCAATCTTTTAGCAGAGCGTGCTGGAGACTGTACAAGAGTACAGTGTGTCCAGGCGTGTCTCCTTAATTGAGTCCAAATTGAATTCTGTCTCTGTTTAATTCTTTGCCTCTTGTCTTGTTTAATAGATGTCATCAGTGTTTGAACCTGACACCGTTTTTTTCTGTTTGGTGATGTTTTTCCTTTCTTTACTGTCAACAATTTCACTTATTTTCTTCATCAAATGACCTTCCTGATCTCACATGTACGCCGCTTGCCGTCTCTGCATCCTGGGGTCACGCCGCATGCAACCATGTGCACGGGTGACACCAATATACAGGTAAAAGCCAGTAAATTAGAATATTTTGAAAAACTTGATTTATTTCAGTAATTGCATTCAAAAGGTGTAACTTGTACATTATATTTATTCATTGCACACAGACTGATGCATTCAAATGTTTATTTCATTTAATTTTGATGATTTGAAGTGGCAACAAATGAAAATCCAAAATTCCGTGTGTCACAAAATTAGAATATTACTTAAGGCTAATACAAAAAAGGGATTTTTAGAAATGTTGGCCAACTGAAAAGTATGAAAATGAAAAATATGAGCATGTACAATACTCAATACTTGGTTGGAGCTCCTTTTGCCTCAATTACTGCGTTAATGCGGCGTGGCATGGAGTCGATGAGTTTCTGGCACTGCTCAGGTGTTATGAGAGCCCAGGTTGCTCTGATAGTGGCCTTCAACTCTTCTGCGTTTTTGGGTCTGGCATTCTGCATCTTCCTTTTCACAATACCCCACAGATTTTCTATGGGGCTAAGGTCAGGGGAGTTGGCGGGCCAATTTAGAACAGAAATA
This sequence comes from Nerophis lumbriciformis, assembly GCF_033978685.3. Classification (NCBI taxonomy): domain Eukaryota; kingdom Metazoa; phylum Chordata; class Actinopteri; order Syngnathiformes; family Syngnathidae; genus Nerophis; species Nerophis lumbriciformis. The sequence goes on along the minus strand of NC_084557.2, from coordinate 2,538,684 downwards.
CCATGGTCCGTAAACCAGGCACGGGTAGATTTTGCGCTGTGTGCAGGCGCCAAGTCCTGTTGGAACTTGAAATCTCCATCTCCATAGAGCAGGTCAGCAGCAGGAAGCATGAAGTGCTCTAAAACTTGCTGGTAGATGGCTGCGTTGACCCTGGATCTCAGGAAACAGAGTGGACCGACACCAGCAGATGACATGGCACCCCAAACCATCACTGATGGTGGAAACTTTACACTAGACTTCAGGCAACGTAGATCCTGTGCCTCTCCTGTCTTCCTCCAGACTCTGGGACCTCGATTTCCAAAGGAAATGCAAAATTTGCATGGTTGGGTGATAGTTTGGGGTGCCATGTCATCTGCTGGTGTCGGTCCACTCTGTTTCCTGAGATCCAGGGTCAACGCAGCCGTCTACCAGCAAGTTTTAGAGCACTTCATGCTTCCTGCTGCTGACCTGCTCTATGGAGATGGAGATTTCAAGTTCCAACAGGACTTGGCGCCTGCACACAGCGCAAAATCTACCCGTGCCTGGTTTACGGACCATGGTATTTCTGTTCTAAATTGGCCCGCCAACTCCCCTGACCTTAGCCCCATAGAAAATCTGTGGGGTATTGTGAAAAGGAAGATGCAGAATGCCAGACCCAAAAACGCAGAAGAGTTGAAGGCCACTATCAGAGCAACCTGGGCTCTCATAACACCTGAGCAGTGCCAGAAACTCATCGACTCCATGCCACGCCGCATTAACGCAGTAATTGAGGCAAAAGGAGCTCCAAGCAAGTATTGAGTATTGTACATGCTCATATTTTTCATTTTCATACTTTTCAGTTGGCCAACATTTCTAAAAATCCCTTTTTTGTATTAGCCTTAAGTAATATTCTAATTTTGTGACACACGGAATTTTGGATTTTCATTTGTTGCCACTTCAAATCATCAAAATTAAATGAAATAAACATTTGAATGCATCAGTCTGTGTGCAATGAATAAATATAATGTACAAGTTACACCTTTTGAATGCAATTACTGAAATAAATCAAGTTTTTCAAAATATTCTAATTTACTGGCTTTTACCTGTATAAGTCTTTTCCTGAAAGGCTGCTCAACTGTAATGAGAACAGGCTGAATGATGAAGTGTCTGATGAGGATGAGGAATAATGGAGTTAATATTAATGATCACATTCATCAAGAGAAAGTGTACATTTACTGTACAAGGCCACGCATACTGTAGGCTAACACGCTTATAAAGGCTGCAATTGAGTGTAAAATAGTGTGTCTAATATGATTAGAAAGGCTTTTCTACTTGAGCTCATTACGACCGTTAATCATCGTCAAATAAAGCGTGTGTTTCAACATACATCTGGCTTTTATGGGATTGCACATTTTATTTGTAACATCACGACGGATTTGGTCTCAAATTCCACAATAGATAAAAAAAAAAAAATGATGTTCTGTATTTGCAAGCACTACAATCAACATGAAGTGGTGACATATTTCCTCTCCTCCCCTGTTATACGTCGTATGCTCAGCGGGCGTGAACATTGCCCTATTTCCTCACCCTCTGCAAGATGCAACGCTCCTGCTGACCCCCCCAAACTCAACTTCTTCTTTCTCTTTTTCCGAGCCGGCAGCAACGTTTAGCGGCCGACATTGTTGTTGTGCTGCAGGCGTGAGCCATTGTTGGCAGCGGTGCAGAAAAGAGCAGGACGGTCCGATGCCGACCTAAATGCAGGATGGAGACCTGGGTGGGAGTAAGGGGGTCTAATGAGCCTTAAAGCCAAGAGGGAAGAGGATTTACTCGGGGTGCAACGGTACGTGTATTTGTATTGAACCGTTTCGGTACGGGGTTTTCGGTTCGGTTCGGTTCGGAGGTGTACCGAACGAGTTTCCACACCTGTCTCTGTCAGTCCTCTACACAGCACCCAGCATTGTCCCACCCACACAACCATCTGATTGGTTACGCACAGAGCGGTAACAGCCAATCAGCAGTGCGTATTCAGAGCGCATGTAGTCAGTGCTTAGCGTTCAGCAGGTAATCATCATGCAGCACACCCTCCCCAAATTATAATAAACACCTCCCAGTCAACTACAGCAAAGCCCTGTCTGTCTGTTATTTCACTTGACCTTTTTCTGTGTTGATTGAGCTGTGTTGAAGCAGCAAAAAAAGGACATTATGTTAAATGAAGAGTTTCTGTCTCTGATAGTTGATATAATAATGTAAGTGCATCATAAAGCCTACATGAACTCCATGGTGTTCAGGGATGAATAGTCTCTCCTATTGCTATTGTACCATTTTCATACTTGCCAACCTTGAGACCTCCGATTTCGGGAGGTGGGGGGGTGGCGTGGTTGGATGAGGGCGGGGGCGTGGTTAAGAGGAGAGGAGTATATTGACAGCCTTGTGATTGTTCCATCTGGTTTTGAATTCTCCCTCGGTTAATCCTACATATGTGTCGGATGTGTTAATGTCCTTGCGTATTACCTTAGATTGGTAGACAACTGATGTTTGTAAGCACCCCCCGTTGAGAGGGCAATCAGGTTTCTTTCGACAGTTACAGCCTTTGTTGGTTTTGGAGTCGCTCTGTCCCACTTTCCCAAAGACAACACCCTAAGAAAAGTATTCAACAAGAACAACATTAATTTGAGCTACAGCTGTATGAACAATATACGACAAATCATCTCAAACCACAACAAAACAATTGCAAATGAGCAGTCGGCCCCCGGACAGAGCGACTCCAAAACCAACAAAGGCTGTAACTGTCGAAAGAAACCTGATTGCCCTCTCAACGGGGGGTGCTTACAAACATCAGTTGTCTACCAATCTAAGGTAACACGCAAGGACATTAACACATCCGACACATATGTAGGATTAACCGAGGGTGAATTCAAAACCAGATGGAACAACCACAAGGCTTCTTTCAGGAACAAAAACCTGCGAAATACCACAGAACTCAGCAAACACATTTGGGACCTCAAAGACAATAATGTTGAATATTCAATAACATGGCAAATTCTTGCATCCAGCACACCTTACAATAGTGGTAATAAAAGATGCAACCTATGCTTGAAAGAGAAACTGTTTATTATTTACCGTCCAGACCTGTCATCCCTCAACAAGCGCAGCGAAATTGTAACAACATGCCGCCATAGACGGAAACACCTCCTAGGTAACACATGAACCAATCACCACGCCCCTAGGCCAGCCTGTACCCACCCACTCTGTGCCCTATATAAACCATGGTATGCGAATGCTCCCATTAATATCTCCTGACGATTGAGGGTACCCCCCCTCATGAAACAGGCCTGTAGAGATGAAATAGTCTTGTGATTTTTTTCCCACACATACATATATATATATATATATATATATATATATATATATATATATATATATGTATATATATACCTGTATATATATATATATATATATATATATATATATATATATATATATATATATATATATATATATATATATATATATATATATATATATATATATCCTGACAATATGCAAACCAAACTGTGTTTGGATAATTGATACTTCAAACTTGCATAAATAAATCTTAAGGAATATAACATAACTTGGCTTCTGAGAGCTTCAAAATGTAATGAATAAAATGCTAAAGTTGTTGATAAACAAGCAATTATTTTAATAATTAAATATGGTCCTTTTAAATGAATTATTTTGATCATTTAAAATTAATGATGTTTATTTTAATGTATAATTCTATGGCTGGATGTAATAAGGAGTGAGGAAAAAATACAAATACAAATACAATTAATTTTGATGTTTTTAGCAAAATATAAGTTGTTTTTTTTTGTTGTTTTTTTAAAATTAATAAATCTATTTATTTTTAGGTAAGATAAACATAAAAATACAATGTATCTCTAGTCTGGATGATTTAGTTCTTGTCACCCTGTTGTCCTCCCGTCATAAAGAAAAGGCTGTCCTCACTCAGGTCCAGCATGGAGTTGGAGGGGGCGTGGCCTCCGGCTCCGGCTGAAAATCGGGAGATTTTCGGGAGAGGCGCTGAATTTCGGGAGCCTCCCGGAAAATTCGGGAGGGTTAGCAAGTATGCATTTTTTCAGCTATAGTTACATTCATCATTAGTAATGCAGCAGCCTAGTTTTGAATGGCAGGGTCCCTGCTGTCACATGTTCATAAAAATATAACATTTACATAATAAATCAACTACAGGCTTCCCAAATGTAATAAAATAAGCATGATGAGTTGACTTGAAACTGTTTAATGTTGCACTTTTTATATGAAGAAGAAAAGTTTTGTCATTTTATTTAATCTGAGCAACAACTTGAGGCAGTTTAATGTTGATTAACGTGGGCAGAATTATTATAGTGTTCCCAATGTTAAAAGGGTAAAGCCATTGTTTACAAATTTGGTAAATAAATAACCCAAAAAAATGTATATTTTGTTGTTTTCTTACTGTACCAAAAATTAACCGAACCGTGACCTCTAAACCGAGGTACGTACCGAAACCGAAATTTTTGCGTACCGTTACACCCCTGGGATTTACCATAGTTGAAAATGTACTCTGACTCCAAAGCATACTTGCCAACCCTCCCGGATTTTCCGGGCGACTCCCGAAATTCAGCGCCTCTCCCGAAAACCTCCCGGGACAAATTTTCTCCCGAAAATCTCCAGAAATTCAGCATATAAACAGCATACCTGCCCAATCACGTTATAACTGTAGAATGATGGAGGGCGAGTTCTTGGTTTCTTATGTGGGTTTATTGTTAGGCAGTTTCATTAACGTCCTCCCAGCGCGGTAACAACACACAACAACAGCAGTCACGTTTTTGTCTACCGTAAAGCAGTTCGTCTGCCGTAAACAGCAATGTTGTGACACTCTTAAACAGGACAATACTGCCATCTAGTGCATTTGATGAAAGCACTTTTGTGCGTGCCACACAGCAATGCGTCATCAGAGAGGGTGTTCAGCATGGTTCGAAAAATAGTGACAGAGAATAGAACAAGGATGGACAATTGTGTGAATGTGTGTGTGAATGGGTAAATGTGGAGGTAGTGTCAAAGCGCTTTGAGTACCTTGAAGGTAGAAAAGCGCTATACAAGTACAACCCATTCATTCATTCAATTCAACCCTTAACTCAACAATGAGTAGATGAGTGTTATGTGTGTGTATATGTGTAAATAAATGAACACTGAAATTCAAGTATTTATTTTATACATATATATATATATATATATATATATATATATATATATATATATAAATATAATAAAATAAAATAAATATATATATATATATATAAAAAAAAATATATATATATATATATATATATATATATATATATATATATATATATATATATATATATATATATATAGCTAGAATTCTTTGAACGTCAAGTATTTCTTATATATATATATATATATATATATATATATATATATATATATATATATATATATATATATATATATGTATGTGTGGGAAAAAAAATCACAAGACTATTTCATCTCTACAGGCCTGTTTCATGAGGGGGGGTTCCCTCAATCATCAGGAGATTTTAATGGGAGCATTCACATACCATGGATTATATAGGGCACAGAGTGGGTGGGTACAGGCTGGTGTAGGGGCGTGGTGATTAGCTCATGTGTTACCTAGGAGGTGTTTCCGTCTGTGGCGGCATGCTGTTACAATTTCGCTGCGCTTGTTGAGGGATGACAGGTCTGGACGGTAAATAATAAACAGTTTCTCTTTCAAGCATAGGTTGCATCTTTTATTACCACTATTGTAAGGTGTGCTGGATGCAAGAATTTGCCATGTTATTGAATATTCAACATTATTGTCTTTGAGGTCCCAAATGTGTTTGCTGAGTTCTGTGGTATTCCGCAGGTTTTGGTTCCTGAAAGAAGCCTTGTGATTGTTCCATCTGGTTTTGAATTCTCCCTCGGTTAATCCTACATATGTGTCGGATGTGTTAATGTCCTTGCGTATTACCTTAGATTGGTAGACAACTGATGTTTGTAAGCACCCCCCGTTGAGAGGGCAATCAGGTTTCTTTCGACAGTTACAGCCTTTGTTGGTTTTGGAGTCGCTCTGTCCCACTTTCCCAAAGACAACACCCTAAGAAAAGTATTCAACAAGAACAACATTAATTCGAGCTACAGCTGCATGAACAATATACGACAAATCATCTCAAACCACAACAAAACAATTGCAAATGAGCCGTCGGCCCCCGGACAGAGCGACTCCAAAACCAACAAAGGCTGTAACTGTCGAAAGAAACCTGATTGCCCTCTCAACGGGGGGTGCTTACAAACATCAGTTGTCTACCAATCTAAGGTAATACGCAAGGACATTAACACATCAGACACATATGTAGGATTAACCGAGGGAGAATTCAAAACCAGATGGAACAATCACAAGGCTTCTTTCAGGAACCAAAACCTGCGGAATACCACGGAACTCAGCAAACACATTTGGGACCTCAAAGACAATAATGTTGAATATTCAATAACATGGCAAATTCTTGCATCCAGCACACCTTACAATAGTGGTAATAAAAGATGCAACCTATGCTTGAAAGAGAAACTGTTCATTATATACCGTCCAGACCTGTCATCCCTCAACAAGCGCAGCGAAATTGTATCAGCATGCCGCCACAGACGGAAACACCTCCTAGGTAACACATGAGCCAATCACCACGCCCCTACGCCAGCCTGTACCCACCCACTCTGTGCCCTATATAAACCATGGTATGTGAATGCTCCCATTAAAATCTCCTGATGATTGAGGGAACCCCCTCATGAAACAGGCCTGTAGAGATGAAGTAGTCTTGTGATTTTTTTCCCCACACATACATATATTGCGCTCTACTACGGTATCGAGCACTATTTTTTGGATAACCTTATTAAGACATATATATATATATATATATCATCATCATCATCGGCGGTCACTCGAACGAGTATGACGATCCTCCTGGTAGGGGTGTATCCCTTTATGAAGATGCCTGTGCGTGACTTAGTTTAACGTGGAGAGACTGGTGCACAGACAGTCACCACACGATCCTTGACAGAATCGGGTCAGGGTCCAGTGGCATGGAGTCCAAGACGACTGGGGACCCTTTTCTGCTGCAGCCTTCTTCCGCCATCGCAGCTGTTGTGGTAGTTCTTAAATCTACCGTCTTCCGCCATATATTCTAGCTGTAAATATACTCCTCCCCTTTTAGCCACGCCCCCAACCACGCCACCAACCACGCCCCCGCCCCGACCACGCCCACCCCACCCCCTCCCCCCACCTCCCGAAATCGGAGGTCTCAAGGTTGGCAAGTATGCTCCAAAGGTGATCATCTTTGCCTCCATGACTCCAGTGTGAGATCAACAAGATCTGGAGCGGAGCCACCAGGTCCTCTTGCAGCGAGAGGGTCTCCTCAATCACAGCACCCATGATGGGTGAAGGACACCACCCTCAAAAGGAGGAGTTGAAGCATGAGATTGTGAAATGTGGTGTCATCACTGACACGCAAATGAGCTTGAGGTGAATTTCCATGGCAACGCGCAGCAGCATCAGCACCGTGGCTGTAGTCGACCTCTTCTTCCATTCTCAACCTCCTTCTCCTGAGCATTCTGACACTTTACTGTGTGTGTGTGTGTGTGTGTGTGTGTGTGTGTGTGTGTGTGTGTGTGTGTGTGTGTGTGTGTGTGTGTGTGTGTGTGTGTGTGTGTGCGTGTGTGTGTGTGTGTGTGTGCAGGCTGCCATGACAGCAGCATGTCCTCCTGCAGCAGCGAGATATGTTTGTGTTTGCTTCTTCATTGTCGCCATGTTGCAGGTGCTACTAAAACATTGCCGCGTTCATTTCAGCTTGAGAAGAAGCCGCGTTTGTTTTGATGATGGCGACCATTTCAGCGGAGTTCAAATGCCAAATACTTTCAGAAAAGACACTTTTTTTTATGCTATGGTGTAGATTTATTTCCAATATGCATGGGCTATAATTAAAATATGGTTCCTCACTTATTTACAATCTCACGTTTCCACGTGTACGACAAGGAATGGAAAGAAACAAAGTTGATCGAATCAAAACATTTTTGTATTTCTTAGCGACCACAAACACGTTAGGACACTTCCTGTTCCAAACAATTAGTACATCATGACATCATTAAATACAGTAGTGTAGTAGACCTAAGTATTCATTAAGTACCACCATCATGACATCATTAAATAAAGTAGTGTAGTAGACCTAAGTATTCATTAAGTACCACTTAATGACAACATTAAATACAGTAGTGTAGTAGACCTAAGTATTCATTAAGTACCACCATTATGACAACATTAAATACAGTAGTGTATTAGACCTAAGTATTCATTAAGTACCACCATCATGACAACATTAAATAAAGTAGTGTAGTAGACCTAAGTATTCATTAAGTACCACCATAATGACAACATTAAATACAGTAGTGTAGTAGACCTAAGTATTCATTAAGTACCACTTAATGACAACATTAAATACAGTAGTGTAGTAGACCTAAGTATTCATTAAGTACCACCATAATGACAACATTAAATACAGTAGTGTAGTAGACCTAAGTATTCATTAAAACCACCATAATGACAACATTAAATACAGTAGTGTAGTAGACCTAAGTATTCATTAAGTACCACCATAATGACAACATTAAATACAGTAGTGTAGTAGACCTAAGTATTCATTAAGTACCACCATCATGACAACATTAAATACAGTAGTGTAGTAGACCTAAGTATTCATTAAGTACCACCATAATGACAACATTAGATACAGTAGTGTAGTAGACCTAAGTATTCATTAAAACCACCATAATGACAACATTAAATACAGTAGTGTAGTAGACTTAAGTATTCATTAAAACCACCATAATGACAACATTAAATACAGTAGTGTAGTAGACCTAAGTATTCATTAAAACCACCATAATGACAACATTAAATACAGTAGTGTAGTAGACCTAAGTATTCATTAAGTACCACCATAATGACATCATTAAATACAGTAGTGTAGTAGACCTAAGTATTCATTAAGTACCACCATAATGACAACATTAAATACAGTAGTGTAGTAGACTTAAGTATTCATTAAAACCACCATAATGACAACATTAAATACAGTAGTGTAGTAGACCTAAGTATTCATTAAAACCACCATAATGACAACATTAAATACAGTAGTGTAGTAGACCTAAGTATTCATTAAGTACCACCATAATGACAACATTAAATACAGTAGTGTAGTAGACCTAAGTATTCATTAAGTACCACCATAATGACAACAATAAATACAGTAGTGTAGTAGACCTAAGTATTCATTAAGTACCACCATAATGACAACAATAAATACAGTAGTGTAGTAGACCTAAGTATTCATTAAATGGGGACCACCCTAGTATGTACAGTTAAGTTTGAGTCAACCAGTGATCAGTCAGTGAACACTCCTACATATCAGCCTGTCTTTAGTCCTCTTCAAAAGACTCCATAGATTGGACTGATGGTCCACGATGGCACTATCTAACGGATCATGTTCCACTATGGAAATCCTCAGTGGGAGACGACCCAATAAGTGACACAAAAACCCACTTTGGATAAAAAAAAGACTGACAGAAGATGCTGATCATATGTGTGGACCACTTACTTGGCTTGTGTGTGTGTTAGAAGTGTGTGTGTGTGTGTGTGGGGGGGGGGGGGGGGTCTTATGTATGGCGACATGTGTGTTAGTGTGTGTGTGTTTGTGTTAGAGTGTGGGGGGACAAGAGGCGGCTTAAAAGATTAAAGAGCAGCCTGGCCACGCAGGAGGAGGAGAAAAGACCCCTAACTGTGGGGGGCGTCTTCAGTGGCGTCACATTTGCATGGCTCCTGTCCTGCTGGGGGAATTAGCCTTTTTATTTTGGCCATTGTGAGAGAGAGAGAGAGAGAGAGAGAGAGAGAGAGAGAGAGAATCCTTCCATCCTCCGATGGTGGTCCCAGACAATGGAGTGCAGTATGTAGGACACTTGGCAGGGCAGACTAAGTAGTCATCATGGCCACAGGCATGGCAGCTCCGCACTGCAAGGTAGGACCGCTGTGACCTCATTGCTGCACTCTTTGCTTTATTTCATCGACTGTCTCTTCTTACTTTCATTCCATGTAAATCTCATTTTGTCGCCCCGGACATGACAGTACCCCCCCCCACCTCAGCCACCTGTGAAGTATGTCTTCCCAGGAACACATACTGTATCTTTATGTGCATGTAATGGAGCCTCGCCACCTTTGCCTTCCTCCTGCTGTTTGTCATGTACAGGAAGTGGCACATATTTTCAAAACAAAACATTTTTTTGGTCCTGTGCAGCCACTCAGGCAAATCATGTAGTAGATGTAGATGATCCACATCGGCTGTACACATTTACTTTACACAAGAGAAGTGTGGGATACTTCTCTTGTTGTCTTATTTGTATTTGACTTTATTACCATCCATCCATCCATCCATCTTCTTTCGCTTATCCGAGGTCGGGTCGCGGGGGCAGCAGCCTAAGCAGGGAAGCCCAGACTTCCCTCTCCCCAGCCACTTCGTCCAGCTCTTCCTGTGGGACCCCGAGGCGTTCCCAGGCCAGCCGGGAGACATAGTCTTCCCAACGTGTCCTGGGTCTTTCCCGCGGCCTCCTACCGGTCGGACGTGCCCTAAACACCTCCCTAGGGAGGCATTCGGGTGGCATCCTGACCAGATGCCCGAACCACCTCATCTGGCTCCTCTCCATGTGGAGGACCAGCGGCTTTACTTTGAGCTCCCCCCGGATGACAGAGCTTCTCACCCTATCTCTAAGGGAGAGCCCCGCCACTCGGCGGAGGAAACTCATTTCGGCCGCTTGTACCCGTGATCTTGTCCTTTCGGTCATGACCCAAAGCTCATGACCATAGGTGAGGATGGGAACGTAGATCGACCGGTAAATCGAGAGCTTTGCCTTCCGGCTCAGCTCCTTCTTCACCACAACGGATCGATACAGCGTCCGCATTACTGAAGACGCCGCACCGATCCGCCTGTCGATCTCACGATCCACTCTTCCCCCACTCGTGAACAAGACTCCGAGGTACTTGAACTCCTCCACTTGGGGCAAGATCTCCTCCCCAACCCGGAGATGGCACTCCACCCTTTTCCGGGAGAGAACCATGGACTCGGACTTGGAGGTGCTGATTCCCATCCCAGTCGCTTCACACTCGGCTGCGAACCGATCCAGCGAGAGCTGAAGATCTTGGCCAGAGGAAGCCATCAGGACCACATCATCTGCAAATAGCAGAGACTTAATCCTGCAGCCACCAAACCAGATCCCCTCAACGCCCTGACTGCGCCTAGAAATTCTGTCCATAAAAGTTATGAACAGAATCGGTGACAAAGGGCAGCCTTGGCGGAGTCCAACCCTCACTGGAAACGTGTCCGACTTACTGCCGGCAATGCGGACCAAGCTCTGGCACTGATTATACAGGGAGCGAACTGCCACAATAAGACAGTCCGTTACCCCATACTCTCTGAGCACTCCCCACAGGACTTCCCGGGGTACACGGTCGAATGCCTTCTCCAAGTCCACAAAGCACATGTAGACTGGTTGGGCAAACTCCCATGCACCCTCAAGGACCCTGCCGAGAGTATAGAGCTGGTCCACAGTTCCACGACCAGGACGAAAACCACACTGTTCCTCCTGAATCCGTGGTTGGACTATCCGGCGTAGCCTCCTCTCCAGTACACCTGAATAGACCTTACCGGGAAGGCTGAGGAGTGTGATCCCACGATAGTTGGAACACACCCTCCGGTTCCCCTTCTTAAAGAGAGGAACCACCTCCCCGGTCTGCCCGGATGACAGAGCTTCTCACCCTATCTCTAAGGGAGAGCCCCGCCACCCGGCGGAGGAAACTCATTTCGGCCGCTTGTACCCGTGATCTTGTCCTTTCGGTCATAACCCAAAGCTCATGACCATAGGTGAGGATGGGAACGTACATCGACCGGTAAATTGAGAGCTTTGCCTTCCGGCTCAGCTCCTTCTTCACCACAACGGATCGATACAGCGTCCGCATTACTGAAGACGCCGCACCGATCCGCCTGTCGATCTCACGATCCACTCTTCCCCCACTCATGAACAAGACTCCGAGGTACTTGAACTCCTCCACTTGGGGCAAAATCTCCTCCCCAACCCGGAGATGGCACTCCACCCTTTATTACATGCTTTTATATTATTATTTGGTGCAGCCGGGCCGGAGCAGGAGGGGATAGAAAGAGGAAAAAAAGGAAGACAGAGGGGGAAATTGCATGGACAAGACAGAAAGATAACTATAGCAGAACAACAAAAACAACAGCAAACATAACAACAACAACAACAACATCAGCAAATACATTATGTACAAATATGATGGTAAAAGTGATAGCAAAGAAGCAAGTAGTGAAATAAATATTAATAACACAGAAATGGAGGGTGTGTTCTAACTATCGTGGGATCACACTCCTCAGCCTTCCCGGTAAGGTCTATTCAGGTGTACTGGAGAGGAGGCTACGCCGGGATAGTCGAACCTCGGATTCAGGAGGAACAGTGTGGTTTTCGTCCTGGTCGTGGAACTGTGGACCAGCTCTATACTCTCGGCGGGGTCCTTGAGGGTGCATGGGAGTTTGCCCAACCAGTCTACATGTGCTTTGTGGACTTGGAGAAGGCATTCGACCCTGTCCCTCGGGAAGTCCTGTGGGGAGTGCTCAGAGAGTATGGGGTATCGGACTGTCTGATTGTGGCGGTTCGCTCCCTGTATGATCAGTGCCAGAGCTTGGTCCGCATTGCCGGCAGTAAGTCGGACACGTTTCCAGTGAGGGTTGGACTCCGCCAAGGCTGCCCTTTGTCACTGATTCTGTTCATAACTTTTATGGACAGAATTTCTAGGCGCAGTCAAGGCGTTGAGGGGATCTGGTTTGGTGGCTGCAGGATTAGGTCTCTGCTATTTGCAGATGATGTGGTCCTGATGGCTTCATCTGGCCAGGATCTTCAGCTCTCACTGGATCGGTTCGCAGCCGAGTGTGAAGCGACTGGGATGAGAATCAGCACCTCCAAGTCCGAGTCCATGGTTCTCGCCCGGAAAAGGGTGGAGTGCCATCTCCGGGTTGGGGAGGAGATCTTGCCCCAAGTGGAGGAGTTCAAGTACCTCGGAGTCTTGTTCACGAGTGAGGGAAGAGTGGATCGTGAGATCGACAGGCGGATCGGTGCGGCGTCTTCAGTAATGCGGACGCTGTATCGATCCGTTGTGGTGAAGAAGGAGCTGAGCCGGAAGGCAAAGCTCTCGATTTACCGGTCGATCTACGTTCCCATCCTCACCTATGGTCATGAGCTTTGGGTCATGACCGAAAGGACAAGATCACGGGTACAAGCGGCCGAAATGAGTTTCCTCCGCCGAGTGGCGGGGCTCTCCCTTAGAGATAGGGTGAGAAGCTCTGTCATTCGGGGGGAGCTCAAAGTAAAGCCGCTGCTCCTCCACATGGAGAGGAGCCAGATGAGGTGGTTTGGGCATCTGGTCAGGATGCCACCCGAACGCCTCCCTAGGAAGGTGTTTCGGGCACGTCCGACCGGTAGGAGGCCACGGGGAAGACCCAGGACACGCTGGGAAGACTATCTCTCCCGGCTGGCCTGGGAACGCCTCGGGATCCCCCGGGAGGAGCTGGACGAATTGGCTGGGGAGAGGGAAGTCTGGGCTTCCCTGCTTAAGCTGCTGCCCCCGCGACCCGAACTCGGATAAGCGGAAGAAGATGGATGGATGGATGGATGGAGCTTTATTAAAATTGGATATGAGGGCCAGCATGGACGACTAGAACAGACAAGTCATTGTATTGTCTGCTCGCGGAAAAACAAAAATCCTAATCTACGATTTGACTCCCTCGAAAGTCCTTGACGCTCCAACAACAGGAGCGGGCTGTTCTGAAAAACATCCCCGAGGATACCTCAATGGTGGACGCTTTTGACCTCCCTCCCTCCTCAACGACACCTCATGCAGAACGGCCCCAGGCCTATGAACATGAACACTACATCAACACACCCAAGACAATGGGCATATATATATATATATATATACACACACACACACACACACACACCTTCCCCCACCCCACGTCTTCACCACCGCTTGATTCCCCTTTGGGGTGATGGACGGCTGGCAGCGCTTCATAGCAGCAGTCGACCTCCAGGGTCCCAACTCCCCCACCCCTCTGTTGCGAGTTGTCGTGATTAAATGTAACATGTTTATGTGTGCATGGCATGGAGGTTTTTTCCCAATCCAGACTGGGCCCCCTTAGGAGCCCAGTCTAGATTGTATTTTTTTACTCATCCTTCCCCAGCGTTTTTCCTTTTTCCCATCTTTTACGGGGCGCCTCGTGGCGACCCTTCAGCGTTCCTGTTCTGTAACCCTGTACACTGTTTGTTTGTCTAATCTTGAACGGGTTTGGGCTGAAAACATAGTTTTGTTGTACTTGTTGCAATGGCAATAAAGTCCTATCCTATCCAATCCTATCCTATCTGATCCTTTATCTACCTCTGCATGCGCTCTACAATATTGGTTGTGCTACCAAGCTGCTGTTGGAAGTAGTGGTCAGCCACAAAGGACTGGTTTTCTTCCTGCTTGACTCAGATATGATACAACACTTGAACTGTTCAAATGATCAATAATGCAATCTTCATTTTTCTTTGACCTTTTTTGGTTTTTGTCCTGTGTTTCTTCTCAATTTCTCTGTGGAGTTCTATTCAGAGTATTATTTTATTAGACTGCTTGATCATCTGTGATTTTTGTACATAAAAAAAAAAAAAACCTTTAACAAATGTACGATCCTAGTGCAAACATTGTTGAATAGTATGCAGCACGACAGGTGTCCTGGCTGGTCCAGAAGCTGAGGTTGCCATGGCGACCACATCAAAAGTCAGTTTCGTGATGGAAGTCAAATTGTTACTTTCATCTTTATTCATCCGGTCAAGCATTTATTTATTTTTTTAAATTGAGGCTAATGGGTGTGTTTGCAACTTGAAAAGTGTTTCCTTCCTAAATCCGCCTCAGGGAGGACCAACATGAGGGATGACATCATGAATAGTTGATACCGTACTCTCAATTAGGGAGGTTTTAGGCGGAATATTCATGAATTCATGCGCTTTTTAGCGGCATCATGTGGACTGATGATTGTGTCTGCATGAGTCAGTGACAAATTACAAGTGGAAAAATCTCCTCTTTCACATCTTTATGTGGCTACAACTGTGGAGACATTGGTTCCGTAGAGTTTACATCAAATGTCAGAAAAATTGTATGTAAATCATCAAAAAACTTTCCGTTCACTGAGTTCCCAATGAACAGACAAGAGGCTGTTTTTGTTACACCAAGCAAAGGCTTGGAAAATTCCATTGTGTACGATGGGAGGAGACGGTAGAGGGTTATCTACAGGTAAAAGCCAGTAAATTAGAATATTTTGAAAAACTTGATTTATTTCAGTAATTGCATTCAAAAGGTGTAACTTGTACATTATATTTATTCATTGCACACAGACTGATGCATTCAAATGTTTATTTCATTTAATTTTGATGATTTGAAGTGGCAACAAATGAAAATCCAAAATTCCGTGTGTCACAAAATTAGAATATTACTTAAGGCTAATACAAAAAAGGGATTTTTAGAAATGTTGGCCAACTGAAAAGTATGAAAATGAAAAATATGAGCATGTACAATACTCAATACTTGGTTGGAGCTCCTTTTGCCTCAATTACTGCGTTAATGCGGCGTGGCATGGAGTCGATGAGTTTCTGGCACTGCTCAGGTGTTATGAGAGCCCAGGTTGCTCTGATAGTGGCCTTCAACTCTTCTGCGTTTTTGGGTCTGGCATTCTGCATCTTCCTTTTCACAATACCCCACAGATTTTCTATGGGGCTAAGGTCAGGGGAGTTGGCGGGCCAATTTAGAACAGAAATACCATGGTCCGTAAACCAGGCACGGGTAGATTTTGCGCTGTGTGCAGGCGCCAAGTCCTGTTGGAACTTGAAATCTCCATCTCCATAGAGCAGGTCAGCAGCAGGAAGCATGAAGTGCTCTAAAACTTGCTGGTAGACGGCTGCGTTGACCCTGGATCTCAGGAAACAGAGTGGACCGACACCAGCAGATGACATGGCACCCCAAACCATCACTGATGGTGGAAACTTTACACTAGACTTCAGGCAACGTGGATCCTGTGCCTCTCCTGTCTTCCTCCAGACTCTGGGACCTCGATTTCCAAAGGAAATGCAAAATGTGCATGGTTGGGTGATGGTTTGGGGTGCCATGTCATCTGCTGGTGTCGGTCCACTCTGTTTCCTGAGATCCAGGGTCAACGCAGCCGTCTACCAGCAAGTTTTAGAGCACTTCATGCTTCCTGCTGCTGACCTGCTCTATGGAGATGGAGATTTCAAGTTCCAACAGGACTTGGCGCCTGCACACAGCGCAAAATCTACCCGTGCCTGGTTTACGGACCATGGTATTTCTGTTCTAAATTGGCCCGCCAACTCCCCTGACCTTAGCCCCATAGAAAATCTGTGGGGTATTGTGAAAAGGAAGATGCAGAATGCCAGACCCAAAAATGCAGAAGAGTTGAAGGCCACTATCAGAGCAACCTGGGCTTTCATAACACCTGAGCAGTGCCAGAAACTTATCGACTCCATGCCACGCCGCATTAACGCAGTAATTGAGGCAAAAGGAGCTCCAACCAAGTATTGAGTATTGTACATGCTCATATTTTTCATTTTCATACTTTTCAGTTGGCCAACATTTCTAAAAATCCCTTTTTTGTATTAGCCTTACACAATATTCTAATTTTGTGACACACGGAATTTTGGATTTTCATTTGTTGCCACTTCAAATCATCAAAATTAAATGAAATAAACATTTGAATGCATCAGTCTGTGTGCAATGAATAAATATAATGTACAAGTTACACCTTTTGAATGCAATTACTGAAATAAATCAAGTTTTTCAAAATATTCTAATTTACTGGCTTTTACCTGTATTGTCATCCAAGACCTGCCCAGGCTGAAGCCAGGACTAGCCGAAGCTCGAGGCATCTTTTTCTTTTGTGTCAATATGACCGAAAACAATGACTTGTTTACATACTCCCCATTCCTTTAGAAAGCAGATGTTGTTATGTAAACAGGGACAATCCAGGGGGTAAGCAAGATAAAGGTGTTCCTGTGTTCTTTCATGTATGGTAATCAACAGAATAATGTTGTTCTGGCCCAGACTTCAGAGCGGAGAGATGACAGGATCTGCCCAATTTCCAGACGACCTCTTTTTGAAGTATTTTACGAACTCTTTTTGAACTATTTTCTGGAACTCTTTTTGAACTATTTTACAAACCCTTTTTGAACTGACCTCTCCTGTGAATTGCTTACGACATTTTCTGTGAACTTTTTGCGATCTTTGTTCTTTGGAAACAGTGGTGGTGGCCATGTGGTCGGGGAGGTGTCCAAAATAAAAGAAGGAGGTAGAGCGTGCTGGAGACTGTACAAGAGTACAGTGTGTCCAGGCGTGTCTCCTCAATTGAGTCCAATTAGAATTCTGCCTCTGTTTGATTCCTTGCTTCTTGTCTTGTTTAATAGATGTCATCAGTGTTTGAACCTGACATCATGAAGTCATTGTTTTACATGACTTTCAGTCTGCTTGCGTAGTTACTTCAGATTCAAATGGACTTTTCCCCCCCCCGAGATCTTTCTCTCTTCCTCTCTCTCTCTTTGGTTCGTTTTGGAATCAATACTTTTACTATCAATAATTCACCTGGTGGACTAAACGCTTTGTCGCTACTTCCTGATCATAATAAAAAAAAGACAACATAAAACCTAATCCAGCTGGTTCTAGGACATTGGTCTCCAGCCTTTTTCCCAGCAGGGAGCAGTTTAATGTGTGCATTATTTTCCCGGACGGCCTTTTTACGTGCGGCAGATAAAAACATCAAAAACTACTGTTTTTAATGATGTAATGATGTTGGTACTTAATGAATACTTAGGTCTACTACACTACTGTATTTAATGATGTCATGATGGTGGTACTTAATGAATACTTAGGTCTACTACACTACTGTATTTAATGTTGTCATTATGGTGGTTTTTAATGAATACTTAGGTCTACTACACTACTGTATTTAATGTTGTCATGATGGTGGTTTTAATGAATACTTAGGTCTACTACACTACTGTATTTAATGATGTCATGATGGTGGTACTTAATGAATACTTAGGTCTACTACACTACTGTATTTATTGTTGTCATGATGGTGGTACTTAATGAATACTTAGGTCTACTACACTACTGTATTTAATGTTGTCATGATGGTGGTACTTAATGAATACTTAGGTCTACTACACTACTGTATTTAATGTTGTCATTATGGTGGTACTTAATGAATACTTAGGTCTACCACACTACTGTATTTAATGTTGTCATTATGGTGGTACTTAATGAATACTTAGGTCTACTACACTACTGTATTTAATGTTGTCATGATGGTGGTACTTAATGAATACTTAGGTCTACTACACTACTGTATTTAATGTTGTCATTATGGTGGTACTTAATGAATACTTAGGTCTACTACACTACTGTATTTAATGATGTCATGATGGTGGTACTTAATGAATACTTAGGTCTACTACACTACTGTATTTAATGTTGTCATGATGGTGGTACTTAATGAATACTTAGGTCTACTATACTACTGTATTTAATGTTGTCATGATGGTGGTACTTAATGAATACTTAGGTCTACTACGCTACTGTATTTAATGTTGTCATGATGGTGGTACTTAATGAATACTTAGGTCTACTACACTACTGTATTTAATGTTGTCATGATGGTGGTACTTAATGAATACTTAGGTCTACTACACTACTGTATTTAATGTTGTCATGATGGTGGTACTTAATGAATACTTAGGTCTACTACACTACTGTATTTAATGTTGTCATTATGGTGGTACTTAATGAATACTTAGGTCTACTACACTGCTGTATTTATTGTTGTCATTATGGTGGTACTTAATGAATACTTAGGTCTACTACACTACTGTATTTAATGTTGTCATTATGGTGGTACTTAATGAATACTTAGGTCTACTACACTACTGTATTCAATGATGTCATTATGGTGGTACTTAATGAATACTTACACATATTGCTACATTTCCCAGAGCTTGGGGGGGTGTTTGGAAATGCTGATTAATTAGGTCTTTCCTTCTCTGTGTGATTAGGACCAATCTTGCCTTAACCTCATCTTGTCTTCATCTTGGAAGATTACAGCACATCTGGTGTTGATGTGGTTGTGAAAGTAGTGCTGGAGAAACAGGGGGGTTAGGGTCTTGTTGGTGAACCTATTCAATGGCCTCCTCCCCCCTTTTATGGCCCGCTGACAAGGCTGTTATATCACTGCAGGGTCACATGACCCAGCGGCATCAGGAGGTCACGGGGTCATGATGACAAGAAAAATGACAGCAGTGATCAGTGGAGGGTCACTCACGTGCAGACCTCCTAGTAACAGACACCTTCATAACAATATGTAATATGTACAATATACACACTGCAAGTATATATATAATGTAGTAACAGACACCTTCATAACAATATGTAATATGTACAATATACACACTGCAAGTATATGTATAATGTAGTAACAGACACCTTCATAACAATATGTAATATGTACAATATACACACTGCAAGTATATGTATAATGTAGTAACAGGCACCTTCATAACAATATGTAATATGTACAATATACACACTGCAAGTATATATATAATGTAGCAACAGACACCTTCATAACAATATGTAATATGTACAATATACACACTGCAAGTATATATATATATATATATATATATATATATATATATATATATATATATATATATATATATATATATATATATATAATGTAGTAACAGACACCTTCATAACAATATGTAATATGTACAATATACACACTGCAAGTATATATATAATGTAGTAACAGACACCTTCATAACAATATGTAACATGTACAATATACACACTGCAAGTATATATATAATGTAGTAACAGACACCTTCATAACAATATGTAACATGTACAATATACACACTGCAAGTATATATATCATGTAGTAACAGACACCTTCATAACAATATGTAATATGTTCAATATACACACTGCAAGTATTTATATATATAATGTAGTAACAGACACCTTTATAACAATATGTAATATGTACAATATACACACTGCAAGTATATATATATAATGTAGTAACAGACACCTTCATAACAATATGTAATATGTACAATATACACACTGCAAGTATATATATAATGTAGTAACAGACACCTTCATAAAAATATGTAATATGTACAATATACACACTGCAAGTATATATATCATGTAGTAACAGACACCTTCATAACAATATGTAACATGTACAATATACACACTGCAAGTATATATATAATGTAGTAACAGACACCTTCATAACAATATGTAATATGTACAATATACACACTGCAAGTATATATATAATGTAGTAACAGACACCTTCATAACAATATGTAATATGTACAATATTTACCTTATTTTGATCATTTGAATAATTTCCGGGACAGACTTTTTTGCTCGTTGATTTCTGTTTCCATAGCAACGCACTTTTTACTTCTGGCAACATGTGTGTTCTTACTTCCGGAAACAAACACTCGAGTGTTTTTTGTAATCATAGCAGACTTGGTAATAGACAACGAAGACAACTATTTTCGGACAAATGAGGATTCACAACCTTAGCTTTTTGAAGCTGAGTATACGGAGGATGAACTGCTGCTTATAGAAGCGAGCACCAAGGAAGAGTGAGATGTTGGGTAAGAACTTTGAGCCGAGTTATTTCAACATAAGAAGCTGCAATACGTACAGAATAGTGCTGCTAGGATCCTGATGAGAGTGCGGAAATATGACCATATCACACCGACTCTCAAATCCCTCCACTGGCTTCCTGTTCCACTCAGGATTGAATTCAAAGTCTCCCTACTAACCCACCAGTGCCTCCATGGAAATGCCCCCCCTCTACCTTAAAGGACTACTCACCCCCAAATCCTCCACACGACACCTCCGCTCCGGACAGACTAACCTCCTCCAACCTCAGAGGACAAAGCTATGAACAATGGGAGACCGGGCTTTCTGCTCCGCCGCTCCCAGTCTGTGGAACGCTCTCCCTGACCACCTGAGGGCACCACAGACTGTGGATGCTTTTAAAAAAGGCTTAAAAACCCTTCTTTTTTTTAAAAAAAAAACCTTTTTTTTTAGATATATGTATACTAGTTCTAGCTGTTTGGATGTTCTAGTTTTTATTTTTTTAAATTTTTTATTATCTTTTTATTTTTTTAAGCACTTTGAGGTTGTTTACTCAATGTAAAGTGCTCTTTACACATTCCCCCAGTTCCCTTGCAATAAAAAGTGATTAAAGCATACTTGCCAACCCTCCCGGATTTTCCGGGAGACTCCCGAAATTCAGCGCCTCTCCCGAAAACCTCCCGGGACAAATATTCTCCCGAAAAACTCCCGAAATTCAGGCGGAGCTGAGTGACGTGTTGACAACACACAACAACAGTGTCTACCGTAAAGCAGTTGGTCTGCCGTAAACAGCAATGTTGTGACACTTTTAAACAGGACAATACTGCCATCTACTGTACATGCATATGTGACCCACCCATAATGTGTCACATTTTTGTGTTGATTTATTTATTTTATTTTGTGGTTTGAATTCGTTTTTGGAGCTGTCATTACACATGTATCAGTATTCACATTGGTCAGTAGGGGGCAGTAGGGCGTTTCTTCCCAATTGAATGCTATCGCCTGCAGACCGGAAGTGTCTTGTCATTCTGATGAGCGCGACCAGTCTGTGAACAATTGAAACGTCCTGTGTGCTTTTTCCTCCTGTATAACAGGTTAGTTTTGGTGAATCAACTCACTGAATAATATCCATGTGATCTTTATAAGTTTAAGTACACATTCTGATGGTGGAGCCTAACTCTAAAGTGTTTGTGAGTTGTAGTTTGTAAATGAACACTGAAATTCAAGTATTTATTTTATTTATATATATATATATATATATATATATATATATATATATATATATATATATATATATATATATATATATATATATATATATATATATATATATATATATGTATATATATATATATATATATATATATATATATATATATATATATATATATATATATATATATATATATATATATATATATATATATATATGTCTTAAAAAGGTTATCCAAAAAATAGTGCTCGATACCGTAGTAGAGCGCAATATATGTATGTGTGGGAAAAAAATCACAAGACTACTTCATCTCTACAGGCCTGTTTCATGAGGGGGTTCCCTCATTCATCAGGAGATTTTAATGGGAGCATTCACATACCATGGTTTATATAGGGCACAGAGTGGGTGGGTACAGGCTGGCTTCCTCGACGTCACTTTCAACCTGAGAAATAACAGCTACCAACCATTCACGAAATCCAACACAACACTCCAATACGTGCACCATGACAGCAACCACCCACCCACCACCACGAAAAGAATACCTACCGGAATTAATAAAAGGCTATCGATGCTGTCATCTAGCAAAGCTGAATTTGACCAAGCAACCCCCCCGTACCAAAAAGCCCTTGATGAAAGCGGATACAATTTTACCCTCACCTATGAACCCACGCCAGGAAACCAACCAAAAAAGAACAGAAAACGAAACAACATCATCTGGTACAACCCCCCATACAGCAAAAACGTCTCAACTAACATTGGCCACAAATTCCTCACTCTGATTGAAAAACACTTTCCCAAAAGCAACACCCTAAGAAAAGTATTCAACAAGAACAACATTAAATTGAGCTACAGCTGTATGAACAATATACGACAAATCATCTCAAACCACAACAAAACAATTGCAAATGAGCCGTCGGCCCCCGGACAGAGCGACCCCAAAACCAACAAAGGCTGCAACTGCCGCAAGAAACCTGATTGCCCTCTCAACGGGGGGTGCTTACAAACATCAGTTGTCTACCAATCTAAGGTAACACGCAAGGACATTAACACATCCGACACATATGTAGGATTAACCGAGGGAGAGTTTAAAACCAGATGGAACAATCACAAGGCTTCTTTCAGGAACCAAAACCTGCGGAATACCACAGAACTCAGCAAACACATTTGGGACCTCAAAGACAATAATGTTGAATATTCAATAACATGGCAAATTCTTGCATCCAGCACACCTTACAATAGTGGTAATAAAAGATGCAACCTATGCTTGAAAGAGAAACTGTTTATTATTTACCGTCCAGACCTGTCATCCCTCAACAAGCGCAGTGAAATTGTGACAGCATGCCGCCATAGACGGAAACACCTCCTAGGCAACACATGAGCCAATCACCACGCCCCTACGCCAGCCTGTACCCACCCACTCTGTGCCCTATATAAACCATGGTATGTGAATGCTCCCATTAAAATCTCCTGATGATTGAGGGAACCCCCTCATGAAACAGGCCTGTAGAGATGAAGTAGTCTTGTGATTTTTTTCCCACACATACATATATATATATATATGTATATATATATATATATAGCTAGAATTCACTGAAAGTCAAGTATTTCTTATATAAATATATATATATCTTAACCATACCCACAACCACGCCCCCCGCCCCGACCACGCCCCCGCCCCCGCCCCCGCCCCCACCCCCACCCCCCACCTCCCGAAATCGGAGGTCTCAAGGTTGGCAAGTATGGATTAAAGAGTCTCCCTTCCTCCTCTGAATCAAGTCACTGGTGTGATGACAGGATGGGTCGCCTCGTCCTGGCGCTGAATTGAGTCTCCTTGTCATCTCGCCTAATCTCTTAAATGCATCTCTTAGTGTCACCTCTGATGCATGGCTGGCACAGCAGACATGAAGGAGTGAAGGGGGCAAAGTGAGGGTTGGGAAGGGGCCGTGGTGGGGGTCGCTGCGACAACAAGATGAAAAGGACAGTCTTTGTAGTTCTTTGGATGCTGTTGCTAGGATACACGCCGGCGGGGTGACGAAATCTTGGCTGTATCCAAGCAGATAAAGACTGTGGTCACATGCTTGTCTCTATGCTGTGCTGGTCGCCATGACGACACATTACCTCATCGCCCGTGTTGCCTCTTGATTGAGCTGCAATGGCTGGGGGTCAAAGATTACCTTATTTCAATATATATATATATTTTTTTTAATCAAACTTTTGGGGAAAGTTGGTCTGAAGAAGACCCGTATTGGTTTGGAGTACCACTGAAGTACTAAGTCAAACTCCTTTTGATTGCTGCCCTCTGAGGGCTGCTTGTACCAGTCAACCTACAGTGTATCCATGGAAACATGACACCGTACCAGTCAACCTACAGTGTATCCATGGAAACATGACACAGTACCAGTCAACCTACAGTGTATCCATGGAAACATGACACAGTACCAGTCAACCTACAGTGTATCAATGGAAACATGACACCGTACCAGTCAACCTACAGTGTATCAATGGAAACATGACACAGTACCAGTCAACCTACAGTGTATCCATGGAAACATGACACAGTACCAGTCAACCTACAGTGTATCCATGGAAACATGACACAGTACCAGTCAACCTACAGTGTATCAATGGAAACATGACACCGTACCAGTCAACCTACAGTGTATCAATGGAAACATGACACCGTACCAGTCAACCTACTGTGTATCAATGGAAACATGACACCGTACCAGTCAACCTACACTGTATCCATGGAGACATGACACAGTACCAGTCAACCTACAGTGTATCCATGGAAACATGACACCGTACCAGTCAACCTACACTGTATCCATGGAGACATGACACAGTACCAGTCAACCTACAGTGTATCCATGGAAACATGACACAGTACCAGTCAACCTACAGTGTATCCATGGAAACAAGACACCGTACCAGTCAACCTACAGTGTATCAATGGAAACATGACACAATACCAGTCAACCTACAGTGTATCGATGGAAACATGACACAGTACCAGTCAACCTACAGTGTATCCATGGAAACATGACACAGTGCCAGTCAACCTACAGTGTATCAATGGAAACATGACACCGTACCAGTCAACCTACAGTGTATCCATGGAAACATGACACAGTACCAGTCAACCTACAGTGTATCAATGGAAACATAACACCGTACCAGTCAACCTACAGTGTATCAATGGAAACATGACACAGTACCAGTCAACCTACAGTGTATCAATGGAAACATGACACCGTACCAGTCAACCTACAGTGTATCAATGGAAACATGACGCAGTACCAGTCAACCTACAGTGTATCAATGGAAACATGACACCGTACCAGTCAACCTACTGTGTATCAATGGAAACATGACACCGTACCAGTCAACCTACACTGTATCCATGGAGACATGACACAGTACCAGTCAACCTACAGTGTATCCATGGAAACATGACACCGTACCAGTCAACCTACAGTGTATCCATGGAAACAAGACACCGTACCAGTCAACCTACAGTGTATCAATGGAAACATGACACAATACCAGTCAACCTACAGTGTATCCATGGAAACATGACACAGTACCAGTCAACCTACAGTGTATCCATGGAAACATGACACAGTGCCAGTCAACCTACAGTGTATCAATGGAAACATGACACCGTACCAGTCAACCTACAGTGTATCCATGGAAACATGACACAGTACCAGTCAACCTACAGTGTATCAATGGAAACATGACACCGTACCAGTCAACCTACAGTGTATCCATGGAAACATGACACAGTACCAGTCAACCTACAGTGTATCCATGGAAACATGACACAGTACCAGTCAACCTACAGTGTATCCATGGAAACATGACACCATACCAGTCAACACACTATGACACTAAGAACGCCACAGTCATCAATCAACAATTCTAAGAGGTAAGCTTATTTTAGCCTAAAGGCTACAAGTGAGCAGATATGGAAATTAACCGGCAACAGTTAACGTTAGTTACTCGCCGGCACTTTCACTGGAACTGGGGCTGCAGGTTGAAGCACAGGAAGAGGGGCGTGCTTCGTCATCTCTGTCGCTGCTTCTCCACGTGTGTCGAGGACACGTCACGGTTCTCGAACGTTCAGGTTATGTGCGGCCTGAAGATGTTTCAACATGTTTGTTGAACTTCCCCCCTCACATGAGAGCGAAGCCTGGCAATAATTGCATATTGCCGTTTCCTCGTCGTATTGTTTTGTAAAATGAAGCCATGCCTTGAGGCGTTTTTTTCCGGTCCATTATTTTTGCCGCTTTCTGTATTTGCCGCCTAATGACTGAGCTACGTCGTTTCCTGTGATGTCCCACAGGGCATTTCCTGTGGGACTGGATTCGTTCCCAGGGATTCGAATAAAGAACCAACTCTTTTTCTAGTGGCCTCGATAACGGGAACCGGTTCTCAAAAAGGGATTCGAGTCCATGGAATCGGTTCTTTTCTTATCGAACAACCGGGAGAACCGGTTTCGAACATCATCCCTAATCACAACAGACACTCATGTCACATGACCAGGAGGGAGTAGGAGACAGAGGGACGCTTCAAGCTGACCACTCAAAAACAAATTCTCTCACTCAGATGAGCATTCTTCTGTCAGCCACCTCCTCAATGCTGTACCTTTAATACACCACTGTAACCGTAATCTGATTAATGTTGAGCTGTAATCCATCCATCCATCCATCCATCATCGAGGTTGGGTCGCAGAGGCAGCAGCCTAAGAAGGGAAGCCCTCTCCCCAGCCACTTCGTCCAGCTCTTCCCGGGGGATCCCGAGGCGTTCCCAGGCCAGCCAGGAAAGATAGTCTTCCTAACGTGTCCTGGGTCTTCCCCGTGGCCTCTTACCGGTCGGACGTGCCCGAAACACCTCCCCAGGGAGGCGTTTGGGTGGCATCCTGACCAGATGCCCGAACAATCTCATCTGGCTCCTCTCGATGTGGAGGAGCAGCGGCTTTACTTTGAGCTCCTCCCGGATGGCAGAGCTTCTCACCCTATCTCTAAGGGAGAGCCCCGCCACCCGGCGGAGGAAACTCATTTCGGCCGCTTGTACCTGTGATCTTGTCCTTTCGCTCATGACCCAAAGCTCATGACTATAGGTGAGGATGGGAACGTAGATCGACCTGTAAATTGAGAGCTTTGCCTTCCGGCTCAGCTCCTTCTTCACCACAACGGATCGATACAGCATTACTGAAGACGCCGCACCGATCCGCCTGTCGATCTCACCATCCCCTCTTCCCTCACTTGTGAACAAGACTCCAAGGTACTTGAACTTCTCCACTTGGGGCAGGGTCTCCTCCCCAACCCGGAGGTGGCACTCCACCCGTTTCCGGGCGAGAACCATGGACTCGGACTTGGAGGCATACTTTCCAACCCTCCCGGATTTTCCGGGAGACTCCCGAAATTCAGCGCCTCTCCCGAAAACCTCCCAGAAGAAATTTTCTCCCTAAAATCTCCCGGAATTCAGCCGGAGCTGGAGGCCACGCCCCCTCCAGCTCCATGCGGACCTGAGTCTAGTGTGCGCACACAAGGAGACGAAGCAGAAGAAGAGACCGTAGTCGAAGAGCGCAGGGGAGACACTTCTCCAGGGCCGATGAATGCTCGGGGGCAACACCTTTGACCTTACCCGGCAGTGGGTCTCCACAGCGGACGACTTTAGGGTGAATGATGAGTCCAGCGATTAGTTGCAAATCTTGCTTTATTGATTGCTTGCACACAGCCAATCCAACACAAAACCAACTAGTCCCTCCCCGCACTCACGCTACCGCTCTCTCTCTTCTCTCGCACACACACTCACTGACGTCACTCACCTCACATGCTGTCACTTATTAAAGGGCCACACACACACACACACATACTCTACTCTCATAACACACAGTACAGTTAGTAGAACAACTGCGTTTTCATTACTGTGTATTTGATAGGTGCCATTGCCCCGGAATTGTATTGCATTGTACTTTCAAGTACAACAATGAGTAGATGAGTGTTATGTGTGTGTATATGTGTAAATAAATGAACACTGAAATTCAAGTATTTCTTTTATTTATATATATAATAAAATAAATATATATATATATATAGCTAGAATTCACTGAAAGTCAAGTATTTCATATATATATATACTCCTCCCCTCTTAACCACGCCCCCAACCACGCCACGCCCCGCCCCACGCCCGACCACGCCCCCCACCCCCCATCTCCCGAAATCGGAGGTCTCAAGGTTGGCAAGTATGCTTGGAGGTGCTGATTCCCATCCCAGTCGCTTCACACTCGGCTGCGAACCGATCCAGTAGGAGCTGAAAATCTTGGCCAGATGAAGCCATCAGGACCACATCATCTGCAAATAGCAGAGACCTAATGCACAACAATATCTAAAATAGCTATATACTACCTATACTTGCACTGGTTCTGACACTACCATATACCTGTTCAGGTCCTTTATAGTAACTATAGTCTACTGGAGCCATCCTACTTATACTGGAGCTCCGTTATAGACACAGCAGATATACAAGAAGTTAGTAGACATGGCGACAACACCCCTGAGGTCAAAGTAATGAGACGGATCATCGAGGTGTAATTGTCATTCTAGGACAAATGACAAGGCGTAGAATGAAATGATACAATCCTAATTGTGTGGGTGTGCTGGGGGCCTCCTGGCTCACACACATGTTCCTTTTCTTCTTGTGTTACTGCGTGAAGAAGCTGACATCTTGTGTTACTGCGTGAAGAGGCTGAGGGATATCTGCTGGGCTGAATTAGTGCCGGGGATGGAGGGCTGTTTGTCCACAGACACGTTTATGTATTATGTGTGTGTGTCTGTGTGTTATGTCTGTGTGTTATGTTTGTGTGTTATGTCTGTCATCGGTGGTTTGATCCTCGCAGGCTGACAGGAAGTAGTTACCGTGCTCGCAGGCTGACAGGAAGTAGTTACGGTGAAGATGCTGGTGACTTAGCGTGGAGGATAGGCTGCCATTGGAATGGCACAAAATAGATCAAATATAACATCTCTGCGATGCCATTGAAAGCTATCGTACTATCACCAACATGTTGATGCTGTTATCCATCCATCCATCCATTTTCTACCGATTGTCCCTTTTGGGGTCGCGGGGGATGCTGGAGCCTATCTCAGCCGCATTCGGGCAGAAGGCGGGGTACGCCCTGTTTTAAGGTCAAATTGCAATCTAACTTTTTTTTCCCCCTCTGCATTATTATTAATAGTATTATTTCATGTTTTATTTGAAGATAAAATAGAGCATGGAAGCCATACCATTTAGGGATATATGGTTTTAGAACAGACATATACATGTCATTTTGATGTAAATTGGGTTGTTTTTTTTATGCCTTTTTTTGTTTTTCGTTAAAGACAACAAAAAACATTTATTAGGAAATTTTAAAATATATTTTTCAAAATGACTTTGTTTTTTAAAAACGGGAAAGAAGTGGAAATACACCAGACCGATAATATTTGCATTTGCCTGTGTTTATACGGGCAAATTGAATATCATTCATAATAAAGTCTGATTAATTTCCTAATTGGAATAATCATATATATATGTGTATATATGTATGTATGTATATATATATATATATATATATATATATATATATATATATATATATATATATATATATATATATATGTGTGTACACACACACATATATATATATATATATATATATATATATATATATATATATATATATATATATATATATATATATATATATATATATATATGTATGTGTGGGAAAAAAAATCACAAGACTATATATATATATATATATATATATATATATATATATATATATATATATATATATATATATATATATATATATATATATATGTATGTGTGGGAAAAAAAATCACAAGACTACTTCATCTCTACAGGCCTGTTTCATGAGGGGGTTCCCTCAATCATCAGGAGATTTTAATGGGAGCATTCACATACCATGGTTTATATAGGGCACAGAGTGGGTGGGTACAGGCTGGCGTAGGGGCGTGGTGATTGGCTCATGTGTTACCTAGGAGGTGTTTCCGTCTGTGGCGGCATGCTGTTACAATTTCGCTGCGCTTGTTGAGGGATGACAGGTCTGGACGGTAAATAATAAACAGTTTATCTTTCAAGCATAGGTTGCATCTTTTATTACCACTATTGTAAGGTGTGCTGGATGCAAGAATTTGCCATGTTATTGAATATTCAACATTATTGTCTTTGAGGTCCCAAATGTGTTTGCTGAGTTCTGTGGTATTCCGCAGGTTTTGGTTCCTGAAAGAAGCCTTGTGATTGTTCCATCTGGTTTTAAACTCTCCCTCGGTTAATCCTACATATGTGTCGGATGTGTTAATGTCCTTGCGTGTTACCTTAGATTGGTAGACAACTGATGTTTGTAAGCACCCCCCGTTGAGAGGGAAATCAGGTTTCTTTCGGCAGTTGCAGCCTTTGTTGGTTTTGGAGTCGCTCTGTCCGGGGGCCGACGGCTCATTTGCAATTGTTTTGTTGTGGTTTGAGATAATTTGTCGTATATTGTTCATACAGCTGTAGCTCAATTTAATGTTGTTCTTGTTGAATACTTTTCTTAGGGTGTTGTCTTTGGGAAAGTGTTTGTCAATCAGATTGAGGAATTTGTGTCCAATGTTAGTTGAGACATTTTTGCTGTATGGGGGGTTGTACCAGATGATGTCGTTTCGTTTTCTGTTTTTTTTTTTGGTTGGTTTCCTGGCGTGGGTTCATAGGTGAGGGTGAAATTGTATCCGCTTTCATCAAGGGCTTTTTGGTACGGGGGGGTTGCTTGGTCAAATTCAGCTTTGCTAGATGACAGCATCGATAGCCTTTTATTAATTCCGGTAGGTATTCTTTTCGTGGTGGTGGGTGGGTGGTTGCTGTCATGGTGCACGTATTGGAGTGTTGTGTTGGGTTTCGTGAATGGTTGGTAGCTGTTATTTCTCAGGTATATATATATATATATATATATATATATATATATATATATATATATATATATATATATATATATATATATATATATATATATATATATATATATGTATATATATATATATATATATATATATGTATATATATATATAATATAATATGTTATCAATATATCAAGAAATCATTCTGTCAATCCTTTCCGTGTCCGGGCCACGTAAGGTTCCCCGTATTGAGTCAAATGGAGTGGAGCCTGCAGTGTAGTATATATATATATATATATATATATATATATATATATATATATATATATATATATATATATATATATATATATATATATATACATATATATATATATATATATATATATATATATATATATATATATATATATATATATACATATAATATTATATATATATATACACACACCAGGGTAGTGTATATATATATATATATATATATATATTAATATATATATATATATATATATATATATATATATATATATATATATATATATATATATATATATATATATATATATATTTATATATACACATATATATATACTACCCTGGTGTGTGTATATATATATACACACACACACACACACACACACACATATATATATATATATATATATATAAAAAATATATGTATATATATATGTATATATGTACATATATGTAATGTGTATATATATAATATAGCTTTGCAAGCAGCCCATTTTATTTGCTTGATTCCAAAAAGGTTCTTCTTTTGTGTCTTATTAAGGAGAACCCGGCAGTCCTGCTAATGTTCCATCGGCTGAGCATCTAGCTGAAGCCTCCCCCAGCAGGTCACGTGGACATGATGCTCCCCCTCAGCCTGCTCCTCCCTCTCCTGCTGCTCTCTGGCTCCCCCGCAGGTCAGTGACACACACCCCACTTCACCCTCGTGCCAATTTCTAAATCCTTCTCGGTTTTCTGAGAGCACTTGTACTCTTAGTTCACTCGAACCACCTTGACTTTATCTGTTTGGAATCCCTCATATTTCAAGTAGCTCTGAATACAGAAAGAAAAAATCTATTTTTAGTTGAAGGACTGTTGTTCATTTTCAGCTTTGGCGAGCAACACGAACTGTTGAGTTCCATGAAAAGACATGAAGAGTGTCAACAGTAACACACTCGTGCATTTAAACAGGAGTTCTTTGCTAGCTGCCACCTGCAATAAATCACATTCTAACCACCTTCTGTCAGGTTCAAACACTGATGACATCTAATAAACAAAACAAGAGGCAAAAAATTAAGCAGAGATATAATTCAATTTGGACTCAATATTGAGGAGAGTCGTCTGTACACTGTACCCTTGCACAGTATCTCAGCACGCTCTGCCAAAAGATTGCCTGCAAAAAGTTCACAGAAAAGGTCGTAAACAATTCACAGAAAAGGTCAGTTCAAAAAGAGTTCGTAAAATAGTTCCAAAAGAGGTCCATAAAATAGTTCAAAAAGACGTTCGTAAAATACTTCAAAAAGAGGTCGTCTGGAAATTGGGCAGATCCTGTCATCTCTCCGCTTTGAAGTCCTTAGGTTAGAATAATATCTTTCTGTTGATTACCATACCATGAAAGAACACAGTGGAGTTTTACGAGCCTTACTCTTGGTAGGTTTCAAAGACAGCTTTTTAAAATACTTCAAAAAGAGGTCGTCTGGAAATTGGGCAGATCCTGTCATCTCTCCGCTTTGAAGTCCTTAGGTTAGAATAATATCTTTCCGTTGATTACCATACCATGAAAGAACACAGTGGAGTTTTACGAGCCTTACTCTTGGTAGGTTTCAAAGACAGCTTTTGCCTTCTCACCAGAACCTCAATGTAAATTTTTGTGATAATTTAGAAACAATTATTCTAACACCTTCATTGAGTGAAATGTGTGTGTAAAGACATGACAGCCCATGCAAACTCACTGCTTTGCAAGAACAAGGGCAGTGCACAGTGTCGTCCAAAGGGCCGATGCATCCAAACAGCCGACGACGGGGTTGTTAGTGCAAGTAAAGAACATTGTCTTGACAATGTTTCTTTGTGGAGGAAAGATGAAGGTTGATGGTCAGTGTGACAGCAACAAGCAAAGTTCAACACACTGTGTGCTACGACCCACAGCTCCCCTGACTCACAGTAGTCACAATCATAGATGACATTTCTAGACACCACATTGGTGTGAATGAAGCGTTTCATGTGTTCTTCATCTACAGGTAAAAGCCAGTAAATTAGAATATTTTGAAAAACTTGATTTATTTCAGTAATTGCATTCAAAAGGTGTAACTTGTACATTATATTTATTCATTGCACACAGACTGATGCATTCAAATGTTTATTTCATTTAATTTTGATGATTTGAAGTGGCAACAAATGAAAATCCCAAATTCCGTGTGTCACAAAATTAGAATGTTGTGTAAGGGTTAAATTTTGAAGACACCTGGTGCCACAAACTAATCAGCTGATTAACTCAAAACACCTGCAAAGGGCTTTAAATGGTCTCTCAGTCCAGTTCTGAAGCCTACACAAACATGGGGAAGACTTCAGATTTGACAGCTGTCCAAAAGGCAACCATCGACACATTGCACAAGGAGGGAAAGACACAAAAGGTTATTGCTGAAGAGGCTGGCTGTTCTCAGAGCTCTGTGTCCAAACACATTAATGGAGAGGCAAAGGGAAGGAAAAACTGTGGTCAGAAAAAGTGTACAAGCGATAGGGATCACCGCGCCCTGGTCAAGATTGTGAAAAAAAAAAAACATTCAAAAATGTGGGGGAGATTCAGAAGGAGTGGACAGCTGCTGGAGTCAGTGCTTCAAGATCCACCACCAAGAGACGCTTGAAAGACATGGGTTTCAACTGCCGCATACCTCGTGTCAAGCCACTGTTGACCAAGAAACAGCGGGAAAAGCGTCTCACCTGGGCTAAGGAAAAAAAGAGCTGGACTGCTGCTGAGTGGTCCAAAGTCATGTTTTCTGACGAAAGCAAATTTTGCATTTCCTTTGGAAATCGAGGTCCCAGAGTCTGGAGGAAGACAGGAGAGGCACAGGATCCACGTTGCCTGAAGTCTAGTGTAAAGTTTCCACCATCAGTGATGGTTTGGGGTGCCATGTCATCTGCTGGTGTCGGTCCACTCTGTTTCCTGAGATCCAGGGTCAACGCAGCCGTCTACCAGCAAGTTTTAGAGCACTTCATGCTTCCTGCTGCTGACCTGCTCTATGGAGATGGAGATTTCAAGTTCCAACAGGACTTGGCGCCTGCACACAGCGCAAAATCTACCCGTGCCTGGTTTACGGACCATGGTATTTCTGTTCTAAATTGGCCCGCCAACTCCCCTGACCTTAGCCCCATAGAAAATCTGTGGGGTATTGTGAAAAGGAAGATGCAGAATGCCAGACCCAAAAACGCAGAAGAGTTGAAGGCCACTATCAGAGCAACCTGGGCTCTCATAACACCTGAGCAGTGCCAGAAACTCATCGACTCCATGCCACGCCGCATTAACGCAGTAATTGAGGCAAAAGGAGCTCCAACCAAGTATTGAGTATTGTACATGCTCATATTTTTCATTTTCATACTTTTCAGTTGGCCAACATTTCTAAAAATCCCTTTTTGTATTAGCCTTAAGTAAATATTCTAATTTTGTGACACACGGAATTTTGGATTTTCATTTGTTGCCACTTCAAATCATCAAAATTAAATGAAATAAACATTTGAATGCATCAGTCTGTGTGCAATGAATAAATATAATGTACAAGTTACACCTTTTGAATGCAATTACTGAAATAAATCAAGTTTTTCAAAATATTCTAATTTACTGGCTTTTACCTGTATAAGCACCAAATTGTGCAAATTCACTTGTGGGTCCGGAATAGGATTTCCAAACTGCTGACTGCAAATCGCGTTCCCTGTCACTGTTTGAGATGTGTGTCAACACTTGACTCTATACACAACCTGATGTAACGTCATGTATGGTAACACAACATATTGTCACGTAACACACTGTAAAATAAGACACACGGGAAATAGTAACACAATTCCTTTGCCTCATATAGTTTACAAGTTCAGGTCACATAAGATCACACAACTTACATAAGTGTGTAATATTACAAGCTTTGGCAATTATTTCACAGTTCTGGACTGAAAAGCGAGAGAGAATTAGGTATGTTTTGTTTTTTTGAGTGGTCAGCTTGAAGCGTCCCTCTGTCTCGGACTCCCTCCTGGTCATGTGACATCAGTGTCTGCTATGATTGGATGACCCGCCTTATCTTGCCTCTGATTGGCCTGTTTCACCCTAACCTTAGCCAATTGTGACTCATCATAGGAACACCAAGCAATCATCATGGATGTTCTATTTTCTACCTTCTCCATATTGTTTTGGCCTGGAGTCACACTCCATGTTCTCTCTCTGTAGCTTTGATGATAGCTACCTCGCTACATTTGTCTAAAAGTAGCTAAGCTACAGGAAAATGTAGTTAAGCTATGTAGCTTAGCTACATGTAGTCACATACCACATGGCGTACATAATGTCAGACAACCTAATATACTGTAACGTCACATATTGTAATATCACATACTGTAACATAACATACTGTAACATAACATACTGTGACGGTTTCAAGTGTCATCACATGACATACATCATGTGACATAAAGTAACAAAATGACCTCACAACTATATCAACCGTAGTTTTACATTCAAACCAGGGACTGTTTTTATCTTCATGGTGACTTATACCAAAGATGAGAACTGTCACGATCTGTGGTCTAGAAGATCATGTTTTGATTAGTTATGTTCGGTTAGTTTCGGACTCCTTTCGTTCCTGTTTGTGCACCTCCCTGAGTTTGTTTTGGTTGCCATGTGCCCCCCTCCCATGACTCTTGATTTTGCTTTGTTTTTTGGACATCTGGGATCTGTCCTTAAGGGGGATTCTGTCATGATCTGTGGTCTAGAATGTTTTGTTTAGTTATGTTCGGTTAGTTTCGGACTCCTTTCGTTCCTGTTTGTGCACCTCCCTGAGTTTGTTTTGGTTGCCATGTCCCCCCCCCCCCCCCCGCCCTCCCATGATTTTTGTTTTTTGGACATCTGGGATCTGTCCTTAAGGGGGGATTCTGTCATGATCTGTGGTCTAGAATGTTTTGTTTAGTTATGTTCGGTTAGTTTTGGACTCCTTTCGTTCCTGTTTGTGCACCTCCCTGAGTTTGTTTTGGTTGCCATGTCCCCCCCCCCGCCCTCCCATGATTTTTGTTTTTTGGACATCTGGGATCTGTCCTTAAGGGGGATTCTGTCATGATCTGTGGTCTAGAATGTTTTGTTTAGTTATGTTCGGTTAGTTTTGGACTCCTTTCGTTCC
Source organism: Nerophis lumbriciformis (assembly GCF_033978685.3). NCBI lineage: Eukaryota > Metazoa > Chordata > Actinopteri > Syngnathiformes > Syngnathidae > Nerophis > Nerophis lumbriciformis. The sequence continues at coordinate 2,502,279 of NC_084557.2, read as the reverse complement.
TGTTTGTGCACCTCCCTGAGTTTGTTTTGGTTGCCATGTCCCCCCCCCCGCCCTCCCATGATTTTTGTTTTTTGGACATCTGGGATCTGTCCTTAAGGGGGATTCTGTCATGATCTGTGGTCTAGAATGTTTTGTTTAGTTATGTTCGGTTAGTTTTGGACTCCTTTCGTTCCTGTTTGTGCACCTCCCTGAGTTTGTTTTGGTTGCCATGTCCCCCCCCCCCCCCCCCGCCCTCCCATGATTTTTGTTTTTTGGACATCTGGGATCTGTCCTTAAGGGGGGATTCTGTCATGATCTGTGGTCTAGAATGTTTTGTTTAGTTATGTTCGGTTAGTTTCGGACTCCTTTCGTTCCTGTTTGTGCACCTCCCTGAGTTTGTTTTGGTTGCCATGGTTGCTAATTATGTTCACCTGTCTCTGATTAGTGTTCGGCCGCTCACCTGCTGCCCGAGCACTAATCAGAGGCATTATTTAAGCCTGCCATTGCGGGTCAGTCGGCCTGGCGTCATTGTTTCATGCAATGCCATAGTTTATGCTGTTTGTTTGCTTCATGCCGTGTCCACGTGAGTTTTATTTGCTTCATGCAACCCTGCTACGTAAGTTGTTTGTTTCATGCCAAAGTTACGTGTTTATTTCTTGTCCATAGTCCATGCTAATAGTAGCATTAGCTTCGAGTGCGACTTGTTTTCTGTTTTTTCGTATTACTTTGATATTTTGTGGAATAAATAATGTTCCAACCTGCACGCCATGTCCGGAGTGGTCCGTCTACATTTCGGAAGAACGAAGCTGCGACCCAAACGTGACAAGAACAGCTTATTTCAGAATCAGAATCAGAATCAGAAAACAACTCATAGTCATAGCACACATAAACATGTGTGTAAGAGGGAAACATCAAAGAACACAAAGGACATTAAAGACTATAAAAGATCAGAGCTGATGCAACCAGCCACAAAAGTAAAACACAAAAACATATACACTGTGGTGGCCTCTGCGGTGTTCCACACCATCGTCTGCTGAGGTGGGGGGAGCATAACCAGAGACAGGAGCAGACCCAACAAAGCAACCAAGAGAGTCGACTCCACCCTCGGCCGCCCACCAACTCTCGGCCATTATTTGCAGTTTGGGGGGAAGCATGGGCAGAGACAGGAGCAGACCCAACAAAGCAACCAAGAGAGTCGACTCCACCCTCGGCCGCCCACCAACTCTCGGCCATTATTTGCAGTTTGGGGGGGCATGGCCAGAGACAGGAGCAGACCCAACAAAGCAACCAAGAGAGTCGACTCCACACTCAGCCGCCCACCAACTCTCGGCCATTATTTGCAGTTTGGGGGGCAGCATGGCCAGAGACAGGAGCAGACCCAACAAAGCAACCAAGAGAGTCGACTCCACAGTCATCCGCCCACCAACTCTCGGCCATTATTTGCAGTTTGAGGGGAGCATGGGCAGAGACAGGAGCAACCAAGAGAGTCGACTCCACACTCAGCCACCCACCAACTCTCGGCCATTATTTGCAGTTTGGGGGGTAGCATGGCCAGAGACAGGAGCAGACCCAACAAAGCAACCAAGAGAGTCGACTCCACCCTCGGCCGCCCACCAACTCTCGGCCATTATTTGCAGTTTGGGGGGTAGCATGGCCAGAGACAGGAGCGGACCCAACAAAGCAACCAAGAGAGTCGACTCCACAGTCAGCCGCCCACCAACTCTCGGCCATTATTTGCAGTTTGGGGGGAGCATGGCCAGAGACAGGAGCAGACCCAACAAAGCAACCAAGAGAGTCGACTCCACAGTCATCCGCCCACCAACTCTCGGCCATTATTTGCAGTTTGAGGGGAGCATGGGCAGAGACAGGAGCAACCAAGAGAGTCGACTCCACACTCAGCCGCCCACCAACTCTCGGCCATTATTTGCAGTTTGGGGGGAAGCATGGCCAGAGACAGGAGCAGACCCAACAAAGCAACCAAGAGAGTCGACTCCACACTCAGCCGCCCACCAACTCTCGGCCATTATTTGCAGTTTGGGGGTAAGCATGGCCAGAGACAGGAGCAGACCCAACAAAGCAACCAAGAGAGTCGACTCCACCCTCGGCCGCCCACCAACTCTCGGCCATTATTTGCAGTTTGAGGGGAGCATGGCCAGAGACAGGAGCAGACCCAACAAAGCAACCAAGAGAGTCGACTCCACACTCAGCCGCCCACCAACTCTCGGCCATTATTTGCAGTTTGGGGGGAGCATGGGCAGAGACAGGAGCAGACCCAACAAAGCAACCAAGAGAGTCGACTCCACAGTCATCCGCCCACCAACTCTCGGCCATTATTTGCAGTTTGGGGGGTAGCATGGCCAGAGACAGGAGCAGACCCAACAAAGCAACCAAGAGAGTCGACTCCACAGTCATCCGCCCACCAACTCTTGGCCATTATTTGCAGTTTGGGGGGAGCATGGGCAGAGACAGGAGCAGACCCAACAAAGCAACCAAGAGAGTCGACTCCACACTCAGCCGCCCACCAACTCTCGGCCATTATTTGCAGTTTGGGGGGAGCGTGGCCAGAGACAGGAGCAGACCCAACAAAGCAACCAAGAGAGTCGACTCCACCCTCGGCCGCCCACCAACTCTCTGCCATTATTTGCAGTTTGGGGGGAGCATGGGCAGAGACAGGAGCGGACCCAACAAAGCAACCAAGAGAATCGACGCCACCCTCGGCCGCCCACCAACTCTCGGCCATTATTTGCAGTTTGGGGGGAAGTATGGCCAGAGACAGGAGCAGACCCAACAAAGCAACCAAGAGAGTCGACTCCACCCTCGGCCGCCCACCAACTCTCGGCCATTATTTGCAGTTTGGGGGGAGCGTGGCCAGAGACAGGAGCAGACCCAACAAAGCAACCAAGAGAGTCGACTCCACCCTCGGCCGCCCACCAACTCTCGGCCATTATTTGCAGTTTGGGGGGAAGCATGGGCAGAGACAGGAGCAGACCCAACAAAGCAACCAAGAGAGTCGACTCCACCCTCGGCCGCCCACCAACTCTCGGCCATTATTTGCAGTTTGGGGGGTAGCATGGCCAGAGACAGGAGAAGACCCAACAAAGCAACCAAGAGAGTCGACTCCACCCTCGGCCGCCCACCAACTCTCGGCCATTATTTGCAGTTTGGGGGGAGCATGGCCAGAGACAGGAGCAGACCCAACAAAGCAACCAAGAGAGTCGACTCCACAGTCATCCGCCCACCAACTCTCGGCCATTATTTGCAGTTTGGGGGGTAGCATGGCCAGAGACAGGAGCAGACCCAACAAAGCAACCAAGAGAGTCGACTTCACACTCAGCCGCCCACCAACTCTCGGCCATTATTTGCAGTTTGGGGGGAAGCATGGCCAGAGACAGGAGCAGACCCAACAAAGCAACCAAGAGAGTCGACTCCACACTCAGCCGCCCACCAACTCTCGGCCATTATTTGCAGTTTGGGGGGGGCATGGCCAGAGACAGGAGCAGACCCAACAAAGCAACCAAGAGATCCGACTCCACAGTCAGCCGCCCACCAACTCTTGGCCATTATTTGCAGTTTGGGGGGAGCATGGGCAGAGACAGGAGCAGACTCAACAAAGCAACCAAGAGAGTCGACTCCACACTCAGCCGCCCACCAACCCTCGGCCATTATTTGCAGTTTGAACGACTTAGAGTCCGATCTGCATGACCTGACGAGCAGAGTCACTCCTTTATTCCATCTGTGTTGGTGTAAAGAGCAGCTCTTGTGTATGCGCTGTACTAATAATAATGAACTCAGGCGTCTTTGCTCTCCGTTACAGATACCACCATGCATGGGGAGGAAGCTGACTTTTATGGAGGTAAGGCAAATGACTCGCTACCTTCCACTGTCTCAATCTAAATCATGACTGGATGAACCACTCAGTTCATGTTTTCTCTCATGAACCAAGGAAGTTCAATCACATGACCTAAGGATGGGATTTATGGCCAAGCTGAGCACTGACAGCTTGATGAGGCTTTGGCCTTCTGAGGATGACTTGTGCTGTAGGTCAAGGTCGTCTTCCGAGGCTTTCAGTCGTGATTCTCTTCTTTAGTTGCATAGTTCTGTTGGACCAAAATATGCAACCCTTACCATTTACTTCCGGATACACATTTTATCCAAGAGGAGACTGCCCTCAGTCTCCTCTTGGATAAAATGCAGCAAAATGGAGACTATGGAGTACAGTGATGGGCAGTAACTAGCTACATTTTCCACTAGCTCGGCGGTAGCTCAGCTACTTTTAGACAAATGTAGCGAGGTAGCTAACATGAAAGCTGCAAAGAGAGAACATGGAGTGTGACTCCAGGCCAAAACAATATGGAGAAGGTAGAAAGTAGAACATCCATGATGACTGCTTGGTGTTCCTATGATGAGTCACAATTGGCTAAGGTTAGGGTGAAACTGGCCAATCAGAGGCAAGATAAGGCGGGGTCATCCAATCATAACAGACACTCATGTCACATGACCACATACTTGCCAACCTTGAGACCTCCGATTTCGGGAGGTGGGGGTTAGGGGGCGGGGGGCGTGGTCGGGGTGGGGCGGGGGGCGTGGTTAAGATATATATATATATATATATATATATTATATATATATATATATATATATATATATATATATATATATATGAAATACTTGACTTTCAGTGAATTCTAGCTATATATATATATATATATATATATATATATATATATATATATATATATATATATATATATATATATATATGTATATATATATACATAAATAAAAATACTTGAATTTCAGTGTTCATTTATTTACACATATACACACACAACACTCCTCTACTCATTGTTGAGTTAAGGGTTGAATTGTCCATCCTTGTTCTATTCTCTGTCACTATTTCAGAACACACACATTATACAAATATACATTATAAAATCAACAAGAAAACGGGAGCTCTAATTTGGGAGTCTGAATTAGGATCAGAAGTTCCTATATAAACATTGCGCACTCACGTCGCCTTTTTGTATTGATTACTGCAGCTGTGCACTGGATTCATTCACAAATACAAACTACAACTCACAAACACTTTAGAGTTAGGCTCCACCGTCAGAATGTGTACTTAAACTTATAAAGATCACATGGATATTATTCGGTGAGTTGATTCACCAAAACTAACCTGTTATACAGGAGGAAAAAGCACACAGGACGTTTCAATTGTTCACAGACTGGTCGCGCTCATCAGAATGACAAGACACTTCCGGTCTGCAGGTAATAGCATTCAATTGCCCGATTGTAGCTGAGATAGGCTCCAGTGCCCCCTGCAGCCCCAAAGGGAATAAACGGTAGAAAATGGATGGATGGATGGATGGGAAGAAACGCCCTACTGCCCCCTACTGACCAATGTGAATACTGATAAATGTGTAATGACAGCTCCAAAAACGAATTCAAACCACAAAATAAAATAAATAAATTAACACAAAAATGTGACACATTATGGGTGGGTCACATATGCATGTACAACAGGCTGTCACCACTTCACTCAGGTCCGCATGGAGCTGGAGGGGGCGTGGCCTCCAGCTCCGCCTGAATTTCGGGAGAAAATTTGTCCCGGGAGGTATTCTGGAGAGGCGCTGAATTTTGGGAGTCTCCCGGAAAATCCGGGAGGGTTGGCAAGTATGCATGACCAGTAGGGAGTCCGAGACAGAGGGACGCTTCAAGCTGACCACTCAAAAACAAATGAGATTTTTCCTTTAGTGATGAAGATGAAAGCCACAATAATGCGGAATAATCTTGCCTGGAATTTATTTCAACACAAAGTTTTTTGTGGTAACTTACAAACAAGTATTCTAACAACAACATTATTGTATCTACATGTATTGTGTTATTCATGAGTCCCTTCTTAAGCAGCATATTTGATTAGTGCATATTTGTTTAATCAGCCTGACCTAAGCCTAATGTTTGCGTTGAGTAAATAATCACATCATTAAACAAGGTAGTAAACTGTAAGTAGGTTAGACATCATTATTGAATACCATTAAATTCAAGAGTTAGATGACTAATTGGGTGTTAAAGGCCTACTGAAATGCGATTTTCTTATTGAAACGGGGATAGCAGGTCCATTCTATGTGTCATACTTGATCATTTCGCGATATTGCCATATTTTTGCTGAAAGGATTTAGTAGAGAACATTCGCAACTTTTGGTCGCCGATAAAGAAGCCTTGCCTGTTCCCGGAAGTAGCGGACGAGTAGCGTGACGTCACAGGTTGTGGAGCTCCTCACATCTGCACATTGTTTACAATCATGGCCACCAGCAGCGAGAGCGATTCGGACCGAGAAAGCGACGATTTCCCCATTAATTTGAGCGAGGATGAAAGATTTGTGGATGAGGAAAGTGAGAGTGAAGGTCTAGAGGGCAGTGGGAGCGATTCAGATAGGGAAGATGCTGTGAGAGGCGGGTGGGACCTGATATTTAGCTGGGAATGACTAAAACAGTAAATAAACACAAGACATATATATACTCTATTAGCCACAACACAACCAGGCTTATATTTAATATGCCACAAATTAATCCCGCATAACAAACACCTCCCCCCTCCCGTCCATATAACCCGCCAATACAACTCAAACACCTGCACACATACTTGCCAACCCTCCCGAATTTTCCGGGAGACTCCCGAAATTCAGCGCCTCTCCCGAAAACCTCCCGGGACGAAATATTCTCCCGAAAATCTCCCGATTTTCAGCCGGGGCTGGAGGCCACGCCCCCTCCAGCTCCATGCGGACCTGAGTGAGGACAGCCATTTTTCACGACGGGAGGACAACAGGGTGACAAGAAATAAATCATCCAGACTAGAGATAAATTGTATTATTATGTTTATCTTACCTAAAAATAAATATATTTATTAATTTAAATAAAAAAAACTAAATACATTTTTACTATATTTTGCTAAAAACATCAAAATTAATTGTATTTTTATTTGTATTTTTTCTGACTCCTTATTACATTATACATTAAACTATACATTAAAATAAACATATTTGAAATAATTAATTTAATTTTAAATTATCATAATAATTCATTTAAAATGACCATATTTAATTATTAAAATATTTGCTTGTTTATTAACAACTTTAGCATTTTATTCATTACATTTTGAAGCTCTCAGAAGCCAAGTTATGTTATATTCCTTAATATTTATTTATGCAAGTTTGAAGTATCAATTATCTAAACACAGTTTTGTTTGCATATTTTCAGGATATATACATATGTATATATATATATATATACATATGTATATATATATGTATATATATATACATATATATATATATATATATATATATATATATATATATATATATATATATATATATATATATATATATATGAAATACTTGACTTGGTGAAATCTAGTTGTCAATATACTCCTCCCCTCTTAACCACGCCCCCAACCACGCCCTGCCCCACCCCCGACCACGCCCCCACACCCCCACCTCCCGAAATCGGAGGTCTCAAGGTTGGCAAGTATGCCTGCACAACACACTCAATCCCACAGCCCAAAGTACCGTTCACCTCCCCAAAGTTCATACAGCACATATATTTCCCCAAAGTCCCCAAAGTTACGTACGTGACATGCACATAGCGGCACGCACGTACGGGCAAGCGATCAAATGTTTGGAAGCCGCAGCTGCATGCGTACTCACGGTACCGCGTCTGCGCATCCAACTTAAAGTCCTCCTGGTAAGAGTCTCTGTTGTCCCAGTTCTCCACAGGCCAATGGTAAAGCTTGACTGTCATCTTCCGGGTATGTAAACAATGAAACACCGGCTGTGTTTGTGTTGCTGCAGCCGCCCGCAATACACCGCTTCCCACCTACAGCTTTCTTCTTTGCTGTCTCCATTGTTCATTGAACAAATTGCAAAAGATTCACCAACACAGATGTCCAGAATACTGTGGAATTTTGCGATGAAAACAGACGACTTAATAGCTGGCCACCATGCTGTCCCAAAATGTCCTCCCCAATCCGTGACGTCACGCGCTGACGTCATCATGCCGAGACGTTCTCAGCAGGATATTTCGCGCAAAATTTAAAATTGCACTTTAGTAAGGCCGTATTGGCATGTGTTGCAATGTTAAGATTTCATCATTGATATATAAACTGGGCTGGACTCTCACTATTATGTTAGATCCACTATGGATCTAACATAATATTGAGAGTCCAGTCCATAGTGGATCTAACATAATAGTGAGAGTCCAGTCCATAGTGGATCTAGCATAAAAGTGAGAGTCCAGTCCATAGTGGATCTAACATAATAGTGAGAGTCCAGTCCATAGTGGATCTAACATAATAGTGAGAGTCCAGTCCATAGTGGATCTAACATAATAGTGAGAGTCCAGTCCATAGTGGATCTAACATAATAGTGAGAGTCCAGTCCATAGTGGATCTAACATAATAGTGAGAGTCCAGTCCATAGTGGATCTAACATAATAGTGAGAGTCCAGTCCATAGTGGATCTAACATAATAGTGTGAGAGTCCAGTCCATAGTGGATCTATCATAATAGTGAGAGTCCAGTCCATAGTGGATCTAACACAAAAGTGTGAGAGTTCAGTCCATAGTGGATCTAACATAATAGTGAGAGTCCAGTCCATAGTGGATCTAACATAATAGTGTGAGAGTCCCGTCCATAGTGGATCTATCATAATAGTGAGAGTCCAGTCCATAGTGGATCTCACATAATATTGTGAGAGTTCAGTCCATAGTGGATCTAACATAATAGTGTGAGAGTTCAGTCCATAGTGGATCTAACATAATAGTGTGAGAGTTCAGTCCATAGTGGATCTAACATAATAGTGTGAGAGTCCAGTCCATAGTGGATCTAACATAATATTGAGAGTCCAGTCCATAGTGGATCTAACATAATAGTGTGCTAGTTCAGTCCATAGTGGATCTAGCATAATAGTGAGAGTCCAGTCCATAGTAGATCTAACATAATAGTGAGAGTCCAGTCCATAGTGGATCTAACATAATAGTGAGAGTCCAGTCCATAGTGGATCTAACATAATAGTGAGAGTCCAGTCCATAGTGGATCTAACATAATAGTGAGAGTCCAGTCCATAGTGGATCTAACATAATAGTGAGAGTCCAGTCCATAGTGGATCTAACATAATAGTGAGAGTCCAGTCCATAGTGAATCTAACATAATAGTGAGAGTCCAGTCCATAGTGGATCTAACATAATAGTGAGAGTCCAGTCCATAGTGGATCTAACATAATATTGAGAGTCCAGTCCATAGTGGATCTAACATAATAGTGAGAGTCCAGTCCATAGTGCATCTAACATAATAGTGTGAGAGTCCAGTCCATAGTGGATCTAACATAATAGTGTGAGAGTCCAGTCCATAGTAGATCTAACATAATAGTGTGAGAGTCCAGTCCAAAGTGGATCTAACATAATAGTGTGAGAGTCCAGACCATAGTAGATCTAACATAATAGTGTGAGAGTCCAGTCCATAGTGGATCTAACATAATAGTGAGAGTCCAGTCCATAGTGGATCTAACATAATAGTGTGAGAGTCCAGTCCATAGTGGATCTAACATAATAGTGAGAGTCCAGTCCATAGTGGATCTAACATAATAGTGAGAGTCCAGTCCATAGTGGATCTAACATAATAGTGAGAGTCCAGTCCATAGTGGATCTAACATAATAGTGTGAGAGTCCAGTCCATAGTGGATCTAACATAATAGTGAGAGTCCAGTCCATAGTGGATCTAACATAATAGTGAGAGTCCAGTCCATAGTGGATCTAACATAATAGTGTGAGAGTCCAGTCCATAGTGGATCTATCATAATAGTGAGAGTCCAGTCCATAGTGGATCTAACACAAAAGTGTGAGAGTTCAGTCCATAGTGGATCTAACATAATAGTGAGAGTCCAGTCCATAGTGGATCTAACATAATAGTGTGAGAGTCCCGTCCATAGTGGATCTATCATAATAGTGAGAGTCCAGTCCATAGTGGATCTCACATAATATTGTGAGAGTTCAGTCCATAGTGGATCTAACATAATAGTGTGAGAGTTCAGTCCATAGTGGATCTAACATAATAGTGTGAGAGTTCAGTCCATAGTGGATCTAACATAATAGTGTGAGAGTCCAGTCCATAGTGGATCTAACATAATATTGAGAGTCCAGTCCATAGTGGATCTAACATAATAGTGTGCTAGTTCAGTCCATAGTGGATCTAGCATAATAGTGAGAGTCCAGTCCATAGTAGATCTAACATAATAGTGAGAGTCCAGTCCATAGTGGATCTAACATAATAGTGAGAGTCCAGTCCATAGTGGATCTAACATAATAGTGAGAGTCCAGTCCATAGTGGATCTAACATAATAGTGAGAGTCCAGTCCATAGTGGATCTAACATAATAGTGAGAGTCCAGTCCATAGTGGATCTAACATAATAGTGAGAGTCCAGTCCATAGTGAATCTAACATAATAGTGAGAGTCCAGTCCATAGTGGATCTAACATAATAGTGAGAGTCCAGTCCATAGTGGATCTAACATAATATTGAGAGTCCAGTCCATAGTGGATCTAACATAATAGTGAGAGTCCAGTCCATAGTGCATCTAACATAATAGTGTGAGAGTCCAGTCCATAGTGGATCTAACATAATAGTGTGAGAGTCCAGTCCATAGTAGATCTAACATAATAGTGTGAGAGTCCAGTCCAAAGTGGATCTAACATAATAGTGTGAGAGTCCAGACCATAGTAGATCTAACATAATAGTGTGAGAGTCCAGTCCATAGTGGATCTAACATAATAGTGAGAGTCCAGTCCATAGTGGATCTAACATAATAGTGTGAGAGTCCAGTCCATAGTGGATCTAACATAATAGTGAGAGTCCAGTCCATAGTGGATCTAACATAATAGTGAGAGTCCAGTCCATAGTGGATCTAACATAATAGTGAGAGTCCAGTCCATAGTGGATCTAACATAATAGTGTGAGAGTCCAGTCCATAGTGGATCTAACATAATATTGTGAGAGTCCAGTCCATAGTGGATCTAACATAATAGTGAGAGTCCAGTCCATAGTGGATCTAACATAATAGTGAGAGTCCAGTCCATAGTGGATTTAACATAATAGTGAGAGTCCAGTCCATAGTGGATCTAACATAATAGTGAGAGTCCAGTCCATAGTGGATCTAACATAATAGTGAGAGTCCAGTCCATAGTGGGGCCAGCAGCAGACCATCTCGAGCGGAGACGGGTCGGTAGTAGTGGGTTTCAGTAGGCCTTTAATATTTCAGTGGGCCCTGGGTCCCTCTGTAGTGAGAAAGTTGGGCCCCTAGGTCAGAAAGGTTAAGAACAAACTCATTTGAAGAAATATAGAAATCCACATTTTGTGGTTTTGAATCACAATCTCCATCCATAATCAAAATAAACTCCAACCTTCTCTCCTTGGTCTTGTTGCCACTGGCTTTGAACAGTACCATGCTTCTTATGGCTTTTCAGTCTTTGTCCTTGGCTGCTTCTTTCTTGTCAGAGCGCACGCCGCTGACTGCAAATACGGACAAAAGATGGGTTTCTTGACTTTTGCATAAAAGCTTCACTTGGTGCTGGAGTAGTTGTTCAGTAGTTGAGGAGAAGATCCACTCTGTGTATTGTAAAGAAGTCCTTGCTGGTGTGCTCCTTTCACAGTCCAGCCTTGCCAGCAGGACACAAAGACATGGTTGATGCGTTAAGGGAGAGGCTACAGTTGTCCTTTTTTTTGGGATGATGGTACAAAAAGTGTTTTTGGAGAAAGGAATAATTATTGGAGAGACGCTGCAGCTGCCTCCTATTTGTCATTTGGTCACATGGCTCTACTAAATGTTTGCTTGTGCTAAAACACGTGCAAAGCTACCAACTGAGCTACTAAACTCCCATTCAGATTGATTCAGATTCAGATTGGTTTTATTTGAGCATATACAGGTAAAAGCCAGTAAATTAGAATATTTTGAAAAACTTGATTTATTTCAGTAATTGCATTCAAAAGGTGTAACTTGTACATTATATTTATTCATTGCACACAGACTGATGCATTCAAATGTTTATTTCATTTAATTTTGATGATTTGAAGTGGCAACAAATGAAAATCCAAAATTCCGTGTGTCACAAAATTAGAATATTACTTAAGGCTAATACAAAAAAGGGATTTTTAGAAATGTTGGCCAACTGAAAAGTATAAAAAGGAAAAATATGAGCATGTACAATACTCAATACTTGGTTGGAGCTCCTTTTGCCTCAATTACTGCGTTAATGCGGCGTGGCATGGAGTCGATGAGTTTCTGGCACTGCTCAGGTGTTATGAGAGCCCAGGTTGCTCTGATAGTGGCCTTCAACTCTTCTGCGTTTTTGGGTCTGGCATTCTGCATCTTCCTTTTCACAATACCCCACAGATTTTCTATGGGGCTAAGGTCAGGGGAGTTGGCGGGCCAATTTAGAAGAGAAATACCATGGTCCGTAAACCAGGCACGGGTAGATTTTGCGCTGTGTGCAGGCGCCAAGTCCTGTTGGAACTTGAAATCTCCATCTCCATAGAGCAGGTCAGCAGCAGGAAGCATGAAGTGCTCTAAAACTTGCTGGTAGACGGCTGCGTTGACCCTGGATCTCAGGAAACAGAGTGGACCGACACCAGCAGATGACATGGCACCCCAAACCATCACCCAACCATGCAAATTTTGCATTTCCTTTGGAAATCGAGGTCCCAGAGTCTGGAGGAAGACAGGAGAGGCACAGGATCCACGTTGCCTGAAGTCTAGTGTAAAGTTTCCACCATCAGTGATGGTTTGGGGTGCCATGTCATCTGCTGGTGTCGGTCCACTCTGTTTCCTGAGATCCAGGGTCAACGCAGCCGTCTACCAGCAAGTTTTAGAGCACTTCATGCTTCCTGCTGCTGACCTGCTCTATGGAGATGGAGATTTCAAGTTCCAACAGGACTTGGCGCCTGCACACAGCGCAAAATCTACCCGTGCCTGGTTTACGGACCATGGTATTTCTGTTCTAAATTGGCCCGCCAACTCCCCTGACCTTAGCCCCATAGAAAATCCGTGGTATTGTGAAAAGGAAGATGCAGAATGCCAGACCCAAAAACGCAGAAGAGTTGAAGGCCACTATCAGAGCAACCTGGGCTCTCATAACACCTGAGCAGTGCCAGAAACTCATCGACTCCATGCCACGCCGCATTAACGCAGTAATTGAGGCAAAAGGAGCTCCAACCAAGTATTGAGTATTGTACATGCTCATATTTTTCATTTTCATACTTTTCAGTTGGCCAACATTTCTAAAAATCCCTTTTTTGTATTAGCCTTAAGTAATATTCTAATTTTGTGACACACGGAATTTTGGACTTTCATTTGTTGCCACTTCAAATCATCAAAATTAAATGAAATAAACATTTGAATGCATCAGTCTGTGTGCAATGAATAAATATAATGTACAAGTTACACCTTTTGAATGCAATTACTGAAATAAATCAAGTTTTTCAAAATATTCTAATTTACTGGCTTTTACCTGTATATAGTTTCCAAATTCATGCACCACTTTTTTACTTTTTCTTGACATGTCCAAGAAGGAGTAGGAAGAAGCATCCATCCATCCCTTTTCTATCAATCAATCAATCAATCAATGTTTATTTATATAGCCCTAAATCACAAGTGTCTCAAAGGGCTGCAAAAGCCACAACTACATCTGCGGTACAGATCCCACATAAGGACAAGGAAAAACTCACAACCCAGTGGGACGTCGATGTGGATGACTATGAGAAACCTTGGAGAGGACCGCATATATGGGTGACCCCCGCCCTCTAGGGGAGACCGGGTGCAATGGACGTCGAGTGGGTCTGACATAATATTGTGAAAGTCCAGTCCATAGTGGATCTAACATAATATTGAGAGTCCAGTCCATAGTGGATCTAACATAATAGTGTGAGAGTCCAGTCCATAGTGGATCTAACATAATAGTGTGAGAGTCCAGTTCATAGTGGATCTAACATAATAGTGTGAGAGTCCAGTCCATAGTGGATCTAACATAATAGTGTGAGAGTCCAGTCCATAGTGGATCTAGTATAATAGTGAGAGTCCAGTCCATAGTGGATCTAACATAATAGTATGAGAGTCCAGTCCATAGTGGATCTAACATAATAGTGTGAGAGTCCAGTCCATAGTGGATCTAGTATAATAGTGAGAGTCCAGTCCATAGTGGATCTAACATAATAGTATGAGAGTCCAGTCCATAGTGGATCTAACATAATAGTGTGAGAGTCCAGTCCATAGTGGATCTAGTATAATAGTGAGAGTCCAGTCCATAGTGGATCTAACATAATAGTGAGAGTCCAGTCCATAGTGGATCTAACAAAATAGTGAGAGTCCAGTCCATAGTGGATCTAACATAATAGTGACAGTCCAGTCCATAGTGGATCTAACAAAATAGTGAGAGTCCAGTCCATAGTGGATCTAACATAATAGTGTGAGAGTCCAGTCCATAGTGGATCTAACATAATAGTGAGAGTCCAGTTCATAGTGGATCTATAGTGTGAGAGTCCAGTCCATAGTAGATCTAACATAATAGTGAGAGAGTCCAGTCCATAGTGGATCTAACATAATAGTGTGCTAGTTCAGTCCATAGTGGATCTAGCATAATAGTGAGAGTCCAGTCCATAGTAGATCTAACATAATAGTGTGAGAGTCCAGTCCATAGTGGATCTAACATAATAGTGAGAGTCCAGTCCATAGTGGATCTAACATAATAGTGAGAGTCCAGTCCATAGTGGATCTAACATAATAGTGTGAGAGTCCAGTCCATAGTGGATCTAACATAATAGTGAGAGTCCAGTCCATAGTGGATCTAACATAATAGTGTGAGAGTTCAGTCCATAGTGGATCTAGCTTCTAGCATAATAGTGAGAGTCCAGTCCATAGTGGATCTAACATAATAGTGTTAGAGTCCAGTCCATAGTGGATCTAACATATTAGTGTGAGAGTCCAGTCAATAGTAGATCTAACATAATAGTGAGAGAGTCCAGTCCATAGTGGATCTAACATAATAGTGTGAGAGTCCAGTCCATAGTGGATCTAGTATAATAGTGAGAGTCCAGTCCATAGTGGATCTAACATAATAGTATGAGAGTCCAGTCCATAGTGGATCTAACATAATAGTGTGAGAGTCCAGTCCATAGTGGATCTAGTATAATAGTGAGAGTCCAGTCCATAGTGCATCTAACATAATGTTGTGAGAGTCCAGTCTATAGTGGATCTAACATAATAGTGACAGTCCAGTCCATAGTGGATCTAACAAAATAGTGAGAGTCCAGTCCATAGTGCATCTAACATAATAGTGTGAGAGTCCAGTCCATAGTGGATCTAACATAATAGTGACAGTCCAGTCCATAGTGGATCTAACAAAATAGTGAGAGTCCAGTCCATAGTGCATCTAACATAATAGTGTGAGAGTCCAGTCCATAGTGGATCTAACATAATAGTGTGAGAGTCCAGTCCATAGTAGATCTAACATAATAGTGTGAGAGTCCAGTCCAAAGTGGATCTAACATAATAGTGTGAGAGTCCAGTCCATAGTAGATCTAACATAATAGTGTGAGAGTCCAGTCCATAGTGGATCTAACATAATAGTGTGAGAGTCCAATCCATAGTGGATCTAACATAATAGTGTGAGAGTCCAGTCCATAGTGGATCTAACATAATAGAGTGAGAGTCCAGTCCATAGTGGATCTAACATAATAGTGTGAGAGTCCAGTCCATAGTGGATCAAACAAAATAGTGAGAGTCCAGTCCATAGTGGATCTAACATAATAGTGAGAGTCCAGTCCATAGTGGATCTAACATAATAGTGAGAGTCCAGTCCATAGTGGATCTAACATAATAGTGTGAGAGTCCAGTCCATAGTGGATCTAACATAATATTGTGAGAGTCCAGTCCATAGTGGATCTAACATAATAGTGAGAGTCCAGTCCATAGTGGATCCAACATAATAGTGAGAGTCCAGTCCATAGTGGATCTAACATAATAGTGAGAGTCCAGTCCATAGTGGATCTAACATAATAGTGAGAGTCCAGTCCATAGTGGATCTAGCATAATAGTGAGAGTCCAGTTCATAGTGGATCTAACATAATAGTGAGAGTCCAGTCCATAGTGGATCTAACATAATAGTGAGAGTCCAGTCCATAGTGGATCTAACATAATAGTGAGAGTCCAGTCCATAGTGGATCTAGCATAATAGTGAGAGTCCAGTTCATAGTGGATCCAACATAATAGTGAGAGTCCAGTCCATAGTGGATCTAACATAATAGTGAGAGTCCAGTCCATAGTGGATCTAACATAGTAGTGAGAGTCCAGTCCATAGTGGATCTAACATAATAGTGTGAGAGTCCAGTCCATAGTGGATCTAACATAATAGTGAGAGTCCAGTTCATAGTGGATCTATAGTGTGAGAGTCCAGTCCATAGTAGATCTAACATAATAGTGAGAGAGTCCAGTCCATAGTGGATCTAACATAATAGTGTGCTAGTTCAGTCCATAGTGGATCTAGCATAATAGTGAGAGTCCAGTCCATAGTAGATCTAACATAATAGTGTGAGAGTCCAGTCCATAGTGGATCTAACATAATAGTGAGAGTCCAGTCCATAGTGGATCTAACATAATAGTGTGAGAGTCCAGTCCATAGTGGATCTAACATAATAGTGAGAGTCCAGTCCATAGTGGATCTAACATAATAGTGTGAGAGTCCAGTCCATAGCAGATCTAACATAATAGTGAGAGAATCCAGTCCATAGTGGATCTAGCATAATAGTGTGAGAGTCCAGTCCATAGCAGATCTAACATAATAGTGTGAGAGTCCAGTCCATAGTAGATCTAACATAATAGTGAGAGAGTCCAGTCCATAGTGGATCTAACATAATAGTGAGAGTCCAGTCCATAGTGGATCTAACATAATAGTGAGAGAGTCCAGTCCATAGTGGATCTAACATAATAGTGAGAGTCCAGTCCATAGTGGGGCCAGCAGGAGACCATATCGAGCGGAGACGGGTCAGCAGCGCAGAGATGTCCCCAACCGATGCACAGGGGACAACCAGCACTTCATCTATGGCCGCCGGACCTGTGTCCCCCACCCCCCTCAGACCTATGTAAGCGTCAATATATACCTTGATGTTGCAGAAAAAAGACCATATATTTTTTTAACCGATTTCCGAACGCTAAATGGGTGAATTTTGGCGAATTAAACACCTTTTCTATTATTCGCTCTCGGGAAGCAATCCGCCATTTTCTCAAACACCGAGTCAAATCAGCTCTGTTATTTTCTGTTTTTTCGACTGTTTTCCGTACCTTGGAGACATCATGCCTCGCCGGTGTGTTGTCGGAGGGTGTAACAACACCAACAGGGACGGATTCAAGTTGCACCAGTGGCCCAAAGATGCGAAAGTGGCAAGAAATTGGGCGTTTGTTCCGCACACTTTACCGACGAAAGCTATGCTACGACAGAGATGGCAAGAATGTGTGGATATCCTGCGACACTCAAAGCAGATGCATTTCCAACCATAAAGTCAAAGAAATCTGCCGCCAGACCCCCATTGAATCTGCCGGAGTGTGTGAGCAATTCAGGGACAAAGAACCTCGGTAGCACGGCAAGCAATGGCGGCAGTTTGTTCCCGCAGACGAGCGAGCTAAACCCCCTGGATGTCTTGGCTCACACCGTCCCGAAGATGATCAAGAGAAGAATATCGACCCTAGCTTCCCTGGCCTGCTGACATGAGGGTATGTCTACAGAATATATCAATTGATGAAAACTGGGCTGTCTGCACTCTCAAAGTGCATGTTGTTGCCAAATGTATTTCATATGCTGTAAACCTAGTTCATAGTTGTTAGTTTCCTTTAATGCCAAACAAACACATACCAATCGTTGGTTAGAAGGCGATCGCCGAATTCGTCCTCGCTTTCTCCCGTGTCGCTGGCTGTCGTGTCGTTTTCGTCGGTCCGATATGGCTCAATAGCTTCAGTTTCTTCTTCAATTTCGTTTTCGCTACCTGCCTCCACACTACAACCATCCGTTTCGATACATGCGTAATCTGTTGAATCGCTTAAGCCGCTGAAATCCGAGTCTGAATCCGAGCTAATGTCGCTATAGCTTGCTGTTCTTTCCGCCATGTTTGTTTGTGTTGGCTTCACTATGTGACGTCACGGGAAAATGGACGGGTGTTTATAACGATGGTTAAATCAGGCACTTTGAAGCTTTTTTTAGGGATATTGCGTGATGGGTAAAATTTTGAAAAAAACTTCGAAAAATATAATAAGCCACTGGGAACTGATTTTTAATGGTTTTAACCATTCTGAAATTGAGATAATGTTCCCCTTTAAACTTGTTTAGTCAATTTTGCAGCCCAATAGCTCAAATGAATATAACATGTATATATATATATATATATATATATATATATATATATATATATATATATATATATATATATATATATATATATATATGAAATACTCCAGTTGGTAGCTAGAATTTACTGAAAGTCAAGTATTTCATACATATATATATATATATATATATATATATATATATATATATATATATATATATATATATGAAATACTCCAGTTGGTGAATTCTAGCTGTAAATATACTCCTCCCCTCTTAACCACGCCCCCCAACCACGCCCCCATCCCCAACCACGCCCCCCACCCCCCACCTCCCGAAATCGGAGGTCTCAAGGTTGGCAAGTATGGAGTAGAGGAGTGTTATTTGTGTGTATATGTGTAAATAAATGAACACTGAAAGTATAAAATAAAATACATATATATATATATATATACAAAATAAATACTTGAATTTCAGTGAATTCTAGCTATAAATATACTCCTCCCCCCTTGAACTCCCCCCCAAATCTCCCGAATTTGGAGGTCTCAAGGTTGGCCAGTATGGGAGTTTGCATGTTCTCCCCGTGACTGCGCGGGTTCTACTCCAGCTTCCTCCCACCTCCAAAGACATGCACCTGGGGATAGGCCCCTCCCACCTCCAAAGACATGCACCTGGGGATAGGTTGATTGGCAACACTAAATGGTCCCTAGTGTGTGAATGTGAGTGTGAATGTTGTCTGTCTATCTGTGTTGGCCCTGTGATGAGATGGTGACTTGTCCAGGGTGTACACTGCCTTCCACCCGTGTGCAGCTGAGATAGGCTCCAACCCCCCCCCCCCCCCCCCCCCCCATCCCCCAAAAAGGACAAGTGGTAGGACCATACTTGCCAACCTTGAGACCTCCGATTTCGGGAGGTGGGGGGAAGGGGTGGGGTGGGCGGGGTCGGGGTGGGACGGGGGCGTGGCTAAAAGGGGAGGAGTATATTTACAGCTAGAATTCACCAAGTCAAGTATTTCATATATATATATATATATATATATATATATATATATATATATATATATATATATATATATATATATATACATATATATATATTTATTTTATCATATGTATGTATATATATATATATATACACGTATATATATCTATTTTATTATATATATATATATATATGTATATATATCTATTTTATTATACATATATATATATATATATATATAAAATAAATACTTGAATTTCAGTGTTCATTTATTTACACATATATATATATACATACATATAATAAAATAAATATATATATATATATATACATATATATATATTTATTTTATTATATGTATGTATGTATATACATATATATATATATATATATATATATATATACGTATATATATCTATTTTATTATATATATATATATATATATATATGTATATATATCTATTTTATTATATATATATATATATATAAAATAAATACTTGAATTTCAGTGTTCATTTATTTACACATATACACACACATAACACTCATTTACTCATTGTTGAGTTAAGCGTTGAATTTTCCATCCTTGTTCTATTCTCTGTCACTATTTTTCTAACCATGCTGAACACCCTCTCTGATGATGCATTGCTGTGTGGCACGCACAAAAGTGCTTTCATCAAATGCACTAGATGGCAGTATTGTCCTGTTTAAGAGTGTCACAACATTGCTGTTTACGGCAGACGAACTGCTTTACGGTATACAAAAACGTGACTGCTGTTGTTGTGTGTTGTTGCCGCGCTGAGAGGACGTTAATGAAACTGCCTAACAATAAACCCGTGAAGACCTGAGTCCGCCTGAATTTCGGGAAATTTTCGGGAGAAAATTTGTCCCGGGAGGTTTTCGGGAGAGGCGCTGAATCTCGGGAGTCTCCCGGAAAATCCGGGAGGGTTGGCAAGTATGGGTAGGACATGGATGGATGGACGGTTTGAATCGAGATTGTTGTTAAATTAAGAATCGTCTCTCCAGGAATCGGAATGGAATGTTGTAAGATTCCTGTAAAAAAAAGTGCTAGCTAAATGGCAAACTGGATGGAATGTGATAGGTCGATGAAAATACATCTCACTTCTTCTTCAAAATGACCTGTACGGACATCAAAGGTTTTCTAATGGCCTCAGCTTGACTCTGGAAAATGTATTTTCAGTTCCATTTCATCCAATGGGAAAAAGTGTCATTTGTGTGAGATGATATTCAAATATTAGACTATCTTGTCTGGAAGGCATATAGTGGGGAACTTTATGAAGTAGTGTTGCAGTATGAATATGCAAATAAGGCAGCTGTGTGGGTTATAGAGAGGACAGAAGCCAGTCAGACACAAACTAGAGAGAGACCATACTGGTGTGTCTGTGGTCTGCTTCCACACCACCAAACCCCCCCACCACCATCTGTCATCTCCCACCTTACACTTCAAAAACTCAACGCCACCACCAATGTTTGTTTCACAGCAGGAGATGACGGTCGCTATAATCTTCTTTTTTTTGTCGCCTTATAATTTACATTCACACAAAAAAAACTAATTATTTATCTACTAGAGATACGCGGATAGGCAATTATTTCATCCGCAACCGCATCAGAAAGTCGTCAACCATCCGCCATCCACCCGATGTAACATTTGATCAGAACCGCACCCGCCCGCACCCGCCCGTTGTTATATATCTAATATATACGATGCAAGGCATTAGTGAGGTTATAAAGCTTTTGCCTATTAAAGAAAGGAGACTGATCCAATGCAGCACAGACATTCGCGTGCCACGCTGTCACGACCCAGACGCACACCAGTGCGCAATCATATGGGGGCCGCGCTGAGCGCACCTCCAAGCGCGTCTCGCTGCCAGGGACGGCCGGGTATGGGCCCGACGCTCCAGCGCCATCCATTTTCAGGGCTAGTTGATTCGGCAGGTGGGTTGTTACACACTCCTTAGCGGGTTCCAACTTCCATGGCCACCGTCCTGCTGTCTATATCAACCAGGGTGAGCCCCACCCCTTTCGTGAGCGCACTGCGCGCGGAGTGACCCCTGTTACGCGCCCCCGGCAACAGGGGTGGCGGGCAGGTAAGTTGCGCGGGCGGAGCGCGCGGAGTGACCCCTGTTACGACCCCCCGGCCACGGGGGTGGCGGGCAGGTAAGCTGCTTACCTGCTGCGCGTGACACCGGCCGCGGCGAAGGCGGACGAGGCGGGGTGTCGGTGCGGTGGGCGCGGTGGTGACCCTGGACGTGCGTCGGGCCCTTCTCGCGGATCGCCTCAGCTACGGCTCCCGGTGGGGCCCTCTCGGGGGAAGGGGCCTCGGTCCCGGACCCCGGCGAGGCGTCCCTTCTCCGCTCCGTAAAAGTGTCCATCTCTTTTCTTTTTTCTTCTTCTGTTGTGGCATATGCTGCAGGTGCCTGCTCGTTTTTCGTATGTGGGTAACAACATTTAACTATGTATATATATTTCCGAATTGGTTTAACTGCCACCCGCCTGAATCTATTTAAAATCTAATTTTTTTTTATTTCAACCGCCCGACCCGACCGCCCGATCCGCGGACTCCGCGGTTGTGCCCGCAAACCGCGCATCTCTATTATCTACCCTTGTTCCCAGAATATATTTCCTAACTTTATTAGCCTCCCATCAGCCCCACTTGGCCCCGTTTCCAGCAAGATCCTCAGTCAACAGTAACCAGAGTTGGGTAGAGGAGCCAGACTTTGTACTCAAGTAAGAGTATCATTACTTTACAATAATAGGACTCAAGTAAAAGTAAAAAAGTAGTCATCAAAATAATGAAGTGAAGTGAATTATATTTATATAGCGCTTTTCTCTCGTGACTCAAAGTGCTTTACATAGTGAAACCCAATATCTAAGTTACATTTAAAGCAGTGTGGGTGGCACTGGGAGCAGGTGGGTAAAGTGTCTTGCCCAAGGACACAACGGCAGTGACTAGGATGGCGGAAGCGGGGCTCGAACCTGGAACCCTCAAGTTGATATCAGCACTTCAGGCATCAACAATTGTATCATCAGTCCCACACACCCAGTCCCCCCTTGCTTTTTTAAAGAAGTCTGGGACTCTATTGACTTATCTGTTAGGGACATCATCAACAGCAGCTTGATTTCTGCCAGTGTGCCCTCTTTTTGTAAAGGAGCTGTTGTTGAGCCTTTGATAAAAAAAAAAAACAGGTCTTGATCCTACAAGTTTGTCAAATTATCGACCCATTTCTAAATTAACTTTTGTGTCAAAAATTTTGGAGAAATGTGTTTTGGCGCAACTACAGCCTTTTTTAGATGAAAATAGCACTTTAGATCCATTTCAGTCTGGATACAAAGCTTTGCACAGTACTGAATCTGCACTTTTAAAGGTTTTTAATGATTTGCTTTTAATATCTGATTCTGGCAGCTCTGCCATTTTAGTGCTTTTAGATCTTCCAGCTGCCTTTGACACAGTCCACCACACAATTCTTTTAGATCGCCTGAGAGACTGTGTGGGTGTCAGGGGGACTGCATTAGAGTGGTTCAGATCCTACCTGTCAGAAAGGTCCTTCTCTGTCAGGCTGGGGGACGCCACTTCTTCTTCTGCTCCGCTTTACTGTGGTGTCCCCCAGGGATCTATTCTAGGCCCCATCCTGTTCGCTCTATATCTCCTCCCTCTTGGAGAGATTTTTAAGAGGCATGGAGTGTCTTATCACTTTTATGCAGACGACTGCCAAATTTATATCAATCAATCAATCAATCTTTATTTATATAGCCCTAAATCACAAGTGTCTCAAAGGGCTGCACAAGCCACAACGACATCCTCGGTACAAAGCCCACATACGGTCTTATGTATGTATATATATATATATGAAATACTTGACTTAGTATTTCGTCAAGTATTTCTTATACAGTATATATATATATATATATATATAAATATATATATATATATATATATATATATATATATATATATATATATATATATAATAAAATAAATATATATTTACAGCTAGAATTCACTGAAAGTCAAGTATTTCCTATATATATATACATATACGTATCTATATATATATATTATATATATATATATATACACATATGTATCTATATATATATATATATATATATATATATACATATATATATATATATATATATATATATATATATATATATATATATATACACATATGTATCTATATATATATATATATATATATACATATATATATATATATATATATATATATATATATATATATATATATATATATATATATATATATATATATATAAATCTCCTGATGATTGAGGGTACCCCCCTCATGAAACAGGCCTGTAGAGATGAAATAGTCTTGTGATTTTTTTCCCACACGTACATATATATATATATATATATATATATATATATATATATATATATATATATATATATATGTATATATATATATATATATATATATATATATATATATATATATATGAAATACTTGACTTAGTATTTCGTCAAGTATTTCTTATATATATATATATATATATATATATATATATATATGAAATACTTGACTTAGTATTTCGTCAAGTATTTCTTATATATATATATATATATATATATATATATATATATATGAAATACTTGACTTAGTATTTCGTCAAGTATTTCTTATATATATATAAATATATATACATATATATATATATATATATATGAAATACTTGACTTAGTATTTCGTCAAGTATTTCTTATATATATATATATATATATTTATATATATATATATATATATATATATATATATATATATATATATATATATATATATATATATATATATATGAAATACTTGACTTAGTATTTCGTCAAGTATTTCTTATATATATATATATATATATATATATAAAATACTTGACTTGGTGAATTCTAGCTGTAAATATACTCCTCCCCTCTTAACCACGCCCCCCCCCGCCCCCCCCCCCCCCCCCGCCCCCCACCTCCCGAAATCGGAGGTCTCAAGGTTGGCAAGTATGGTACTTTGTAAACTGCACAATGAGATATAAATACACTCAATTTCACTCATTTATTAACAAAACTGTTGCACATTAATATGAGGATAATATATTCACTCTAGTCATCACGACTGTAGAATATATTGGTGTCATGTGCAAATAGTATATCTTTTCAGTACTTTGGGAGTATTTGATGGTGTTTGGCCCCCTGACGTTTGACGTCGCGGTTGTTTACCGTGTTGGTGCTCATTTTGCAGATGAAACCACGGGTTACGGGCCGGTTTTTGAGGAGCAGCCGGTGGACACCATCTACCCCGAGGAGTCGCCCGAGGACAAGATCACCATGAGCTGCCGGGCACGAGCCAGTCCACCTGCCGCATACAAGTAACATATGTTCACACCAGTACTGACTAAAGATGGCCACTGAAGGACTGTTTCAACCATGTGACCGTCTGCCACGCATGACAGCATAACATAGAAAAGCCTGCGTCCGCGCACTTTATCCGTAATGGTGGGCAGTAACTAGCTACATGTAGCTAAGCTATGTAGCTTAACCACATTTTCCGGTAGCTTAGCTACTTTTTTATGAGTAACTTTTCCCGTAGCTTTGCTACTTTTAGACAAATGTAGCGAGGTAGCTAACATGAAAGCCCCAAAGAGAGAACATAGAGTGTGACTCCAGGCCAAAACAATATGGAGAAGGTAGAAAATAGAACATCCATGATGATTGCTTGGTGTTCCTATGATGAGTCACAATTGGCTAAGGTTCGGGTGAAACTGGCCAATCAGAGGCAAGATAAGGCGGGTCATCCAAACTAGTAACACAATCATAACAGACACTCATGTCACATGACCAGGAGGGAGTCCGAGACAGAGGGATGCTTCAAGCTGACCACTCAAAAATTCTCTCCCACAGATGAGATGTGTCCTAGTGTTCCTTTAATGTTGTTAATTGTAACTTCAATGTAGCTTGCTACAATTCTCCGGGATATTTTCCCCTGTAGCTTAGCTACATTTAATGGAGAGTAACTTGTAGCTTAGCTACATTGAATGGAGAGTAACTTGTAGCTTAGCTTACTACATTTTCCAAGTAGCTTGCCCGTCACTGCTAATATCACTAATCAGCAGGATGCTACATGCTAATGTATTATTCCAAGATGTCATATACAGCATCCACTGTTACTTTGTAAATCCTTCTGTATACTTCCCACCATACTTCTCTCAGCCAAGCGAAACACAAACATGAAGTCTTCTTTTTCAATGGGGGTTAGCGTGGCGACCTGCTGGCGAATACAAGCATTAAAGGGGAACATTATCACAATTTCAGAAGGGTTAAAACCATTAAAAATCAGTTCCCAGTGGCTTATTTTATTTTTCGAAGTTTTTTTCAAAATTTTACCCATCACGCAATATCCCTAAAAAAAGCTTCAAAGTGCCTGATTTTAACCATCGTTATATACACCCGTCCATTTTCCTGTGACGTCACATAGTGATGCCAATACAAACAAACATGGCGCATAGAACAGCAAGCTATAGCGACATTAGCTCAGATTCAGACTTGAATTTCAGCGGCTTAAGCGATTCAACAGATTACGAATGTATTGAAACAGATGGTTGTAGTGTGGAGGCAGGTAGCGAAAACGAAATTGAAGAAGAAACTGAAGCTATTGAGCCATATCGGTTTGAACCGTATGCAAGCGAAACCGACACGACAGCCAGCGACACGGGAGAAAGCGAGGACGAATTCGGCGATCGCCTTCTAACCAACGATTGGTATGTGTTTGTTTGGCATTAAAGGAAACTAACAACTATGAACTAGGTTTACAGCATATGAAATACATTTGGCAACAACATGCACTTTGAGAGTGCAGACAGCCCAATTTTCATCAATTAATATATTCTGTAGACATACCCTCATCCGCTCTCTTTTCCTGTAAGCTGATCTGTCCAGTCCAGTTGGAAATGCATCTGCTTTGAGTGTCGCAGGATATCCACACATTATTGCCATCTCTGTCGTAGCATAGCTTTCGTCGGTAAAGTGTACGGAACAAACGTCCAATTTCTTGCCACTTTCGCATCTTTGGGCCACTGGTGCAACTTGAATCCATCCCTGTTCGTGTTGTTACACCCTCCGACAACACACCGACGAGGCATGATGTCTCCAAGGTACGGAAAACAGTCAAAAAAACGGAAAATAACAGAGCTGATTTGACTCGGTGTTTGTAATGTGTTTGAGAAAATGGCGGATTGCTTCCTGATGTGACGTCACGTTCTGACGTCATCGCTCCGAGAGCGAATAATAGAAAGGCGTTTAATTCGCCAAAATTCACCCATTTAGAGTTCGAAAATCGGTTAAAAAAATATATGGTCTTTTTTCTGCAACATCAAGGTATATATTGACGCTTACATAGGTCTGGTGATAATGTTCCCCTTTAACAGTCTCACTGTGGACAGATGTCAGCTGAAGAACCTCAATGTTGTATATTAGTTAACATCACAAGTCAACTATGAATTTAATTGAATTGAATTTCAGAGCGGCTAACATGGACGAATAGAACAGACAAGTCATTGTAATGTCTGCTCGCGGAAAACAAACATCCTAATCTACGATTTGACTCCCTCGAATGGCCTTGACGCTGTGAACAACAGGAACAGGCTGTTCTGAAAACACCCCCAAGGACACCTCAATGTAGGACGCTTTTGACCTTCCTCCCTCCTCAACGACACCTGGAGTCGAACTTTTGCAGATCAGCCTCAGTTTATAAAACATTACATCATCACACCCAAGACAATTGGGTACACACGCACACACACCCCTTTTCCCCCACCCCACGCCTTCACCACCGCTTGTTTCTCCTAGAGGTGATGGTAGGATGGCAGCGCTTCATAGCAGTGGTCGCTCTCCAGGGCCCCAACTCCCCGCCCCTCTGTGGCGAGTTTGTCGTGATTAAATGTAACCTGTTTATGTGTGCATTGCATGGAGGTTTTTTCCCACTCCAGACTAGGCCCCCTTAGTAGCCCAGTCTAGATTGTATTTTTTTACTCATCTTCTTCCCCAGCGGTTTACCTTTTTCCCACCTTTTACGGGGCGCCTCGTGGCGACCCATCAGCGTTTCTGTTCTGTAACCCTGTACACTGTTTGTTTGTCTAATCTTGAACGGGTTTGTGCTGAAAACATAATTTTGTTGTACTTGTGCAATGACAATAAAGTCCGATCCTATCCTATCCTATGAAGAACCTCAATGATGTATATTAGTTAACATCACAAGTCAACAATGAAGAACCTCAATAGTGTATATTAGTTAAAGGCCTACTGAAAGCCACTACTACCGACCACGCAGTCTGATAGTTTATATATCAATGATGAAATCTTAACATTGCAACACATGCCAATATGGCCGGGTTAGCTTACTAAAGTGCAATTTTAAATTTCGTGCGAAATATCCTGCTGAAAACGTCTCGGTATGATGACGTCTGCGCGTGACGTCACGGATTGTAGAGGACATTTTGGGACAGCATGGTGGCCAGCTATTAAGTCGTCTGTTTTCGTCGCAAAATTCCACAGTATTCTGGACATCTGTGTCGGTGAATCTTTTGCAATTTGTTCAATGAACAATGGAGACAGCAAAGAAGAAAGCTGTAGGTGGGAAGCGGTGTATTGCGGGCGGCTGCAGCAACACAAACATTGTTTACATTCCCGAAAGATGACAGTCAAGCTTTACCATTGGCCTGTGGAGAACTGGGACAACAGAGACTCTTACCAGGAGGACTTTGAGTTGGATGCGCAGACGCGGTACCGTGAGTACGCATGCAGCTGCGGCTTTCCAAACATTTGATCGCTTGCCAGTACGTGGGTGCCGCTATGTGCATGTCACGTACGTAACTTTGGGGAAATATATGTGCTGTATGATCTTTGGGGAGGTGAACGGTACTTTGGGCTGTGGGATTGAGTGTGTTGTGCAGGTGTTTGAGTTGTATTGGCGGGTTATATGGACGGGAGGGGGGAGGTGTTTGTTATGCGGGATTAATTTCTGGCATATTAAATATAAGCCTGGTTGTGTTGTGGCTAATAGAGTATATGTATGTCTTGTGTTTATTTACTGTTTTAGTCATTCTCAGCTAAATATCAGGTCCCACCCGCCTCTCACAGCATCTTCCCTATCTGAATCGCTCCCACTGCCCTCTAGTCCTTCACTCTCACTTTCCTCATCCACAAATCTTTCATCCTCGCTCAAATTAATGGGGAAATCGTCGCTTTCTCGGTCCGAATCGCTCTCGCTGCTGGTGGCCATGATTGTAAACAATGTGCAGATGTGAGGAGCTCCACAACCTGTGACGTCACGCTACTCGTCCGCTACTTCCGGTACAGGCAAGGCTTTTTTATCAGCGACCAAAAGTTGCGAACTTTATCGTCGATGTTCTCTACTAAATCCTTTCAGCAAAAATATGGCAATATCGCGAAATGATCAAGTATAACACATAGAATGGACCTGCTATCCTCGTTTAAATAAGAAAATCGCATTTCAGTAGGCCTTTAACATCTCAATTCAACGATGAAGAACCTCAATGATGTATATTAGTTAACATCACAAGTCAACTATGAATTGAATTGAATTGAATTTGAGAGCAGCCAGCATGGACGAATAGAACAGACAAGTCATTGTATTGTCTGCTCGCGGAAAACAAACATCCTAATCTACGATTTGACTCCCTCGAATGGCCTTGACGCTTAGTTAACATCACAAGTCAACTATGAATTGAATTGAATTGAATTTGAGAGCAGCCAGCATGGACGAATAGAACAGACAAGTCATTGTATTGTCTGCTCGCGGAAAACAAACATCCTAATCTACGATTTGACTCCCTCGAATGGCCTTGACGCTTAGTTAACATCACAAGTCAACTATGAATTGAATTGAATTGAATTTGAGAGTAGCCAACATGGACGAATAGAACAGACAAGTCATTGTATTGTCTGCCCGCGGAAAACAAACATCCTAATCTACGATTTGACTCCCTCGAATGGCCTTGACGCTTAGTTAACATCACAAGTCAACTATGAATTGAATTGAATTGAATTTGAGAGTAGCCAGCATGGACGAATAGAACAGAAAAGTAATTGTATTGTCTGCTCGCGGAAAACAAACATCCTAATCTACGATTTGACTCCCTCGAATGGCCTTGACGCTTAGTTAACATCACAAGTCAACTATGAATTGAATTGAATTGAATTTGAGAGTAGCCAGCATGGACGAATAGAACAGACAAGTCATTGTATTGTCTGCTCGCGGAAAACAAACATCTTAATCTACGATTTGACTCCCTCGAATGGCCTTGACGCTTAGTTAACATCACAAGTCAACAATGAAGAACCTCAATGATGTAAATTAGTTAACATCACAAGTCAACTATGAATTGAATTGAATTGAATATGAGAGCAGCCAGCATGGACGAATAGAACAGACAAGTCATTGTATTGTCTGCTCGCGGAAAACAAACATCCTAATCTACGATTTGACTCCCTCGAATGGCCTTGACGCTTAGTTAACATCACAAGTCAACTATGAATTGAATTGAATTGAATTTGAGAGCAGCCAGGATGGACGAATAGAACAGACAAGTCATTGTATTGTCTGCTCGCGGAAAACAAACATCCTAATCTACGATTTGACTCCCTCGAATGGCCTTAATGCTTAGTTAACATCACAAGTCAACAATGAAGAACCTCAATGATGTATATTAGTTAACATC
The DNA here is from genome assembly GCF_033978685.3 of Nerophis lumbriciformis. Lineage (NCBI taxonomy): Eukaryota > Metazoa > Chordata > Actinopteri > Syngnathiformes > Syngnathidae > Nerophis > Nerophis lumbriciformis. Next base: position 2,472,145 of record NC_084557.2, on the reverse strand, counting down.
ACAAGTCAACTATGAATTGAATTGAATTGAATATGAGAGCAGCCAGCATGGACGAATAGAACAGACAAGTCATTGTATTGTCTGCTCGCGGAAAACAAACATCCTAATCTACGATTTGACTCCCTCGAATGGCCTTGACGCTTAGTTAACATCACAAGTCAACAATGGAGAACCTCAATGATGTATATTAGTTAACATCACAAGTCAACTATGAATTGAATTGAATTGAATTTGAGAGCAGCCAGCATGGACGAATAGAACAGACAAGTCATTGTATTGTCTGCTCGCGGAAAACAAACATCCTAATCCACGATTTGACTCCCTCGAATGGCCTTGACGCTTAGTTAACATCACAAGTCAACTATGAATTGAATTGAATTGAATTTGAGAGTAGCCAACTTGGACGAATAGAACAGACAAGTCATTGTATTGTCTGCTCGCGGAAAACAAACATCCTAACCTACGATTTGACTCCCTCGAATGGCCTTGACGCTTAGTTAACATCACAAGTCAACTATGAATTGAATTGAATTGAATTTGAGAGCAGCCAGCATGGACGAATAGAACAGACAAGTCATTGTATTGTCTGCTCGCGGAAAACAAACATCCTAATCTACGATTTGACTCCCTCGAATGGCCTTGACGCTTAGTTAACATCACAAGTCAACAATGAAGAACCTCAATGATGTAAATTAGTTAACATCACAAGTCAACTATGAATTGAATTGAATTGAATATGAGAGCAGCCAGCATGGACGAATAGAACAGACAAGTCATTGTATTGTCTGCTCGCGGAAAACAAACATCCTAATCTACGATTTGACTCCCTCGAATGGCCTTGACGCTTAGTTAACATCACAAGTCAACTATGAATTGAATTGAATTGAATTTGAGAGTAGCCAACATGGACGAATAGAACAGACAAGTCATTGTATTGTCTGCTCGCGGAAAACAAACATCCTAATCTACGATTTGACTCCCTCGAATGGCCTTGACGCTTAGTTAACATCACAAGTCAACTATGAATTGAATTGAATTGAATATGAGAGCAGCCAGCATGGACGAATAGAACAGACAAGTCATTGTATTGTCTGCTCGCGGAAAACAAACATCCTAATCTACGATTTGACTCCCTCGAATGGCCTTGACGCTTAGTTAACATCACAAGTCAACTATGAATTGAATTGAATTGAATTTGAGAGCAGCCAACATGGACGAATAGAACAGACAAGTCATTGTATTGTCTGCTCGCGGAAAACAAACATCCTAATCTACGATTTGACTCCCTCGAATGGCCTTGATGCTTAGTTAACATCACAAGTCAACAATGAAGAACCTCAATGATGTATATTAGTTAACATCACAAGTCAACTATGAATTGAATTGAATTGAATTTGAGAGCAGCCAACATGGACGAATAGAACAGACAAGTCATTGTATTGTCTGCTCGCGGAAAACAAACATCCTAATCTACGATTTGACTCCCTCGAATGGCCTTGACGCTTAGTTAACATCACAAGTCAACTATGAATTGAATTTGAGAGCAGCCAGCATGGACGAATAGAACAGACAAGTCATTGTATTGTCTGCCCGCGGAAAACAAACATCCTAATCTACGATTTGACTCCCTCGAATGGCCTTGACGCTTAGTTAACATCACAAGTCAACTATGAATTGAATTGAATTGAATTTGAGAGTAGCCAACATGGACGAATAGAACAGAAAAGTCATTGTATTGTCTGCTCGCGGAAAACAAACATCCTAATCTACGATTTGACTCCCTCGAATGGCCTTGACGCTTAGTTAACATCACAAGTCAACTATGAATTGAATTGAATTGAATATGAGAGCAGCCAGCATGGACGAATAGAACAGACAAGTCATTGTATTGTCTGCTCGCGGAAAACAAACATCCTAATCTACGATTTGACTCCCTCGAATGGCCTTGACGCTTAGTTAACATCACAAGTCAACAATGAATGAAGAACCTCAATGATGTATATTAGTTAACATCACAAGTCAACTATGAATTGAATTGAATTGAATTTGAGAGCAGCCAGCATGGACGAATAGAACAGACAAGTCATTGTATTGTCTGCTCGCGGAAAACAAACATCCTAATCTACGATTTGACTCCCTCGAATGGCCTTGACGCTTAGTTAACATCACAAGTCAACAATGAAGAACCTCAATGATGTAAATTAGTTAACATCACAAGTCAACAATGAGGACCACTCGTCTTTTTGCTAGAACATTCTTCAAAGGTCACGTTTGCATAATAGGCCACCTTTAAATATCATCAGATTGCACTTATGTTTATCTCTGATGCTTCCCTGCGTTAGCACATCATTAATATGCTTTTAGAATCCACTCATGTACTAACCCCGGAGATATTTTCCCTTTCAGATGGACTCTGGACGGCGTAGAAATCGACCCGAGCAGCGCCGGACACGATCACTACGCTTTGTCGGGAGGAAACCTGATCATCAAGGAGCCCGTTAAAAGCCAGCATGAGGGGAAATATTCCTGCTTAGCCAGCAACATGTACGGGCTGGTCATCAGTCAAGAGGCGTCGGTCCAGTTTGGATGTAATGGAACCTTCTCTATTCTCCCCAGAACCAGCGTCTTCTGCCTGGCTTTGACAGAGCAGGCTCACTTTGAGATGACTCAAAGACAAATGTCCACTGCAGAGGACGCTGGTTCTCCGGATAATGCTTTCGTCTTGTTTGAATCAAAACTCATCCTTTTGAACTCCTTGTTAGATTTGGACCTGTTCTCTTCAGAGGAAAGGGAGTCGGTGCACGTCAAGGAAGGTCAAGGGGCGGTTCTTCTCTGCGCCCCTCCTCCGCATCATCCAGGTGAGCAGGATGGATGTCCAGAGAGGGCCAGGGGCCATTTTCAGGCTTTATTTCTACAGCACTTTAACTACAGGGCTGCACATTAAAAAAAACAATAAAAGTCATCAAATTACAAGCATTTAAAATGAAACAAGTTAAACAAATAAGTGTGGTGGATTAAATTGATTTCAGTTCATTTCGGGGGCGGTACCTCTGGATTGGCAGACCGGGGTGGTGGTTCCTCTCTTTAAGAAGGGGAACCGGAGGGTGTGCTCTAACTATCGTGGGATCACACTCCTCAGCCTTCCCGGTAAGGTCTATTCAGGTGTACTGGAGAGGAGGCTACGCCGGATAGTCGAACCTCGGATTCAGGAGGAACAGTGTGGTTTTTGTCCTGGTCGTGGAACTGTGGACCAGCTCTATACTCTCGGCAGGGTCCTTGAGGGTGCATGGGATTTTGCCCAACCAGTCTACATGTGTTTTGTGGACTTGGAGAAGGCATTCGACCGTGTCCCTCGGGAAGTCCTGTGGGGAGTGCTCGGAGAGTATGGGGTATCGGACTGTCTGATTGTGGCAGTCCGCTCCCTGTATGCTCAGTGCCAGAGCTTGGTCCGCATTGCCGGCAGTAAGTCGGACACGTTTCCAGTGAGGGTTGGACTCCGCCAAGGCTGCCCTTTGTCACCGATTCTGTTCATAACTTTTATGGACAGAATTTCTAGGCGCAGTCAAGGCGTTGAGGGGATCTGGTTTGGTGGCTGCAGGATTAGGTCTCTGCTTTTTGCAGATGTGGTCCTGATGGCTTCATCTGGCCAGGATCTTCAGCTCTCACAGGATCGGTTCGCAGCCGAGTGTGAAGCGACTGGGATGAGAATCAGCACCTCCAAGTCCGAGTCCATGGTTCTTGCCCGGAAAAGGGTGGAGTGCCATCTCCGGGTTGGGGAGGAGATCTTGCCCCAAGTGGAGGAGTTCAAGTACCTCGGAGTCTTGTTCACGAGTGAGGGAAGAGTGGATCGTGAGATCGACAGGCGGATCGGTGCGGCATCTTCAGTAATGCGGACGCTGTATCGATCCGTTGTGGTGAAGAAGGAGCTGAGCCGGAAGGCAAAGCTCTCAATTTACCGGTCGATCTACGTTCCCATCCTCACCTATGGTCATGAGCTTTGGGTCATGACCGAAAGGACAAGATCACGGGTACAAGCGGCCGAAATGAGTTTCCTCCGCCGGGTGGCGGGGCTCTCCCTTAGAGATAGGGTGAGAAGCTCTGCCATCCGGGGGGAGCTCAAAGTAAAGCCGCTGCTCCTCCACATCGAGAGGAGCCAGATGAGGTGGTTCGGGCATCTGGTCAGGATGCCACCCGAACGCCTCCCTAGGGAGGTGTTTAGGGCACGTCCGACCAGTAGGAGGCCGCGGGGAAGACCCAGGACACGTTGGGAAGACTATGTCTCCCGGCTGGCCTGGGAACGCCTCGGGGTCCCACAGGAAGAGCTGGACGAAGTGGCTGGGGAGAGGGAAGTCTGGGCTTCCCTGCTTAGGCTGCTGCCCCCGCGACCCGACCTCGGATAAGCGGAAGAAGATGGATGGATGGATGGATGGGTTCATTTCAATGGGCAGAATGGAACATGGAACTCCATGTGCTGGTAAGTTGAGGTACCACTGTCATGAGGCTTTGGTGTAAAAAGCTTGGATCTTTAATCTGCGGTGTCATAATCACTTTATATTGGTTGTTTGAATGCTGAATGATTGACTGTAAATCCTGCATTAGCATCACTGCTATACACATGCAAATCCAGCAGACATCTCTCCATTATCCCACCCCCGGAGAGGAGAATTACACCATTTTAATCCAAAAGGTCAATAAATGAATGCTAAATATGCATTTGCACATTTCCATTCAGTCCACACCCCCGCAGTTATTTGCGGAGTGCTGACTGACACACCTTTTTTCCTTATGTGCCCTTGCAGCCGACCTGTCATTCCGATGGATCCTCAACGAGTTCCCCATCTTCATCCTGCTGGACAACCGGCGCTTTGTCTCGCAAATAACGGGCAACCTTTACATCTCCAAGGTGGAGGCCTCAGACAGCGGCAACTACTCGTGCATCGCATCCAGCTCCTCCATCTCCAAGAGCGTCTTCTCCAACTACATCCCCCTGGTGCCCCACAGCGAACGTCAGTACCTCACTTTTCTGGCTCGTGCATTTTATACACTCCCAAATGATCACCTGTCACTGTAGCGCATGGTTCTTGTTGGCGCGACCCCCGGATGCAGAGACAAGATTTTGATTTATTGGTCCCCGTTGGGGAAATTCATTTTCACTGCCGTACATTTAAACAATAGACAATACACATCACGAGACAAAAAGAACAAAAAGACATCATACTTGACCAACACATTTACAGGCTTGTCAGACAGGTCGGTCAAATCTAGCATGATTATCTTTTATCTGTTATTGGAGACTGTACTGTTTAAAGGGGAACATTATCACAATTTCAGAAGGGTTAAAACAGTGGCTCTCAAACTTTTTTTTGTCATCCCCCACTTTGGACAAGGGGGAGTTTTCAAGCCCCACCTGCCCCCATCGCCCCAACAGAGCACTAATGCCAAGCTTTAACATTTTCAAATTTATTGAACATCAAGTTGTATACATTCAAACTCAATAACATAAAATAACATCAAGTTCAATAATAAATAAAATAACTGTGCAGCTGTGGTATAACTTGCATCAAGTTCAATAATAAATAAAATAACTTCCATCAAGTTCAATAATAAATAAAACAAAAGTGTTATAACTTGCATCAAGTTCAATAATAAATCAAAAAAAGTGTTATAACTTGCATCAAGTTCAATAATAAATCAAAAAAAGTGTTATAACTTGCATCACGTTCAATAATAAATCAAAAAAAGTGTTATAACTTGCATCAAGTTCAATAATAAATCAAATAAAAGTGTTATAACTTGCATCAAGTTCAATAATAAATCAAAAGAAGTGTTATAACTTGCATCAAGTTCAATAATAAATCAAAAAGTGTTATAACTTGCATCACGTTCAATAATAAATTAAATAAAAGTGTTATAACTTGCATCAAGTTCAATAATAAATCAAAAAAAGTGTTATAACTTGCATCAAGTTCAATAATAAATCAAAACAAGTGTTATAACTTGCATCAAGTTCAATAATAAATCAAAAAAAGTGTTATGATTGCATCAAGTTCAATAATAAATCAAAAAAAAGTATTATAATTGCATCAAGTTCAATAATAAATCAAAAAGTGTTATAACTTGCATCACGTTCAATAATAAATCAAAAAAAGTGTTATAACTTGCATCAAGTTCAATAATAAATCAAATAACTTGCATCAAGTTCAATAATAAATCAAAAAAGTGTTATAACTTGTATCAAGTTCAATAATAAATAAAACAAAAGTGTTATAACTTGCATCAAGTTCAATAATAAATGAAAAAAAGTGTTATAACTTGCATCAAGTTCAATAATAAATCAAATAACTTGCATCAAGTTGAATAATAAATACAATAAAAGTGCCACTTTGCAATCTCTGCAAAAAAAAAAATGAGGAGCTATGCATTTGGCAAGACAGGGCAAGTGACAGCACTTTTCCCCGTGAGAGCCACCTTGCTTCACTGTGAAACAGCACGGCTGTATGATCAGCTCCCATTTCCTCACACAGTGCAGAGAACAGTCGCACTTTCAGTGGTCGTGTTTTGATCAAATTTACCGCGCTCACAACATGTTAAAACCTCATTGAGATCGGGGCTGAGCTGCCTTGACGCGAGTGCTTCCCGGTGAATGACACAGTGCGTGCCCGTCACATTTTTGTTTCTCTGCAGGCGCTGGCTCTGGCTCGACGACCTTTGAGGTGCGAGTCACAAATGTTTATATTTGTGTAATTGTGGTCCACACATTAGCCTGCTACCCATCCGCGCGAAAGTTTGTTCCGCTTAGCCCCGCCCCCATTAGTTACTGTTGCTATGTCTGTCAAACTTTCGCTCGTACCGAGAAATATAAAGCCTACAGTAAAAATAAGTACCGGTAATTTCCATTTATTTATATAGCGGATTTCACAGACAGAATCACAAAGTGATTTACAGTGTGTATAGAAAATGAAAGCATAATAAAAAAAATAATCTAAGAATATAATAATAAAAAAATTTTTTAAAGTGAAATTTCCTCCCGTTCCTCGCGCCCCACCTGTCATGTCTCTATTCCCCACCAGTGGAGCGCACCCCACACTTTGAGAAACGCTGGGTTAAAACCATTAAAAATCAGTTCCCAGTGGCTTATTTTATTTTTCAAAGTTTTTCTCAAAATTTTACCCATCACGCAATATCCCTAAAAAAAAAAGCTTCAAAGTACCTGATTTTAACCACCCGTCCATTTTCCTGTGACGTCACATAGTGATGCCAACACAAACAAACATGGCGCATAGAACAGCAAGCTATAGCGACATTAGCTCGGATTCAGACTCGGATTTCAGCGGCTTAAGCGATTCAACAGATTACGCATGTATTGAAACGGATGGTTGTAGTGTGGAGGCAGGTAGCGAAAACAAAATTGAAGAAGAAACTGAAGCTATTGAGCCATATCGGTTTGAACCAAGCGAAACCGATGAAAACGACACGGGAGAAAGCCAGGACGAATTCGGCGATCGCCTTCTAACCAACGATTGGTATGTGTTCGTTTGGCATTAAAGGAAACTAACAACTATGAACTAGGTTTACAGCATATGAAATACATTTGGCAACAACATGCACTTTGAGAGTGCAGACAGCCCAATTTTCATCAATTAATATATTCTGTAGACATACCCTCAATTGCTCTCTTTTCCTGAAAGCTGATCCGTCCAGTTTTGGAGTTGATGTCAGCAGGCCAGGGAAGCTAGGGTCGATATTCTTCTCTTGATCATCTTCGGTGGCATAAGGGACGGTGTGAGCCAAGACATCCAGGGGGTTTAGCTCGCTCGTCTGCGGGAACAAACTGCCGCCATTGCTTGCCGTGCTAGCGAGGCTCTTTGTCCCTGAATTGCTCACACACTCCGGCAGATTCAATGGGGGTCGGGCGGCAGATTTCTTTGACTTTATCGTTGGAAATGCATCTGCTTTGAGTGTCGCAGGATATCCACACATTCTTGCCATCTCTGTCGTAGCATAGCTTTCGTCGGTAAAGTGTGCGGAACAAACGACTGACCATTTTCGTCGGCTTTCCCCACACCCTCGTATTTTGAACAAATTTCGTCCAATTTCTTGCCACTTTCGCATCTTTGGGCCACTGGTGCAACTTGAATCCGTCCCTGTTGGTGTTGTTACACCCTCCGACAACACACCGACGAGGCATGATGTCTCCAAGGTACGGAAAACAGTCGAAAAAACGGAAAATAACAGAGCTGATTTGATTCGGTGTTTGTAATGTGTTTGAGAAAATGGCGGATTGCTTCCCGATGTGACGTCACGTTGTGACGAGAGTGAATAATAGAAAGGCGTTTAATTTGCCAAAATTCACCCATTTAGAGTTCGGAAATCGGTAAAAAAAATATATGGTCTTTTTTCTGCAACATCAAGGTATACAGGTAAAAGCCAGTAAATTAGAATATTTTGAAAAACTTGATTTATTTCAGTAATTGCATTCAAAAGGTGTAACTTGTACATTATATTTATTCATTGCACACAGACTGATGCATTCAAATGTTTATTTCATTTAATTTTGATGATTTGAAGTGGCAACAAATGAAAATCCAAAATTCCGTGTGTCACAAAATTAGAATATTACTTAAGGCTAATACAAAAAAGGGATTTTTAGAAATGTTGGCCAACTGAAAAGTATGAAAATGAAAAATATGAGCATGTACAATACTCAATACTTGGTTGGAGCTCCTTTTGCCTCAATTACTGCGTTAATGCGGCGTGGCATGGAGTCGATGAGTTTCTGGCACTGCTCAGGTGTTATGAGAGCCCAGGTTGCTCTGATAGTGGCCTTCAACTCTTCTGCGTTTTTGGGTCTGGCATTCTGCATCTTCCTTTTCACAATACCCCACAGATTTTCTATGGGGCTAAGGTCAGGGGAGTTGGCGGGCCAATTTAGAACAGAAATACCATGGTCCGTAAACCAGGCACGGGTAGATTTTGCGCTGTGTGCAGGCGCCAAGTCCTGTTGGAACTTGAAATCTCCATCTCCATAGAGCAGGTCAGCAGCAGGAAGCATGAAGTGCTCTAAAACTTGCTGGTAGACGGCTGCGTTGACCCTGGATCTCAGGAAACAGAGTGGACCGACACCAGCAGATGACATGGCACCCCAAACCATCACCCAACCATGCAAATTTTGCATTTCCTTTGGAAATCGAGGTCCCAGAGTCTGGAGGAAGACAGGAGAGGCACAGGATCCACGTTGCCTGAAGTCTAGTGTAAAGTTTCCACCATCAGTGATGGTTTGGGGTGCCATGTCATCTGCTGGTGTCGGTCCACTCTGTTTCCTGAGATCCAGGGTCAACGCAGCCGTCTACCAGCAAGTTTTAGAGCACTTCATGCTTCCTGCTGCTGACCTGCTCTATGGAGATGGAGATTTCAAGTTCCAACAGGACTTGGCGCCTGCACACAGCGCAAAATCTACCCGTGCCTGGTTTACGGACCATGGTATTTCTGTTCTAAATTGGCCCGCCAACTCCCCTGACCTTAGCCCCATAGAAAATCTGTGGGGTATTGTGAAAAGGAAGATGCAGAATGCCAGACCCAAAAACGCAGAAGAGTTGAAGGCCACTATCAGAGCAACCTGGGCTCTCATAACACCTGAGCAGTGCCAGAAACTCATCGACTCCATGCCACGCCGCATTAACGCAGTAATTGAGGCAAAAGGAGCTCCAACCAAGTATTGAGTATTGTACATGCTCATATTTTTCATTTTCATACTTTTCAGTTGGCCAACATTTCTAAAAATCCCTTTTTTGTATTAGCCTTAAGTAATATTCTAATTTTGTGACACACGGAATTTTGGATTTTCATTTGTTGCCACTTCAAATCATCAAAATTAAATGAAATAAACATTTGAATGCATCAGTCTGTGTGCAATGAATAAATATAATGTACAAGTTACACCTTTTGAATGCAATTACTGAAATAAATCAAGTTTTTCAAAATATTCTAATTTACTGGCTTTTACCTGTATATTGACGCTTACATAGGTCTGGTGATAATGTTCCCCTTTAAGTGTTTTGGTCCTAAATGATCTCAGTAAGATATTACAGCTTGTTGCTGAGATTTGATGACCTATATTGAGTAAAACATGCTTGAAACTAGAATATCAAGTGTTGCAAAGCTGTGTCATCAACACTCACAAGTATAAAACTACTTTTTTAAAGTCATCATTTCTTATTTCAAGCATGAAAAAAAAAAAACATGACTTTGACACAATTGTGTCTCATAATTAAAACAGATGACAGCCAAATGGACTTTGTGTCATGATCTGTGGTCTGGATTATGTTTTTGTTATTTTTTGGACTATTTTAGTTCCTGTTTGCGCTCCCTCGTTTGTTTAGTCACCATGGGGACTCATTAGTTTCACCTGCCTCAGGTGTTCGGGACACGCATCTGCTCTAATCAGGAGATTGTTATTTAAGCCTGTCGTTGCCAGTTAGTCGGGCTGGCGACATTGCTCTGTTCATGCTTGTTTTTCTGGAGATACCATAGTTCATGCTGACTGTTTCATGCTTTGTTCATGCTGCTCGTTTCTTGCCAAGTAAGTTTCGTTTATTCATGCCACAGTTAGCAACTTTTTGTTTCATGTCCATAGTTCAGGCTAAGTGTTAGCTTTTGTTTCCTGCGTTAAGTTGTGCCTTTTTTTTTCACCTATTTGAGAGTCAAGAATAAATATGTTCCTACCTGCTACCTTTGTCCGGTAAAGTCCGTTTGCATCCCGGGAGAACAATCCTCGCAGTAAGATGTGAAAACCCCCTCCGTTGTGACAGCATACAGCAAAAATGTTAATACTGATTATTAATAACAGACTTATTTTTAAATATATGTAAATTAGTTTTAGCATTAATATGTACGCATCATCAACAATTATGCGAATTGTATGTTGATGTCACATTGGCCACGCCCGTATACATGTCTGGTGTCTTGACATTGATCATGGTGTGTATTATTGGATAATGTTTGTTGTCACAGGTCCCAATAAGAAGTACCCGGCTGACCTCCGAGTCAAGTTCCCAGACACAACAACTCTAGTGGGGCAAAATGTCACTTTGGAATGCTTCGCATTGGGAAAGTAAGTGGCACTTCTTGTCTTGGGAGGGTTCTTTTGATGGAATTGGGGCTTTGGCGAAGGCGGAGGGACTCATGAACAAGTCCATTTTGGCCCCAAATGTGTTTTTATTCTTAATTAGATTATAGACACTTGACACGTTACATTAGTCACAAGGCTTCAATGAGCTCATCTGTAGTCCTTCATTTGACACCTTCAAACATACAAACCCCGTTTCCATATGAGTTGGGAAATTGTGTTAGATGTAAATATAAACGGAATACAATGATTTGCAAATCATTTTCAACCCATATTCAGTTGAATGCACTACAAAGACAAGATATTTGATGTTCAAACTCATAAACTTTATTTATTTTTTGCAAATAATAATTAACTTAGAACTTCATGGCTGCAACACGTGACAAAGTAGTTGGTAAAAGCCATGTTCACCACTGTGTTACATGGCCTTTCCTTTTAACAACACTCAGTAAACGTTTGGGAACTGAGGAGACACATTTTTGAAGCTTCTCAGGTGGAATTCTTTCCCATTCTTGCTTGATGTACAGCTTAAGTTGTTCAACAGTCCGGGGGTCTCCGTTGTGCTATTTTAGGCTTCATAATGCGCCACACATTTTCAATGGGAGACAGGTCTGGACTACAGGCAGGCCAGTCTAGTACCCGCACTCTTTTACTATGAAGCCACAATGATGTAACACGTGGCTTGGCATTGTCTTGCTGAAATAAGCAGGGGTTAGGGTTAGGGTAAAAAAAAATTTAATAAGTAAAAAAAAAGTTAAAAAAGTAAAAAAAAAGTTAAAAATATTTAAAAAATTAAAAAATATTTTAAATTTATTTTTAATTTTAAAAAATTTAAATTTTTTTACAAGAATTAAAAAAAAATAAAAAAAAAATGTTTTAAGTTAAAACATGATTTTCAAGGTAAAAAATCATTTCAAGGTAAAAAAAAATTTTCAAGGTAAATTTTTTTTTTTCAAGGTTGAAAATGATTTTCAAGGTAAACAAATGATTTTCAAGGTAAAAAATGATTTTCAAGGTACAAAAAAATTTTCAAGGTAAAATTTTTAAGTTAAAAGTTAAAGTTAAAAATATTTAAAAAATTTAAAAATATTTTAAATTTTTTTTTAATTTTAAAAAATTTAAATTTTTTTACAAGAATTAAAAAAAAATTAAAAAAAAATGTTTTAAGTTAAAACATGATTTTCAAGGTAAAAAATCATTTCAAGGTAAAAAAAAATTTTCAAGGTAAATTTTTTTTTTTCAAGGTTGAAAATGATTTTCAAGGTAAACAAATGATTTTCAAGGTAAAAAATGATTTTCAAGGTACAAAAAAATTTTCAAGGTAAAATTTTTTTTTCAAGGTAAAAAAGGATTTTCACATTTTTTTAATTTTTAAAAAATGTTTTTAAATGTTTTTATTTTTTTTATTTTTTTTTATTTGTAAAAATGTTTTAATTTTAAAAAAAAGTTTTTAAATTTTTTTTTTTTTAATTTGTAAATTTTTTTAAAACTTTTTTTAAATTTTTTTAAATTTTTTAAAACAATTTAAAACAATTTTAAATGTTTTTAATTTTTTAAAATAATTTTAACAATTAAAATTTTTTTTTAGGGTTAGGGTTAGGGTTAGGGTTAGGGTTAGGGCTAGGGTTAGGGTTAGGGTTAGGGTTAGGGCTAGGGTTAGGGTTAGGGTTAAATTTTTTTTTTAAAGTTAAAAAAAGTTAAAAAAAAGTTAATAAAAGTTAAAAAAAATTTAAAAAAAAGTTAAAAAAGTTAAAAAAAAGTTAAAAAAAAGTTTAAAAAAGTTAAATTTTTTTTTAAAAAATTTAAAAATATTTAAACATTTTTTTAAACATTTAAATTTTTTTTAAAAATTAAAAAAAAAATTAAAATTTTTACAAAAATTAAAAAAAATTTAAAAAAAATTTAGGTTAGGGTTAGGGTTAGGGTTAGGGCTAGGGTTAGGGTTAGGGTTAAATTTTTTTTTTAAAGTTAAAAAAAGTTAAAAAAAAGTTAATAAAAGTTAAAAAAAATTTAAAAAAAAGTTAAAAAAGTTAAAAAAAAGTTAAAAAAAAGTTTAAAAAAGTTAAAAAATTTTTTAAAAAATTTAAAAATATTTAAACATTTTTTTAAACATTTAAATTTTTTTTAAAAATTAAAAAAAAAAAAAAAATTTTTACAAAAATTAAAAAAAATTTAAAAAAAATTTAAAAAAAATGTTTTAAGTTAAAACATGATTTTCAAGGTAAAAAAACATTTTCAAAGTAAAATATTTTATTCAAGGTAAAAAATGATTTTCAAATTTTTTTAATTATAAAAAAATGTTTTTAAATGTATTTTTTTTTTAATTTTATTTAATTTGTAAAAAATGTTTTAACTTCTTTTAATTTTTTTTTAATTTTTTAAAACAATTTAAAACAAATTTAAATGCTTTTAATTTTTTTAAATAATTTTAACAATTAACATTTTTTAGGGTTAGGGTTAGGGTTAGGGTTAAGATTAGGGTTAGGTTTAGGGTTAGGGTTAGGGTTAGGGCTAGAGTTAGGGTTAGGGTTAGGACTAGGGTTAAAAATTTAAATTTTTTTACAAGAATTAAAAAAAATTTTTTAAAAAATGTTTTAAGTTAAAACATGATTTTCAAGGTAAAAAATGATTTTCAAGGTAAAAAAAAATTTTCAAGGTAAATTTTTTTTTTCAAGGTTGAAAATGATTTTCAAGGTAAACAAATGATTTTCAAGGTAAAAAAAAATTTTCAAGGTAAAATTCTGTTTTGAAGGTAACATTTTTTTTTCAAGGTAAAAAATGATTTTCAAGGTACAAAAAAATTTTCAAGGTAAAATTTCAAGGATTTTCAAATTTTTTTAATTTTAAAAAAATGTTTTTAAATGTTTTTATTTATTTATTTTTTTTTTTATTTGTAAAAATGTTTTAATTTTAAAAAAATGTTTTAAAATTTTTTTTTTTTTTTTTTTTTTTTAATTTGTAAATTTTTTTAAAACTTTTTTTTAATTTTTTTAAATTTTTTAAAACAATTTAAAACAATTTTAAATTTTTTTAATTTTTTTAAATAATTTTAACAATTAAAATTTTTTTTTAGGGTTAGGGTTAGGGTTAGGGTTAAGATTAGGGTTAGGGTTAGGGTTAAGGTTAGGGCTAGGGTTAGGGTTAGGGTTAGGGTTAGGGCTAGGGTTAGGGTTAGGGTTAAATTTTTTTTTAAAAAGTTAAAAAAAGTTAAAAAAAAGTTAAAAAAAAGTTAAAAAAAGAGTTAAAAAAAAGTTAAAACAAAGTTAAAAAAAAGTTAAAAGTTAAAAAAAGTTAAAAAAAAGTTAAAAAAGTTAAAAAAAAGTTTAATTGTTTTTTTAAAAAGTTTAAAAAAAAATTAAAAAATATTTAAACATTTCTTTAAACATTTAATTTTTTTTTTTAAATTTTAAAAAAATTAAAAAAAATTACAAAAATTAAAAAATTTTACAAAAATTAAAAAATTTTACAAAAATTAAAAAAATTTACAAAAATTAAAATTTTTTGCAAAAATTAAATTTTTTTACAAAAATAATTTTTTTTTACAAAAATTAAAAATTTTTACAAAAATTAAAAAATTTTAAAAAAAAATTAAAAAAAAATGTTTTAAGTCAAAACATGATTTTCAAGGTACAAAAACATTTTCAAGGTAAAATTTTTTTTTCAAGGTAAAAAATGATTTTCAAATTTTTTTAATTATAAAAAAATGTTTTTAAATGTATTTATTTTTTTTATTTTATTTAATTTGTAAAAATATTTTAACTTTTTTTTATTTTTTTTAAATTTTTTAAAACAATTTAAAACAATTTTAAATGTTTTTAATTTTTTTAAATAATTTTAACAATTAACATTTTTAGGGTTAGGGTTAGGGTTAGGGTTAAGATTAGGGTTAGGGTTAGGGCTAGGGTTAGGGTTAAGGCTAGGGTTAGGGTTAGGGTTAAAAAAAAATTTTTAAGTTAAAAAAAGTTTAAAAAAAAGTTAAAAAAAAAGTTTTAAAAAAGGTAAAAAAAAGTTTAAAAAAAGTTTAAAAAAAGTTAAAAAAAAAAGTTAAAAAAAAGTTAAAAAAAAGTTTAAAAAAAGTTTAAAAAAAGTTTAAAAAAAGTTAAAAAAAAGTTAAAAAAAAGTTAAAAAAAAGTTTAAAAAAGTTAAAAAAAGAAAAAAAAAAAGTTGAAAAAAGTTAAAAATATTTTAAAAATTAAAAAAAATTTAAACATTTTTTTAAACATTTAAAAAAAAATTACACATTTTAAAAAAATGTAAAATTTTTACAAAAATTTAAAAAAAAAAAATTTTCAAGGTAAAAAATGATTTTCAAATTTTTTTAATTTAAAAAAAATCTTTTAAATTTTTTTTATTTATTTATTTTTTTTTCAAGGTAAAAAATTATTTTCAAATTTTTTTAATTTAAAAAAAATGTTTTAAAACAATTTAAAATAATTTTAAATGTTTTTAAATTTTTTAAACAATTTTAACATTTAACATTTTTTTTAGGGTTAGGGTTAGGGTTAGGGTTAAGATTAGGGTTAGGGTTAGGGTTAGGGTTAGGGTTAGGGGTTAGGGTTTGGGTTAGGGCTAGGGTTAGGATTTAGGGTTAAGATTAGGTTTAGGGTTAGGGTTAGGGTTAGGGTACTTTTTTTTTTTTAAAGTTAAAAAAAAGTTAAAAAAGTTAAAAAAAAGTTAAAAATATTTAAAAAATGTAAAAATATTTAAAAAAAATTTTATTCAAGGTAAAAAAATTTTTTTCAAGGTAAAAAAAAATTTTCAAGGTAAAATTATTTTTTCAAGGCAAAAAATGATTTTCAAGGTACAAAAAAATTTTCAAGGTAAACATTTTTTTTCAAGGTAAAACATTTTTTTCAAGGTAAAAAATGATTTTCAAGGTACAAAAATTTTTTCAAGGCAACATTTTTTTTTCAAGGTAAAAAATGATTTTCACTTTTTTTTTATTTAAAAAAAAATGTTTTTCAATTTTTTTTAATTTTTTAAAACAATTTAAAACAATTTTAAATGTTTTTAATTTTAGGGGTAGGGTTAGGGTTAGGTTTAAGATTAGGGTTAGGGTAAATTTTTTTAAAAAAAGTTTTAAAAAAAAGTTTTAAAAAAAAGGTTAAAAAAAAAGTTTAAAAAAAGTTTTTAAAAAAGTTAAAAAAAAGTTTAAAAAAAAGTTTAAAAAAGTTAAAAAAAAGTTAAAAATATTTAAAAAATTTAAAAATATTTAAAACATTTTTTTAAAATTATAAAAAAATTTTTTTTTTTTTTTATCGTTTCTTGGATGGCAACATATGTTGCTCCAAAACCTGTATGTACCTTTCAGCATTAATGCCGCCTTCACAGATGTGTAAGTTACCCATGTCTTGGGCACTAATACACCCCCATACCATCACACATGCTGGCTTTTCCACTTTGCGCCTATAACAATCCGGATGGTTCTTTTTTTCTTTGGTCCGGAGAACACAACATCCGCAGTTTCCAAAAACAATTTGAAATGTGGACTCGTCAGACCACAGAACACTTTTCCACTTTGTATCAGTCCATCTTAGATGAGCTCAGGCCCAGCGAGGCCGGCGGCGTTTCTGGGTGTTGTTGATAAACGGTTTTCGCCTTGCATAGGAGAGTTTTAACTTGCACTTACAGATGTAGCGACCAACTGCAGTTACTGACAGTGGGTTTCTGAAGTGTTCCTGAGCCCATGTGGTGATATCCTTTACACACTGATGTCGCTTGTTGATGCAGTACAGCCTGAGGGATCGAAAGTCACGGGCTTAGCTGCTTACGTGCAGTGATTTCTCCAGATTCTCTGAACCCTTTGATGATATTACAGACCGTAGATGGTGAAATCCCTAAATTCCTTGCAATAGCTGGTTGACAAAGGTTTTTCTTAAACTGTTCAACAATTTGCTCACGCATTTGTTAACAAAGTGGTGACCCTCGCCCCATCCTTGTTTGTGAATGACTGAGCATTTCATGGAATCTACTTTTATACCCAATCATGGCACCCACCTGTTCCCAATTAGCCTGCACACCTGTGGGATGTTCCAAATAAGTGTTTGATGAGCATTCCTCAACTTTATCAGTATTTATTGCCACCTTTCCCAACTTCTTTGTCACGTGTTGCTGGCATCAAATTCTACAGTTAATGATTATTTGCAAAAAAAAAAAAAAGTTGATCAGTTTGAGCATCAAAATATGTTGTCTTTGTAGCATATTCAACTGAATATGGGTTGAAAATGATTTGCAAATCATTGTATTCCGTTTATATTTACATCTAACACAATTTCCCAACTCATATGGAAACGGGGTTTGTACATTGGAGAACATAAATGACAACTACTAAAAACAATACAAGGACAACTTTTAAACATTTTACAATGACCTATCCAAAGCTTAGATGTCAACAGAATGACACATCTTGGGGGGCGACCTGACCATTCTGACACATTTGGAGTCAATATTGTTGAAATGTAACCAGCTTTTTGTTCCTTTTTAATTTTTAGAAGCATTTAAAAAATATATATTTTGTTCCGTCAAAGGTGGAATTGCCACAACACACATTTTAAGATATTAAACACTCTACTGCCATCTGGACGGAGGCAGATATTTACATATATCCGAATTTAAGTGTTACTTCTTTTATTTCATAGTCATATTTGAAAACAGCTCGTGTGTGACGATCTGTCACTTCATTTCGGTTTGTTTCCATGTTTTTGTATTTACTTCCTGTCAGTGCTCTTATTTTGTTATATTTCCTGTTGGTTCCGCTGAGCACTGTTTTCGCCTCACCTGCCGGTGATTGGCAGCCGGTCCACACCGGCTGCCAATCAGCAGACGCCTATTTATGTTTTCACTCGAGCACTCCTCAGTGCTCGACGATAGACTATGTTTGGAACTGTTGTATGCAAGACTGCTACATTTCTCTGTTGTTTTATTATTAAAATCATCTTACCTGCTCATCCTCATCCTGGTTCTTGCATCTTGGGGTCACACAAACGGCAGCCATGCGAGTTCCTCACAGTATCGTCGAGCCAGAAGATTGTGTCCTCGCGAGAACCCCTGTCGGCGATGCACAGCCGACCTTCTGGACCGCACAATTTTTGGAGGACTTAAAAGCCAGGTTTGTGCGGTCCCAGCCCACAGCAGGCTCGGACCTTCCCTCTCCGCCTCGACCGCCGGTTCCGGCTCTCCGACCGGCGAGGCCACCGCCCCCTTCGCTCCTCCCGGCTCGGCCGCCGGTTCCGGCTCTCCGACCGGCTAGGCCACCGCCGCCTTCGCTCTTCCCGGCTCGGCCGCCGGTTCCGGATCTCCGACCGGCGCGGCCACTGCCGCCATCTTCCCCGTCGCCTGCTGTGCATCCTGTCCCGGCTCCACAGCAATCGCCTGTGCCAGCGCGTCGACCACCGGTTCCCACACCGCGTCGCACGCCAGTCGCAGCCCCGCTTCTTACGCCGGTCGCGGCGCCACAACGACCAACACCGGCTGAGTGCCCAGCACCTGTTCCTGCTCCAAGGCAGCTTCCAGCAGCTTCACCACGGCTGCTATCCCTTCCAGCACCCGCTCATCCTGCCAGTCCGGCGAAGGCTCCAGTGGAGCCCACCGTGATGTCCTTCCTGGCCTCCTGCTGGGACTCGGCGAGGGACGTGTCGTTTTCCCTCCTCCTGGCCCCCTTCCGCCCGTCCCTGGTTTTCGCACCGGGGGACATAAAAAACCTACAACTCCTTCTCCCAGTGGTGGACGGCGTCTGGCATCCGCCTAGTGGAGGGGGGGCTACTACCAGCAGCAGTGCAGCCAAGCACACGCCGCTGTCATCCCCGCCATCGTCTCCTCCCACGGAGACATCATCGTCTCTTTCCACGGCGCCGCCACCTTCATCTTCTCTGGCGCGCCTTCGCACTGCGCGGACATCTTCCGCGTCACCGGTGGGACTCTGCATGACACCGCCATCTTCCTGGTCGGCAGCAGATCCACCCACAACCACATCGTCTCTGGCGGGCTTTCGCAGGGCGCCGCCATCTTCATGGTCATCAT
This sequence comes from Nerophis lumbriciformis, assembly GCF_033978685.3. Lineage (NCBI taxonomy): Eukaryota > Metazoa > Chordata > Actinopteri > Syngnathiformes > Syngnathidae > Nerophis > Nerophis lumbriciformis. Next base: position 2,453,001 of record NC_084557.2, on the reverse strand, counting down.
CATCGTCTCCGGCTGCGCGACCTCCTCATCCGCCAAATATGTGGCGGTGTTATGGACTTCATCCGCGCTGTCGGCAGCGATCTGCAGAACCTGCGTGTGGACCTTCGCAGCTGTTGGTGCTCAGGTACCACGCGCTTCCGCCTCCTTGTCGGCCACTAATGTGGCCGTTCCGTGGTCGCCCGCCTCGCCAGTTCCAGCGGCGGTCAACGCGTCGCCGCCACCTGACTTTCCCTCGCTGGCTGCGGGGACACTTGGCCTGGCGACCCTCCGCCATGTCCTCCCTCCTCCCTCCCGTAATTTTTGGACTTATTTCCGTTCTTGTTTCCAGGGAACATCTGGAATCTGTTCCTTGAGGGGGGGGGTCCTGTGACGATCTGTCACTTCATTTCGGTTTGTTTCCATGTTTTTGTATTTACTTCCTGTCAGTGCTCTTATTTTGTTATATTTCCTGTTGGTTCCGCTGAGCGCTGTTTTCGCCTCACCTGCCGGTGATTGGCAGCCGGTCCACACCGGCTGCCAATCAGCAGACGCCTATTTATGTTTTCACTCGAGCACTCCTAAGTGCTCGACGATAGACTATGTTTGGAACTGTTGTATGCAAGACTGCTACATTTCTCTGTTGTTTTATTATTAAAATCATCTTACCTGCTCATCCTCATCCTGGTTCTTGCATCTTGGGGTCACACAAACGGCAGCCTTGCGAGTTCCTCACATCGTGTTTTCCATTTGTTCTCTTTCTGTTTGTCTGCAAGTAAACTGTGTGTGTTAACCTTGATCTTTGGAATGTGTTTTGACTTGAGAGATAATGTGCATGTGTTTTGACTAGAGAGATTGAAGAGGGGAGAGGGTTTTGGTCGGGAGAACAGACCATCTTAGTGGGGCGATCCGAATGTTCTATGCTGTCTCTGTCAATGTATATATGCAAAGCTTTGCAAATATATTACAAAATACCTATTCTGTCTCTGGTGGTTTTTCAACTCAGCTTTAAGTGTCGTAAAGAGCTTGGGAGCGACTTGTGACTTGAATTCCCTGGGAGGAACAACTGGTCTAAAACGCAACAACGGCTAAAGTGCATCACACTTTGTCACATTTCATGTGTCAGATAAATCGTGATGAATGGGGCCTTCTTACTGTATGTAAGATCTAGCTTGATGTGAGGGTTCTAGCACCTTCTAAGCATGTTTTGTTGCCTGACTAATGCATACAATATGAAATCCTTTTATCTTATGCAGTCCTGTGCCAAAGATCCGCTGGAAGAAGTTGGACGGCGACCTGCCCCCCAACCACGATGTGCGGACATCTGAGGCGCACCTGCACCTGTACAACGTGCAGGTCGAGGACGGCGGTCCGTATCAATGTGAGGCGGTCAACTCAAAGGGAAAGGACTACCACAGTGCGCTTTTGTCCGTCGAAGGTAATCCACTCCCGGTTGTTTTCAAGCTTCTGCGGTTTTATAACTTCTTGTCACTCATGTGATGCCATTTCCCAGCTTTTCCTGAGTGGGTGGAGCGCATCCGCAGCACGGAGAAAGACCTCGGCAGCGACTACACCATGTCCTGCTCAGCCAGGGGCAAACCTGAACCTCGCATCCGCTGGATGAAGAACGGAGAGCCAGTAATGTTCAATATCTGAATACATTATGCCAGTGGTTCTCTTCTTGCTGTTTTCCCAATTTTGGCTGGTGTTTTCCGTAAGGTACCTAGGGCCAATGACAATCAAGTCCCGGGCCACAGATGGCCCCCGTGCCACTATAGTCTTAGTTTCGTAGTATGTGGCTGTCTTATATCAGAGTAGTAAGTACGGTAGTAAAATGAGATGTACACCTGGCGGGTTCTTCCAGTGTGATAAGAGGGCATGAAGGAGAAACTATTTTATCACATCCATCCATCCATTTTCTACCGCTTGTCCCTTTCGGGGTCGCGGATAGACAGTGCTTAGTGCTGGTTAGAGGTGTAAAGGTACACAAAAATTTCGGTTCAGTACATACCTCGGTTTAGAGGTCACGGTTCGGTTCATTTTCGGTACAGTAAGAAAACAACAAAATATATATTGCTTTGGTTATCCATCCATCCATCTTCTTCCGCTTATCCGAGGTCGGGTCGCGGGGGCAGCAGCCTAAGCAGGGAAGCCCAGACTTTCCTCTCCCCAGCCACTTCGTCCAGCTCTTCCCGGGGGATCCCGAGGCGTTCCCAGGCCAGCCGGGAGACATAGTCTTCCCAACGTGTCCTGGGTCTTCCCCGTGGCCTCCTACCGGTTGGACGTGCCCTAAACACCTTCCTAGGGAGGCGTTCGGGTGGCATCCTGACCAGATGCCCGAACCACCTCATCTGGCTCCTCTCGATGTGAAGGAGCAGCGGCTTTACTTTGAGCTCCCCCCGGATGACAGAGCTTCTCACCCTATCTCCAAGGGAGAGCCCCGCTACCCGGCGGAGGAAACTCATTTCGGCCGCTTGTACCCGTGATCTTGTCCTTTCGGTCATAACCCAAAGCTCATGACCATAGGTGAGGATGGGAACGTAGATCGACCGGTAAATTGAGAGCTTTGCCTTCCGGCTCAGCTCCTTCTTCACCACAACGGATCGATACAGCGTCCGCATTACTGAAGATGCCGCACCGATCCGCCTGTCGATCTCACGATCCACTCTTCCCTCACTCGTGAACAAGACTCCGAGGTACTTGAACTCCTCCACTTGGGGCAGGGTCTCCTCCCCAACCCGGAGATGGCACTCCACCCTTTTCCGGGCGAGAACCATGGACTCGGACTTGGAGGTGCTGATTCTCATCCCAGTCGTTTCACACTCGGCTGCGAACCGATCCAGCGAGAGCTGAAGGTCCTGGCCAGATGAAGCCATCAGGACCACATCATCCGCAAAAAGCAGAGACCTAATCCTGCAGCCACCAAACCGGATCCCCTCAACGCCTTGACTGCGCCTAGAAATTCTGTCCATAAAAGTTATGAACAGAATCGGTGACAAAGGGCAGCCTTGGCGGAGTCCAACCCTCACCGGAAACGTGTCCGACCTACTTTAGGCAATGCGGACCAAGCTCTGACACTGATCGTACAGGGAGCGGACCGCCACAATCAGACAGACCGATACCCCATACTCTCTGAGCACTCCCCACAGGACTTCCCGAGGGACACGGTCGAATGCCTTCTCCAAGTCCACAAAGCACATGTAGACTGGTTGGGCAAACTCCCATGCACCCTCAAGGACCCTGCCGAGAGTATAGAGCTGGTCCACAGTTCCACGACCAGGACGAAAACTACACTGTTCCTCCTGAATCCGAGGTTCGACTATCCGGCGTAGCCTCCTCTCCAGTACACCTGAATAAACCTTACCGGGAAGGCTGAGGAGTGTGATCCCACGATAGTGGGAACACACCCTCCGGTTCCCCTTCTTAAAGAGTTATTTATTTACCAAATTTGTAAACAATGGCTTTATCCTTTTAACATTGTGAACACTATAATAATTCTGCCCACGTTAATCAACATTAAACTGCCTCAAGTTGTTGCTCAGATTAAATAAAATGACAAAACTTTTCTTCTACATATAAAAAGTGCAACATTAAACGGTTTCAAGTCAACTCATCATGCTTAATTTATTACAGCATTTGGGAAGCCTGTAGTTGATTTTTATCAACATGTGATAGCAGGGACCCTGCCATTCAAAACTAGGCTGCTGCATTACTAAGGATTAACGGGCTCATAGTGATGTTACTAGTAGTTGACTGGGAGGTGTTTATTATCATTTGGGGAGAGTCCGCTGCCTGATGCTTACCTGCTAAACGCTAAGCACTGACTACATGCGCTCTGAATACGCACTGCTGATTGGCTGTTACCGCTCTGTGTGTAACCAATCAGATGGTTGTGTGGGTGGGACAATGCTGGGTGCTGTGTAGAGGACTGACAGAGACAGAGGCAGAAGGAAGCGGAGGCGGCTACTTAATATGTCCGTGTTTAAACTCGTTCGGTACACCTCCAAACCGAACCGAAACCCCCGTACCGAAACGGTTCAATACAAATACACGTACCGTTACACCCCTAGTGCTGGTCAATGTTTACTTTTGGATTCACAATAAATCAAGACAAAATCCCTACTTTGGAGCAATGTTCACTGACTCTGGAATGCGAACTGGTGGTTCAGGGAAGGGTTGTTGGATGTTAGATGCTAGAAAATGTTGCAACAGTCAGCCTTAAAGTGGGATGAGGTGATCAGGGGCTATGTTGGTCATTCTCCGTGTGGGCGTGATGTCATATTAATACTTTTTCTTCTAACATTTTGGCAACGGACAGGTAGGGCCCCAAAGATCCATTAGTCGATCAACCCCTGCAATAAAGTGACAGGCAGCAAGAGAAAGTGACTTTTCAGCTGCTGCCAGTGCAAACAATCCAAGTCCAAGTGAAGGCACAGAGCATACTTGCCAACCTTGAGACCTCAAATTTCGGGGGGTGTGTTCGGGGGGCATGGTAGGGGGGCGTGGTTAAGAGGGGAGGAGTATATTTACAGCTAGAATTCACCAAGTCAAGTATTTCATATATATATATATATATATATATATATATATATATATATATATATATATATATATATATATATATATATATATATATATATATATATATAAGAAATACTTGACTTTCAGTGAATTCTAGCTCTATATATATATATATATATATATATATATATATATAGAGAGAGAGAGAGAGAGAGAGAAATACTTGAATTTCAGTTTTCATTTATTTACACATATACACACACATAACACTCATCTACTCATTGTTGAGTTAAGGGTTGAATTGTCCATCTGTCATGTCTGTGTAATCATGTTTTGTTTTAAGTCAAGTTTTGTTTAGTTTCTGGCTTTTCACTCCCTTGTCTTGTTTGCATGATTACCCATTAGTTTCACCTGTTCCACGTTTGGACTCATTGTGCACTCTTGTTTGTCACCATAGCAACCATTAGTTTTCCCCTGTCACGTCGCGCACCTGTTTCACGTTTTGAGTCACGCACCTGCTTTCACTAATCGTGTCCATAGTATTTAAGTTCATTCATTTTCTGTTGTTCGTCCTGACGACACACCACATTTATGCTCTGTCCATTGTTTCATGTCCATGTTCACGCTGCTCCTTTTTTGTCCATGCCAAGTAAGTTTTCTTTATTCAAGCCATAGTTTGCAAGTTTTGTTTAGTTGTTCATAGTTTATTCTCCGCCACTGTGCGCGCCTTTTGTTTGATCCTTTTTTTTGTATTTATAGTTAATAAATAAATCATGTACCTTAATTCCCGTCTCGCCCGTGCCAACTTTCCGTTGCATCCTGGAAAAGCACACACCCCCGGACCAAGTCTTGACACCATCCTTGTTCTATTCTCTGTCACTATTTTTCTAACCATGCTGAACACCCTCTCTGATGATGCATTCTGCTTCGTCTCCTTGTTGTGTGCGCAGTTGTGCACTGCACTCTCTCTAAAAGCCGTAGATGTTAATGTCACATATGCATGTACAGTAGATGGCAGTATTGTCCTGTTTAAGAGTGTCACAGCATTGCCGTTTACGGCAGACGAACAGCTTTACGGTAGACGAAAACGTGACTGCTGTTGTTGTGTGTCGTTGCCGCGCTGGGAGGACGTTAATGAAACTGCCTAACAATAAACCCACATAAGAAACTAAGAACTCGCCCTCGATCATTCTACAGTTATAACGTGATTGGGCAGGAACTCTGTTTATATTGTGGGAAAGCAGACGTGAAAACAGGTCAGGTCCGCATGGAGCTCGGCCTGAATTTCGGGAGATTTTCGAAAGAAAATTTGTCCCGGGAGGTTTTCGGGAGAGGCGCTGAATTTCGGTAGTCTCCCGGAAAAGTCCGGGAGGGTTGGCAAGTATGGCACAGAGTAGCGGAGGAGGTTGCGTCTGTTCAATTAGCTTTTCATCTGCATTGAGACAATCCAGACTGCATCAAAATGTTTGAGGTTTTTTCTCCACAGTTGGAGCAAAAGGAGATGAGGTTCGGCAGCCTGAGGTTTGAGGACTCGGGGATGTATCAGTGCATTGCAGAGAATCACCATGGAGTCATCTTTGCCACCGCCGAGCTGCGTGTGTTTGGTGAGTCAGCTGGTGTAAATGTCACATGACAAAGGGGCCCTGTGGAGGTTCACACGATATACCGTATTTTCCGCACCATTAGGCGCCCTGGGTTATAAGCCGCGCCTTCAATGAACGGCATATTTCAAAACTTTGTCCACCTATAAGCCGCCCCGGGTTGTAAGCCGCATCTAACTGCGCTAAAGGAATGTCAAAAAAACAGTCAGATAGGTCAGTCAAACTTTAATAATATATTAAAACCAGCGTGATGTGGGCGCGCATGGAGTCGTATATCAACATGGACGGAGCTGCGTGAAAAAAGCCACCCGGCCTCTTCGCGTAAACTTAAACTTACCTTAACCACTCGCTCATCTTTTCTTCATCCATCCCTTCGAGTTAGCTTTTATGATGACGCCGGCTGGAAAGGTCTCTTTTGGCAAGGTCTTCCTTTTGAATATCACCATGGGTGGAAGTTTCTGGCCATTAGCATGGCAAGCTAGAACCACAGTGAAGGATGACTTCTCATTCCCTGTGGTGCGAATATTCACCGTACGTGCTCCCGTTGTGTCCACAGTGCGGTTCACAGGAATATCAGTTGCTGTGAAATAGTAATCCGTGTGCGGATGGAGAGATTGCGTCTTTTCATGAACCGGATCCTTGTCGCTTAGTAGGAGCCATTTTGTGGTCTTTACAGATGTAAACACACAAAGGAAATGAAACGTACGGTGATATCCGCGCGCTTTTTCTTCTTCTACGCGGGCGGGTGGTTGCTTACAGTAGAAGAAGAAGCGCTTCCTGTTCTATGGGGGCGGGTGCTTACCTTGGCGGTTGCTTGCGTAGAAGAAGAAGCGCTTCCTGTTCTACCGGGAAAAAAGATGGCGGCTGTTTACCGAAGTTGCGAGACCGAAACTTTATGAAAATGAATCTTAATATTTATCCATATATAAAGCGCACCGGGTTATAAGGCGCACTGTCAGCTTTTGAGAAAATTTGTGGTTTTTAGGTGCGCCTTATAGTGCGGAAAATACGGTACCCTCTAATTCAAATAAGCTCTGCTTCTTCCTGCTCCCTTTAAGCTCATGTTGAACTGTGTAAACATGCGATGTACTTCAATGTTACGTGTTTTAAACATGGAGCACTGTAATGGGTAGTAACATGCTACATGTAGCATTTTTAACGAGTAGCTTTTCCTGTAGCTTAGCTACTTTTAGACAAATGTAGCGAGGTAGCTAACATGAAAGCTCCAAAGAGAGAACATGGAGTGTGACTCCAGGCCAAAACAATATGGAGAAGGTAGAAAATAGAACATCCATGATGATTGCTTGGTGTTCCTATGATGAGTCACAATTGGCTAAGGTTAGGGTGAAACTGGCCAATCAGAGGCAAGATAAGGCGGGGTCATCCAATCATAACAGACACTCATGTCACATGACCAGGAGGGAGTCCGAGACAGAGGGACGCTTCAAGCTGACCACTCAAAAACAAATGAGATTTTTCCTTTAGTGATGAAGATGAAAGCCACAATAATGCGTGTCCTTGGTCATATTTAGACACCATCCATCCATCCATCTTCTTCCGCTTATCCGAGGTCGGGTCGCGGGGGCAGCAGACTAAGCAGGGAAGCCCAGACTTCCCTCTCCCCAGCCACTTCGTCCAGCTCCTCCCGGGGGATCCCGAGGCGTTCCCAGGCCAGCCGGGAGACATAGTCTTCCCAACGTGTCCTGGGTCTTCCTCGTGGCCTCCTACCGGTCGGACATGCCCTAAACACCTCCTTAGGGAGGCGCTCGGGTGGCATCCTGACCAGATGCCCGAACCACCTCATCTGGCTCCTCTCGATGCGGAGGAGCAGCGGCTTTACTTTGAGCTCCCCCCGGATGACAGAGCTTCTCACCCTATCTCTAAGGGAGAGCCCCACCACCCGGCGGAGGAAACTCATTTCGGCCGCTTGTACCCGTGATCTTGTTCTTTCGGTCATAACCCAAAGCTCATGACCATAGGTGAGGATGGGAACGTAGATCGACCGGTAAATTGAGAGCTTTGCCTTCCGGCTCAGCTCCTTCTTCACCACAACGGATCGATACAGCGTCCGCATTACTGAAGACGCCGCACCGATCCGCCTGTCGATCTCACGATCCACTCTTCCCTCACTCGTGAACAAGACTCCGAGGAACTTGAACTCCTCCACTTGGGGCAAGATCTCCTCCCCAACCCGGAGATGGCACTCCACCCTTTTCCGGGCGAGAACCATGGACTCGGACTTGGAGGTGCTGATTCTCATCCCAGTCGCTTCACACTCAGCTGCGAACCGATCCAGTGAGAGCTGAAGATCCTGGCTCATATTTAGACACATTTAGAGAAAACAATGCCTTAGTCTAAGACTCTGTAAAGCACGATCATAAGTGCTCTCTTCATCTAAGACGTGGAACACAAATGTAGGAACACACATTAAGTGACTTCATGAAAAGTTGCACTGCACGTAACCATTAGCAACTCTTCCCAAACTACACACAAGTCTTTCTTTCTTTGTCAACATATGCTGTTTTTTAACTGGAGGTAGACAACATGAATAACATTATAGGGGTGGGCCAAAGAAAAGGCAAACTCAATAAATACATAGAGGTGTCCCCAGCTAAATGACAGATAGTTGATAGTAATATTTGTACACTTAATACCTGGGATTTATATAGCGCTTTTCTAAGTACCCAAAGTCGCTTTACATGTAGAACCCATCATTCATTCACACCTGGTGGTGGTAAGCTACTTTCATAGCCACAGCTGCCCTGGGGTAGACTGACGGAAGCGTGGCTGCAATTTGCGCCAACGGCCCCTCCGACCACCACCTATCATTCATCATTCAATTCACCGGTGTGAGTGGCACCGGGGGAAAAGGGTGAAGTGTCCCGCCCAAGGACACAACGGCAGCGATTTTTGGATGGTAAGAGGCGGGGAGCGAACCTGCAACCCTCAGGTTTCTGGCACGGTTGCTCTACCCACTACGCCATGCCGCCCCATTACACATACACTTACATGAACATTGATATTATACATGTGGCCCATAGATAGAAATGTTGTTCAACGTAGCTTTGATGTAGCTAGCTACTTTTGACCTGTAGCTTATAGTGTAGCTTGCTACAATTCTCCAGGGATAGCTTCCCATGTAACTTAGTTACATTTAATGGAGAGTAACTTGTAGCTTACTTACATTTAATGGAGAGTAACTTGTAGCTTAGTTACATTTAATGGAGAGTAACTTGTAGCTTAGTTACATTTAATGGAGAGTAACTTGTAGCTTAGTTACATTTAATGGAGAGTAACTTGTAGCTTACTTACATTTAATGGAGAGTAACTTGTAGCTTAGTTACATTTAATGGAGAGTAACTTGTAGCTTAGTTACATTTAATGGAGAGTAACTTGTAGCTTAGTTACATTTAATGGAGAGTAACTTGTAGCTTACTTACATTTAATGGAGAGTAACTTGTAGCTTAGTTACATTTAATGGAGAGTAACTTGCAGCGACTGAACAAAGTATGAATGTATTGAAATTGCTGACTTTGTGATGTCTTTTGTATTTGTGGTTGTGTTGAACTCTGGCCATCAGAACTGCTTAAATATGTGTAGTGCTAAATTTGACCAGCAGAGGGCGATAAAGCTACCCTAGGTTTAATTGTGTTAAACCACATGTGTGCAATGTTTATTGTGGATGTTTAATTTCTATTTTATTTATGTAAAATACACAATGGACGTTATACTTTTGTAATGTTTATATTTTCAGTCTTACAAACCTGAATAAAGGACGTGTAAAGAAATAAGGAGAATAATTCAAAAGAAGAAACATCAATAATCAACAAAACTTCTGGAGCATCTGCTTCCTCATGCTGTTAACTATCTGTCTAGCTGCACACGCTGGAAACGACTAGTGAGGGCAGAATAATGAATTTATTGACAGTGCAGTGTGAAAGCTGATGTGTTTACTTTGTAAATAAGTAAACGTAGTCTTAAAGGAATAAAACCTGCAGAGGCACTTTCTGAAGAAACGATGTCTGGCCCCTGAGTCCTCGGGCTCTTGAAACTTTGGCCCTCTTCATGATGTAGTTGAATGGCCCTGCTATACGCGCTACTTTGACATTTTCAAATAAAATAAATCAAGATTTGCCACCCATCTTTAAAATGCAGCCAGGAGTTCTGTCAGGACATGGTAGCTGTAAAGTAAATGGTGCTAGGCTAGCCTAGCGTGATGTTAGCATTGTAGCTCACATATGACAGTGTTGCTCAAGTTTACGTCTTTTTGCCCCATTGTTTTGTTGTGTTACGTTGTTGTATGTGCGATGTGGCATGTATCGTGAGTTAGTGTATCGATCAAAGTGGATTAAGCACACAATAGCGTTAACGGGAGCCACCCCCTCATTAGCATTAGTCAGTGGTGATGATGGGTTGCACCTGGGTGAGGTCATTCTTTCTTGCAACGGTGGCTGTGGCTGTGCAGTCCCACTCTGGAGTGACAGTCTCTGGCACAGACGTATGGGGAGGATTCTGCGTCACGCAGTTTCCGCTTTTGTCTCCTCGCCTGCAACAAGGAGATGTGCTTCTCGGGTTCCTGTGGCAACAGTCTGCCTCCAAACGTCGCGGTCTTTTGCAGCTTCCTCCAAGTTGTTGTCAATGCCTGCCTGTTTCATGTAATTCGGGGGCGACTAAGGGGTCTGGAGCCTGTTGACAATTCGCCGTACAGGACAGCTCTGGGGAGCCGGCTGGGGTCCATCCTCTGGACATGGCCAATCCATCTGTGGCGGCGTTGGCTTAGCATGGTGAACAGGCTGGTGGAGTGAACACGTTCCGGGACTTCTGTGTTGGGAACTTTGTCCTGCCATGAGATTCCCAGGATGCGGCGAGGACAGCGCAGGTGGAAGCTGTTAAGCTGTTTCTCATGTCTGGTGTAGGTGGTCCAGGCCTCGCCGCCATACATCAGTGTGATAATGACGCAGGCTGGGTAGACCTGGAGTTTAGTGTACATGGATAGCTGGTTGTTCGACCATACTCTTTTGGACAGCCTGGCCATCACTCGCGCACGACTGTGTTGAGTGACAAGTCGCTGGAGATTGCGGGTCACCGGTATGTAAAGGTGTTTACTAGAGATGCGCGGTTTGCGGACACAACCGCGGAGTCCGCGGATTATCCGCGGATCGGGCGGTTGAAATAAAAAAAAAATTAGATTTTATCCGCGGGTCGGGTCGGGCGGTTGAAATAAAAAAAAATTAGATTTTAAATAGATTCAGGCGGGTGGCAGTTAAACCAATTCGGAAATATATATACATAGTTAAATGTTGTTACCCACATACGAAAAACGAGCAGGCACCTGCAGCATATGCCACAACAGAAGAAGAAAAAAAAAAAGAGATGGACATTTTTACGGAGCAGAGAAGGGACGCCTTGCCGGGGTCCGGGACCGAGGCCCCTTCCCCCGAGAGGGCCCCACCGGGAGCCGTAGCTGAGGTGATCCGCGAGAAGGGCCCGACGCTCGTCCAGGGTCACCACCGCGCCCACCGCACGACACCCCGCCTCGTCCGCCTTCGCCGCGGCCGGCGTCACGCCCAGCAGGTAAGCAGCTTACCTGCCCGCCGCCCCCGTGGCCGGGGGCTCGTAACAGGGGTCACTCCGCGCGCTCCGCCCGCGCAGCTTACCTGCCCGCCACCCCCGTTGCCGGGGGCGCGTAACAGGGGTCACTCCGCGCGCAGTGCGCTCACGAAAGGGGTGGGGCTCACCCTGGTGAGCGGAGTGGGCCACTTTTAGTAAGCAGAACTGGCGCTGCGGGATGAACCGAACGCCGGGTTAAGGCGCCCGATGCCGACGCTCATCAGACCCCAGAAAAGGTGTTGGTTGATATAGACAGCAGGACGGTGGCCATGGAAGTCGGAACCCGCTAAGGAGTGTGTAACAACCCACCTGCCGAATCAACTAGCCCTGAAAATGGATGGCACTGGAACGTCGGGCCCATACCCGGCCGTCGCCGGCAGCGAGAGCCGCGAGGGCTAGGCCGCGACGAGTAGGATGGCCAGCGCGGTGCGCGCTGAAGCCTCGGGCGCGAGCCCGGGTGGAGCCGCCGCTGGTGCGAGGGACATCGCACCTCCACGCGCTTGGAGGTGCGCTCAGCGCGGCTCCCAGATGATTGAGCACTGGTGTGCGTCTGGGCCGTGACCGCGTGGCACGCATTGAATGTCTCTGCATCAGTCTCCTTTCTTTAACAGGCAAAAGCTTTATAACCTCACTAATGCCTTGCATCGTCTATATTAGATATATAACAACGGGCGGGTGCGGGGGGTTGATTAAATGTTAAATTCGGGTGGATGCGGATGGTTGACGACTTTTGTGATGCGGTTGCGGATGAAATAATTGCCTATCCGCGCATCTCTAGTGTTTACACATTCCAGAGTCTGATTGTCAATGGAGATGGATGGAGAGTGGAGTTTCAGCATCTTGTACCATGACATTGGTCTTCTTAATGCTGATGGTGAGACCAAACTCTTTACAGGCAGATGAAAGTCTGTCCATCAGCCTCTGAACCCCGGACTCGCTGTGGGATGCTAGAGCTGCATCATCAGCAACAAGCATCTCCCTCAGGAGGACACTGGTCACCTCGGTCTTGGAGCGCAAACGGGCGAGGTTGAAAAGTTTGCCATCAGCTCTTGTGCGTCGGAAGACCCCTTCAGAACATGAGCCGAAAGCAGCAGACAGAACGAGGGAGAAAATTCCAAAGATGGTTGGCGCAAGAACGCAGATTGCGGATTGGAAAGGCTTCTGATGTTTCTCCTTCCCAACAAACGGAACCCTGTGTGTTTTCGTGGAATGATCTTATGACGGCGAGGAGTTTTGGGGGGCAGCCGATCTTTGCAAGCAGCTTGAAGAGACCATCTCCGCTGACAAGGTCGAAGGCTTTTGTGAGCTCGACAAAGGCGAGATACAAGGGTCTCCTCTGTTCTCCTGCAGCTGCCGAAGGGTGAAGATCATGTCCACTGTGGATCTAGCTGCCCTAAAGCCACATTGGGACTCAGGGTAGACACGTTCTGCAAAGAGGTGGAGTCGAGCAAGACTTTCCCCACGATGTTGAGCAGGGATATGCCCTGGTAATGATCACAGTCACTACGGTCTCCCTTGTTCTTGTACAGTGTGACAATCACGCAGATCCTGAGGGACGGCTCCGTCTTTCCAGCAGAGGCAGAGGAGATGGTGAAGATGCGGTAGTAAGGAAGGTTTAACTGGAAACATTAAACATCATTAGCATGAAAAGACACAAATCAGTGTGTTTCCAGTAGAGCTTGATAAAATCAATTTTAAACTACCTCTCAGGATTATCTAGCACATTTTGTATAACTGCTATTTGGTTTTAGAATGCAGAGGGGCGATCAAGTGCTCTCTCATGAACCCGAGCTTCTAATCAGCCGGGATGGACGTGTGGGTCTTAACATCTTTTATCATTAATTCATGCTTGCCTGCATCAATAATCCATATCCCCTCCTCTCTCATCCCCACCAGCCTGCGCCCCCACATTTCAACACAACCCCGTCAAACAAGTCCTGGCTCCACGAAACGGCCGGGTGGTGATGGAATGTCGACCCAAAGCGGCGCCCAGGCCCGGCATCTCGTGGAGCAAAGAGACGGAACTGCTGAGCAACTCCAGCAGGTGAGCCGACTTCTTCTAGGACTGTGTGGGTCCCCCTGGTCTATGTGGGCCAAAGATAAGTGTGCGCTCATCCCTGGGAGATTTAAATAAGCCCTGGATCGTCTAAATCTGCTAAATATGTCACAAAGCAGTTGTTGATTTATGTGATTCTCCTGACATTAAGCTGCTTCCCCAACTCGTCAGCCGGGATGACAAAACAAGCCTAATCTGGGTGGGTGGGTGGGTGGGGGTACCCCAACCTTCTCCCAACCCCCACAGAGGGACTTTAAGGAGGGGTTGAATGACGCTAGTTGTCATGCATGAGCTGAAATATGCAAAGAAAAAGAGAATCTTTATTTTTGCCTTCAGCTCACTTTCACTCTGTTTTCTCTTCAACTTTATTTGGGGAGAAGCACTTTTATCTCATTTTTCTTCATTATCCAAGAACACACTCTGGACTTTTAACCTCCTCATGTTTTATTCAGCCGCTTCTCCGATGAACAAGGTTTCTTTTTCTTCTTCAGGGTGTTCATTTGGGACGACGGCAGCCTGGAGATCCTGAACGTGACTCGGGCAGATGAGGGCAGGTACACCTGCTTCGCCCAGAACGACCGCGGCAAGGCCAACAGCACGGGCTCGCTGTCCGTAACAGGTACATCAATAAGGTAACAGGTACATCAATTAGGTAACAGGTACATCAATAAGGTAACAGGTACATCAATTAGGTAACAGGTACATCAATAAGGTAACAGGTACATCAATAAGGTAACAGGTACATCAATTAGGTAACAGGTACATCAATAAGGTAACAGGTACATCAATAAGGTAACAGGTACATCAATTAGGTAACAGGTACATCAATAATGTAACAGGTACATCAATAAGGTAACAGGTACATCAATAAGGTAACAGGTACATCAATTAGGTAACAGGTACATCAATAAGGTAACAGGTACATCAATTAGGTAACAGGTACATCAATAAGGTAACAGGTACATCAATAAGGTAACAGGTACATCAATTAGGTAACAGGTACATCAATAATGTAACAGGTACATCAATAAGGTAACAGGTACATCAATAAGGTAACAGGTACATCAATTAGGTAACAGGTACATCAATAAGGTAACAGGTACATCAATTAAGTAACAGGTACATCAATTAGGTAACAGGTACATCAATAAGGTAACAGGTACATCAATTAGGTAACAGGTACATCAATAAGGTAACAGGTACATCAATAAGGTAACAGGTACATCAATTAGGTAACAGGTACATCAATAAGGTAACAGGTACATCGATAAGGTAACCGGTACATCAATAAGGTAACAGGTACATCAATAAGGTAACAGGTACATGAATATAAAGGTGGAGGAAGTAGATGTGATTATTTGTGTTGAATATAAAGGTGGAGGAAGTAGCTGTGATTATTTGTGTTGAATATAAAGGTGGAGGAAGTAGCTGTGATTATTTGTGTTGAATATAAAGGTGGAGGAAGTAGCTGTGATTATTTGTGTTGACTATAAAGGTGGAGGAAGTAGCTGTGATTATTTGTGTTGAATATAAAGGTGGAGGAAGTAGCTGTGATTATTTGTGTTGAATATAAAGGTGGAGGAAGTAGATGTGATTATTTGTGTTGAATATAAAGGTGGAGGAAGTAGCTGTCATTATTTGTGTTGAATATAAAGGTGGAGGAAGTAGCTGTGATTATTTGTGTTGACTATAAAGGTGGAGGAAGTAACTGTGATTATTTGTGTTGACTATAAAGGTGGAGGTAGTAGCTGTGATTATTTGTGTTGAATATAAAGGTGGAGTAAGTAGCTGTGATTATTATTTGTGTTGACTATAAAGGTGGAGGAAGTAGCTGTGATTATTATTTGTGTTGATTATAAAGGTGGAAGAAGTAGCTGTGATTATTTGTGTTGAATATAAAGGTGGAGGAAGTAGCTGTGATTATTTGTGTTGAATATAAAGGTGGAGGAAGTAGATGTGATTATAGATGGATGGACTATAAAAGTGGAGGAAGTAGCTGTGATTATTTGTGTTGAGTATAAAGGTGGAGGAAATAGCTGTCATTATTTGTGTTTACTATAAAGATGGAGGAAGTAGCTGTGATTATTTGTGTTGACTATAAAGGTGGAGGAAGTAGCTGTGATTATTTGTGTTGAATATAAAGTTGGAGGAAGTAGCTGTGATTATTTGTGTTGAATATAAAGGTGGAGGAAGTAGATGTGATTATTTGTGTTGAATATAAAGGTGGAGGAAGTAGCTGTCATTATTTGTGTTGAATATAAAGGTGGAGGAAGTAGCTGTGATTATTTGTGTTGACTATAAAGGTGGAGGAAGTAGCTGTGATTATTTGTGTTGAATATAAAGGTGGAGGAAGTAGATGTGATTATAGATGGATGGACTATAAAAGTGGAGGAAGTAGCTGTGATTATTTGTGTTGAGTATAAAGGTGGAGGAAGTAGCTGTGATTATTTGTGTTGACTATAAAGGTGGAGGAAGTAGCTGTGATTATTTGTGTTGAATATAAAGGTGGAGGAAGTAGATGTGATTATAGATGGATGGACTATAAAAGTGGAGGAAGTAGCTGTGATTATTTGTGTTGAGTATAAAGGTGGAGGAAGTAGCTGTCATTATTTGTGTTGAATATAAAGGTGGAGGAAGTAGCTGTGATTATTTGTGTTGAATATAAAGGTGGAGGAAGTAGCTGTGATTATTTGTGTTGAATATAAAGGTGGAGGAAGTAGATGTGATTATAGATGGATGGACTATAAAAGTGGAGGAAGTAGCTGTGATTATTTGTGTTGAGTATAAAGGTGGAGGAAATAGCTGTCATTATTTGTGTTTACTATAAAGATGGAGGAAGTAGCTGTGATTATTTGTGTTGACTATAAAGGTGGAGGAAGTAGCTGTGATTATTTGTGTTGAATATAAAGTTGGAGGAAGTAGCTGTGATTATTTGTGTTGAATATAAAGGTGGAGGAAGTAGCTGTCATTATTTGTGTTGAATATAAAGGTGGAGGAAGTAGCTGTGATTATTTGTGTTGACTATAAAGGTGGAGGAAGTAGCTGTGATTATTTGTGTTGAATATAAAGGTGGAGTAAGTAGTTGTGATTATTATTTGTGTTGACTATAAAGGTGGAAGAAGTAGCTGTGATTATTTGTGTTGAATATAAAGGTGGAGGAAGTAGCTGTGATTATTTGTGTTGAATATAAAGGTGGAGGAAGTAGATGTGATTATAGATGGATGGACTATAAAAGTGGAGGAAGTAGCTGTGATTATTTGTGTTGAGTATAAAGGTGGAGGAAGTAGATGTGATTATTTGTGTTGAATATAAAGGTGGAGGAAGTAGCTGTGATTATTTGTGTTGAATATAAAGGTGGAGGAAGTAGATGTGATTATTTGTGTTGAATATAAAGGTGGAGGAAGTAGCTGTCATTATTTGTGTTGAATATAAAGGTGGAGGAAGTAGCTGTGATTATTTGTGTTGACTATAAAGGTGGAGGAAGTAGCTGTGATTATTTGTGTTGAATATAAAGGTGGAGTAAGTAGTTGTGATTATTATTTGTGTTGACTATAAAGGTGGAAGAAGTAGCTGTGATTATTTGTGTTGAATATAAAGGTGGAGGAAGTAGCTGTGATTATTTGTGTTGAATATAAAGGTGGAGGAAGTAGATGTGATTATAGATGGATGGACTATAAAAGTGGAGGAAGTAGCTGTGATTATTTGTGTTGAGTATAAAGGTGGAGGAAGTAGATGTGATTATTTGTGTTGAATATAAAGGTGGAGGAAGTAGCTGTGATTATTTGTGTTGACTATAAAGGTGGAGTAAGTAGCTGTGATTATTATTTGTGTTGACTATAAAGGTGGAGGAAGTAGCTGTGATTATTATTTGTGTTGACTATAAAGGTGGAGGAAGTAGCTGTGATTATTTGTGTTGACTATAAAGGTGGAGGAAGTAGCTGTGATTATTTGTGTTGAATATAAAGGTGGAGGAAGTAGCTGTGATTATTTGTGTTGAATATAAAGGTGGAGGAAGTAGATGTGATTATTTGTGTTGAATATAAAGGTGGAGGAAGTAGCTGTCATTATTTGTGTTGAATATAAAGGTGGAGGAAGTAGCTGTGATTATTTGTGTTGACTATAAAGGTGGAGGAAGTAACTGTGATTATTTGTGTTGACTATAAAGGTGGAGGAAGTAGCTGTGATTATTTGTGTTGAATATAAAGGTGGAGTAAGTAGCTGTGATTATTATTTGTGTTGACTATAAAGGTGGAGGAAGTAGCTGTGATTATTATTTGTGTTGATTATAAAGGTGGAAGAAGTAGCTGTGATTATTTGTGTTGAATATAAAGGTGGAGGAAGTAGCTGTGATTATTTGTGTTGAATATAAAGGTGGAGGAAGTAGATGTGATTATAGATGGATGGACTATAAAAGTGGAGGAAGTAGCTGTGATTATTTGTGTTGAGTATAAAGGTGGAGGAAATAGCTGTCATTATTTGTGTTTACTATAAAGATGGAGGAAGTAGCTGTGATTATTTGTGTTGACTATAAAGGTGGAGGAAGTAGCTGTGATTATTTGTGTTGAATATAAAGTTGGAGGAAGTAGCTGTGATTATTTGTGTTGAATATAAAGGTGGAGGAAGTAGATGTGATTATTTGTGTTGAATATAAAGGTGGAGGAAGTAGCTGTCATTATTTGTGTTGAATATAAAGGTGGAGGAAGTAGCTGTGATTATTTGTGTTGACTATAAAGGTGGAGGAAGTAGCTGTGATTATTTGTGTTGAATATAAAGGTGGAGTAAGTAGTTGTGATTATTATTTGTGTTGACTATAAAGGTGGAGGAAGTAACTGTGATTATGTGTGTTGACTATAAAGGTGGAGGAAGTAGCTGTGATTATTATTTGTGTTGACTATAAAGGTGGAAGAAGTAGCTGTGATTATTTGTGTTGAATATAAAGGTGGAGGAAGTAGCTGTGATTATTTGTGTTGAATATAAAGGTGGAGGAAGTAGATGTGATTATAGATGGATGGACTATAAAAGTGGAGGAAGTAGCTGTGATTATTTGTGTTGAGTATAAAGGTGGAGGAAGTAGATGTGATTATTTGTGTTGAATATAAAGGTGGAGGAAGTAGCTGTGATTATTTGTGTTGACTATAAAGGTGGAGTAAGTAGCTGTGATTATTATTTGTGTTGACTATAAAGGTGGAGGAAGTAGCTGTGATTATTATTTGTGTTGACTATAAAGGTGGAGGAAGTAGCTGTGATTATTTGTGTTGAATATAAAGGTGGAGGAAGTAGCTGTGATTATTTGTGTTGACTATAAAGGTGGAGGAAGTAGCTGTGATTATTTGTGTTGAATATAAAGGTGGAGGAAGTAGCTGTGATTATTTGTGTTGAATATAAAGGTGGAGGAAGTAGATGTGATTATTTGTGTTGAATATAAAGGTGGAGGAAGTAGCTGTGATTATTTGTGTTGACTATAAAGGTGGAGGAAGTAGCTGTGATTATTTGTGTTGACTATAAAGGTGGAGGAAGTAGCTGTGATTATTATTTGTGTTGATTATAAAGGTGGAGGAAGTAGCTGTGATTATTTGTGTTGAATATAAAGGTGGAGGAAGTAGCTGTGATTATTTCTGTTGACTATAAAGGTGGAGGAAGTAGCTGTGATTATTATTTGTGTTGACTATAAAGGTGGAGGACGCAGATGGGATTATTTGTGTTGACTATAAAGGTGGAGGAAGTAGAGGTGATTATAGATGGATGGACTATAAAGGTGGAGGAAGTAGATGTGATTATTTGTGTTGAATATAAAGGTGGAGGAAATAGCTGTGATTATTTCTGTTGACTATAAAGGTGGAGGAAGTAGCTGTGATTATTATTTGTGTTGACTATAAAGGTGGAGGAAGTAGCTGTGATTATTTCTGTTGGCTATAAAGGTGGAGGAAGTAGCTGTGATTATTTGTGTTGAATATAAAGGTGGAGTAAGTAGCTGTGATTATTATTTGTGTTGACTATAAAGGTGGAGGAAGTAACTGTGATTATGTGTGTTGACTATAAAGGTGGAGGAAGTAGCTGTGATTATTATTTGTGTTGATTATAAAGGTGGAAGAAGTAGATGTGATTATAGATGGATGGACTATAAAAGTGGAGGAAGTAGCTGTGATTATTTGTGTTGAGTATAAAGGTGGAGGAAGTAGATGTGATTATTTGTGTTGAATATAAAGGTGGAGGAAGTAGCTGTGATTATTTGTGTTGACTATAAAGGTGGAGTAAGTAGCTGTGATTATTATTTGTGTTGACTATAAAGGTGGAGGAAGTAGCTGTGATTATTTGTGTTGAATATAAAGGTGGAGGAAGTAGCTGTGATTATTTGTGTTGACTATAAAGGTGGAGGAAGTAGCTGTGATTATTTTGTGTTGACTATAAAGGTGGGGGAAGTAGCTGCGATTATTTGTGTTGACTTTGAAGGTGGAGGAAGTAGCTATGATTATTTGTGTTGACTATAAAGGTGGAGGAAGTAGCTGTGAATATTATTTGTGTTGACTATAAAGGTGGAGGAAGTAGTTGTGATTATTTGTGTTTAATATAAAGGTGGAGGATGTAGACGTGATTATTTGTGTTGACTATAAAGGTGGAGGAAGTAGACGTGATTATTTGTGTTGAATATAAAGGTGGAGGAAGTAGCTGTGATTATTTGTGTTGACTGTAAAGGTGGAGGAAGTAGCTGTGATTATTTGTGTTGACTATAAAAGTGGAGGAAGTAGCTGTGATTATTATTTGTGTTGACTATAAAGGTGGAGGAAGTAGCTGTGATTATTTGTATTAACTATAAAGGTGGAGGACGCAGATGGGATTATTTGTGTTGACTATAAAGGTGGAGGAAGTAGCTGTGATTATTTGTGTTGACTATAAAGGTGGAGGAAGTAGCTGAGATTATTTGTGTTGACTATAAAGGTGGAGGAAGTAGCTGTGATTATTTGTGTTGACTATAAAGGTGGGGGACGTAGATGGGATTGTTTGTGTTGACTATAAAGGTGGAGGAAGTAGAGGTGATTATAGATGGATGGACTATAAAGGTGGAGGAAGTAGCTGTGATTATTTGTGTTGACTATAAAGGTGGAGGAAGTAGCTGCGATTATTATTTGTGTTGACTATAAAGGTGGAGGAAGTAGATGTGATTATAGATGGATGGACTATAAAAGTGGAGGAAGTAGCTGTGATTATTTGTGTTGACTATAAAGGTGGAGGAAGTAGCTGTGATTATTTGTGTTTACTATAAAGGTGGAGGAAGTAGCTGCGATTATTTGTGTTGACTATAAAGGTGGAGGAAGTAGCTGTGATTATTATTTGTGTTGACTATAAAGGTGGAAGAAGTAGCTGTGATTATTTGTGTTGACTATAAAGGTGGAGGAAGTAGATGGGATTATTTGTGTTGACTATAAAGGTGGAGGAAGTAGCTGCGATTATTTGTGTTGACTATAAAGGTGGAGGAAGTAGCTGTGATTATTATTTGTGTTGACTATAAAGGTGGAGGAAGTAGCTGTGATTATTTGTGTTGACAATAAAGGTGGAGGAAGTAGCTGTGATTATTTGTGTTGACTGTAAAGATGGAGGAAGTAGATGTGATTATAGATGGATGAACTATAAAGGTGGAGGAAGTAGCTGCGATTATTTGTGTTGACTATAAAGGTGGAGGAAGTAGCTATGATTATTTGTGTTGACTATAAAGGTGGAGGAAGTAGCTGTGATTATTATTTGTGTTGACTATAAAGGTGGAGGAAGTAGCTGTGATTATTTGTGTTGACTATAAAGGTGGAGGAAGTATCTGTGATTATTTGTGTTGACTATAAAGGTGGAGGAAGTAGATGGGATTATTTGTGTTGACTATAAAGGTGGAGGAAGTAGCTGCGATTATTTGTGTTGACTATAAAGGTGGAGGAAGTAGCTGTGATTATTATTTGTGTTGACTATAAAGGTGGAGGAAGTAGCTGTGATTATTTGTGTTGACAATAAAGGTGGAGGAAGTAGCTGTGATTATTTGTGTTGACTGTAAAGATGGAGGAAGTAGATGTGATTATAGATGGATGAACTATAAAGGTGGAGGAAGTAGCTGCGATTATTTGTGTTGACTATAAAGGTGGAGGAAGTAGCTATGATTATTTGTGTTGACTATAAAGGTGGAGGAAGTAGCTGTGATTATTATTTGTGTTGACTATAAAGGTGGAGGAAGTAGCTGTGATTATTTGTGTTGACTATAAAGGTGGAGGAAGTATCTGTGATTATTTGTGTTGACTATAAAGGTGGGGGACGTAGATGGGATTGTTTGTGTTGACTGTAAAGGTGGAGGAAGTAGATGTGATTATAGATAGATGGACTATAAAAGTGGAGGAAGTACCTGTGATTATTTGTGTTGACTATAAAGGTGGAGGAAGTAGCTGTGATTATTTGTGTTTACTATAAAGGTGGAGGAAGTAGCTGCGATTATTTGTGTTGACTATAAAGGTGGAGGAAGTAGCTGTGATTATTATTTGTGTTGACTATAAAGGTGGAGGAAGTAGCTGTGATTATTTGTGTTGACAATAAAGGTGGAGGAAGTAGCTGTGATTATTTGTGTTGACTGTAAAGATGGAGGAAGTAGATGTGATTATAGATGGATGGACTATAAAGGTGGAGGAAGTAGCTGCGATTATTTGTGTTGACTATAAAGGTGGAGGAAGTAGCTATGATTATTTGTGTTGACTATAAAGGTGGAGGAAGTAGCTGTGATTATTATTTGTGTTGACTATAAAGGTGGAGGAAGTAGCTGTGATTATTTGTGTTGACTATAAAGGTGGAGGAAGTATCTGTGATTATTTGTGTTGACTATAAAGGTGGAGGAAGTAGCTGTGATTATTTGTGTTTACTATAAAGGTGGAGGAAGTAGCTATGATTATTTGTGTTGACTATAAAGGTGGAGGAAGTAGCTGTGATTATTTGTGTTGACTATAAAAGTGGAGGAAGTAGCTGTGATTATTTGTGTTGACTATAAAGGTGGAGTAAGTAGCTGTGATTATTATTTGTGTTGACTATAAAGGTGGAGGAAGTAACTGTGATTATGTGTGTTGACTATAAAGGTGGAGGAAGTAGATGTGATTATTTGTGTTGAATATAAAGGTGGAGGAAGTAGCTGTGATTATTATTTGTGTTGACTATAAAGGTGGAGGAAGTAACTGTGATTATGTGTGTTGACTATAAAGGTGGAGGAAGTAGCTGTGATTATTATTTGTGTTGACTATACAGGTGGAGGAAGTAGCTGGGATTATGTGTGTTGACTATAAAGGTGGAGGACGTAGATGGGATTATTATTTGTGTTGACTATAAAGGTGGAGGAAGGAGCTGTGATTGACGTCAAGGTGGAGAGCATGACGCCATCTTTCACATCAGCTCTTTGCTTCCCCTCAGTGGACGACTGTGTGTACTGCAACTATTTGTTTTTATCAACAAACACTTCAGTCACAATGAAAGTTTGACTTCTTTGAACAAATTAGTGTCACCAAAGTAGTGGGAAAAAGAATAGTGTAAGCATTTGATGAGTTTTCGGAGGGCATTTAATTGACAGCAAATATGGATTTTGACTGTACAATTATAATCACGGTTATTCAATGATCACGATTATTATGGATTGATCATTTTCACAAAAAAAACATTTTCAAAATTAAAAAACCTTAGATATTTTGATGTGTTATTTATCAACACATATACTGGGATATCGATACCAGATCTTTATGCTCTAATATCAATTCTCAAATATATCCATACTTTGGATAATTAAGTCCAAACTTAACAGATATTGTCTCAGCTTTGTGTTATTGGTGAATATGTATATTATTATCAATTATTAGTTAGAACATTTCAGATTTTTTTCATTACATACTATTTATTCTGCTCTTTTCTATACAATTTGTCCCCATGTAAGAACAGAATGCAAATATAATAACACGATTCTGTAACTGAGTCGTCCAAAATTCTGCCTGTATGAAAATATTATTGTTCAGTGTTTTTCATGGTTGTTGGAATTTTTCAAATGTATTCAGACGTTAGTATTATTTAATTTTTTTTAATTGAGTAAGCGTATTTGTATTATATTTTATTTACATTTTTAGAGCTTCCAATATATTAAATTAGGGGTGTCTATATTTTTTCTACCAAAGGGCTACATACTGAAAAGTCAAGTATATATTTTTTTCAAAAATGCAAGAAGCAGATATTATATATATTAAATACATACCTTTGTGTGTAATAAGTATATTATTAATATTAGTTTAAAAAACGTTTTTTTCTCATTACTTTGCAAAAAAATAAAAATTAAAAAAATAAAAATAAAAAGATAATAAAAAATAAATAAAAATAAAAACTAGAACAGCCAAATAGCTAAAACTAGTATGCATATATCTAAAAAAAAAAGAGGCTTTTTTAAAAAGAAGGGTTTTTAAGCCTTTTTTAAAAAGCATCCACAGTCTGTGGTGCCCTCAGGTGGTCAGGGAGAGCGTTCCACAGACTGGGAGCCAATATTTTATTTTCATATGACAAGATCCCAGAACTCTCCAAAAATAACTGTTAAAATAAAATAAAATGAGTAAATACGTGCTTTGTTAATATTTAGTTTTAAAGCTAAAGGGAGCTGCGGGTTGCAGACTAGACCATCCCAGGATGGAAGCTTCAGCAGAAATAGATTGTAGCATTTCAGAATAATATTAAATGTGATGATTTTTAGTGAGCGAGAGCTAACTGTCAATCATTAAGATTATGATTCATATGAATGTGGTGGAGCACGACGCAAGAGCCCTGACTATCAGAGATACAAAAATATGCCGCTCGCGCAGCTTACCTGCCCGCCACCCCTGTTGCCGGGGGCGCGTAACAGGGGTCACTCCGCGCGCAGTGCGCTCACAAAAGGGGTGGGGCTCACCCTGGTTGATATAGAGAGCAGGACGGTGGCCATGGAAGTCGGAACCCGCTAAGGAGTGTGTAACAACCCACCTGCCGAATCAACTAGCCCTGAAAATGGATGGCGCTGGAGCGTCGGGCCCATACCCGGCCGTCGCCGGCAGCGAGACGCGCTTGGAGGTGCGCTCAGCGCGGCTCCCATATGATTGCGCACTGGTGTGCGTCTGGGTCGTGACAGCGTGGCACGCGAATGTCTGTGCTGCATTGGATCAGTCTCCTTTCTTTAACAGGCAAAAGCTTTATAACCTCACCATACCTGCCAACTTTTGAAATCAGAAAAACCTAGTAGCCAGGGTCCAAGGGCCGCAGGCCCCGGTAGGTCCAGGACAAAGTCCTGGTGGGGGGTTCAGGGCTTCGCCCCCCGACGCAAAATGATTATTAGCATTCAGACAGGTTAAAATGTTGCTAAAACCATCACTTTTCTATCAGTCACAGTGACTTTTCAAAACAAAAATATTACAGCAAAAATCATATGGGTTGATTGACATGTTTATTCTGTAAGCTAACTTCAATAGTTTGAAATTATTTTGACAGTTAATGCCAGTTATCCTGTCAACCTTTCACAAGACTTCAATTTGTTCATTGAAAGTGTAAACAGTATAAACACTTTTTACAGTAAACAAATGGTAAAACAGTACTAAACAATTCCATTAAAAAAAAAATTGGTGTCATTATTAACTTTCTGTCCAAGATTGTATAATCTACTGCCTTGTTCAATTGTAAAAAATATTCTGTGCCTAAAATTCACATTTCTATCACAATTATCATACTGTAAACATGGTAAGCTAACTTCATTAAAATTAATAGTCTTGTCAATAGCATGGAATTACAATTCAAATGTAGTTTTTTTGTAAGCCTTTCAAAAGAATTCAAAATATGCAAAATTAATGAAAATTAATTTAAGCCATCAGACACTTGAAAAGTGGCACATCACATCTCTAATGTAATCATTTGAACTTTTCAACAGAAATAGCACTGCAAAAATATTAAGGACATACTTCTGTATTTTGGTAGTTATGCTGTCAACATTTAACAAGATTTCTTCAACTTGGACTTGAAAGCATAAATAGTATAAACACTTTTAACAGTATGTCGTGCTGTGAAATACAGCCGACAGGATTGCGCACCAAACACGAAGCAAGGCCAAAGCGCATGCATGGTGCAGGAGAACAAAGGACTTCTTTCAT
This sequence comes from Nerophis lumbriciformis, assembly GCF_033978685.3. Taxonomy (NCBI): domain Eukaryota; kingdom Metazoa; phylum Chordata; class Actinopteri; order Syngnathiformes; family Syngnathidae; genus Nerophis; species Nerophis lumbriciformis. The sequence continues at coordinate 2,427,082 of NC_084557.2, read as the reverse complement.
TTAAGGTTTGTGATAAACCATCAAACTCATTCGTTAAAAGGACTCTATAGTAATATAAAGCGAATTTTTCTGGACATTATCATGCAAGAAAAGTTTATTTTTGGGACCGCGAACACCGCGTAATGATTTTTTAAAGGTTGCATTACAAACATTTAACTGTCCCATGTGATCAGCAAGTGCGATTGGAAATCCATGCTCAATTATCGCCTCCGTAAATAAAACTTCGGCATTTATCACATCCAAAGAATCTGTTTGGGCGACGAAAAACGTTGAAAGTTTTCCACTTGTATCGCTAGCAACGGCATTAGACTTGTGTTTTTTTGTCCCAACGTGGTCTTTTACATCGCTAATTCCTCCGTGTCTGATCGAAAAATCTTGTCTGCACAAGGTGCAATTCGCGTAGTTTTCACACTTTTTTTTTTTTTTAATTAATGAAAAACCGTATTTTTTATCACTGCAACCGTAACCCGGAATAGGTTGATGAAAACCGTACGAATTACGGGAAAACCGGAGTAGTTGGCAGGTATGCCTCACTAATGCCTTGCATCGTCTATATTAGATCGGGCGGATGGCGGGCGGGTGCAGTTCTGATCAAACGTTACATCGGGTGGATGGTGGATGGTTGACGACTTTCTGACGCGGTTGCGGATGAAATAAATTGCCTATCCGCGCATCTGTAATATATATATATATATATATAGTTTATGTATGTTTTTAGAGAAATGTTGTAATATTGCAACATTGGGCTTTGATGGGAGCAGAATTTCTGTATTTGTACTCACGTTGTCTCAACAACTAAGGGTTCATTTGCAGGGTTGATTGCTTACTTATCCCCCCAACGGTATATACCATTAATAATAATCACACATTAGTTATATTTTTATGAAGTCATTTATTACAAATATAAAAAGTATCATTTTCTTCTCATGACACTGGTCATGAAGACTTTCATTGGTGCTGAAAGTCCTAAATACAGTCCCTGTCGTCTGCAAAACGTCTGTAGAATGTATACTATCCATGTATAGAGAAAATACTTCAGGCAGTGATGTAGTGGAGGGAATACAACCTGTTTGAGCCCACTGCAACAAGCCAGCTATTTGACTACCACATTCACCCAGTGTTGTATAATTGCAACAATTATGTAACAAGCTCTAAATGAAATTTTATTTATCTGTTCCACAATAACTACATATGTACATGCTCTAGACATTGTAATAACAACCAAAAAAATATACAAAATAAATTTTAGTTACTTGAATCTGATGAATCCAGTCCAATTAAACAAATTTTGTTCGAAGGAAACCTTGAGAGGTTGTGTGAGTTCATGGCGAGAAGGCGTGACTTATAAACAAATGTACGATCCAATAGCCTTGTGAGCATTGGCGTTGTTAGGCCTATTTTAGGGGGGCTCAAGCCCCCCTAAAATATTCTTAAGCCCCCCTAAATAATTTGGTGTTTTTTTGGTTTTTTTTTACAAATAAATGCCAACATATTCATTATAAAGTGGCCCAAATATGAGTTTAAATAAATAATTATATAACCTGTTATTATTCACTCAGTTTCCCCTCACTTCTTAGTGTAAGGTAGAGAGCCCCTTTCGTGCGTCGGTATCCAATCCATTCCACTTGTTCATATAGAAAATGCCCACATCACTCTAATTCCAGCCCGCATTTTCTCTGCGACCTTGCTTGCGGTCCTGCAGGTGTACGAAGCACATTATCTTCCTTTACAATGAGTGAAGCTGCACAAAACCTTGTGTGTGCAATTGTAAATCATTTATTTTTTAAGTTTTGTGATTCTTGTAGAATCTATATAAAGTAATATACATAAGCCTATTGTTAAAATAATGAAAAAAACATCATTAAATATATTTGTTTTATTGTATTGTTACATTAATAGCTGTTTTATTATTATAGGATGGCTTGTTAAACATTTAATAGGATTTTCAGAGGGAGGAAAAACCAAGACATTTAATATAAAATGTAAAATGAATAAATACATAAAAAGAAAAAGAAAATATATGGTTAAAAGCCATCGTCCCCGGGGAGCATTTCATTTTGTCCCGTGCATTTAAAAAAATAAATAATAATAACAATGAATAATTTCTAAGTCTTTGTTAGCCGTTTGTGAAGTTTTGTGCTCGTGCGTAACATTCGCTCGCATCCTGTGCATCTCCTGGGGGCAAAGCCCCCCCCTGTCCTTAAAAGCTAGTGACGCCCCTGCTTGTGAGACTGAACAATAGGACCCAATGACTATGTAAATGTGGTCAAAAAAATATATAACAGATTGTTTTTTAGGATGGTTAAAGGTAACGTTGTAATTTTACAACAAGGGGTGTTACAGGGTTAGGAATGTGAAAGTGATATATGACATAGGCTCATAACATATAACATAATATAGATTAAGAATGTGAAAGTAATCACTTATAGCAAAAACCTCCTCATTTGATGATTATGAAAACCTCACAAAATGTGGGATTTTTAAAAAGTGTAAACCAGGGGTGCTCACACTTTTTCTGCAGGCGAGCTACTTTTCAATTGATCAAGTCGTGGGGATCTACCTTATTCATATATATCATTTATATTTACTTATTTATGAAATATATGTTTTTGTTAACAAGTTAAAGGTGTTTAATGATAATGCAAGCATGTTTAACACATATAGTTAATATTGTTAATAAATTGAAGGTGTTTAATGATAATACAAGTATGTTTAATACATATAGTTAATATTGTTAACAAGTTAAAGGTGTTTAAAGATAATGCAAGCATGTTTAACACATATAGTTAATATTGTTAACAAGTTAAAGGTGGTTAAAAATAATACAAGCATGTTTAACACATATAGTTAATATTGTTAACAACTTAAAGGTGTTTAATGATAATACAAGTATGTTTAATACATATAGTTAATATTGTTAACAAGTTAAAGGTGTTTAAAGATAATGCAAGCATGTTTAACACATATAGTTAATATTGTTAACAAGTTAAAGGTGGTTAAAGATAATACAAGCATGTTTAACACATATAGTTAATATTGTTAACAAGTTAAAGGTGGTTAAAGATAATAAAAGCATGTTTAACACATATAGTTAATATTGTTAACAACTTAAAGGTGTTTAAAGATAATACAAGCATGTTTAACACATATAGTTAATATTGTTAACAAGTTAAAGGTGTTTAAAGATAATACAAGCATGTTTAACACATATAGTTAATATTGTTAACAACTTAAAGGTGTTTAAAGATAATACAAGCATGTTTAACACATATAGTTAATATTGTTAACAAGTTAAAGGTGTTTAAAGATAATACAAGCATGTTTAACACATATAGTTAATATTGTTAACAAGTTAAAGGTGGTTAAAGATAATAAAAGCATGTTTAACACATATAGTTAATATTGTTAACAACTTAAAGGTGTTTAAAGATAATACAAGCATGTTTAACACATATAGTTAATATTGTTAACAAGTTAAAGGTGGTTAAAGATAATAAAAGCATGTTTAACACATATAGTTAATATTGTTAACAAGTTAAAGGTGTTTAAAGATAATACAAGCATGTTTAACACATATAGTTAATATTGTTAACAAGTTAAAGGTGTTTAAAGATAATACAAGCATGTTTAACACATATAGATTCCTTTCTTTCATGAAGACAAGAATATAAGTTGGTGTATTACCTGATTCTGATGACTTGCATTGATAGGAATCAGACAGTGGTGCTGATAATGTTCGCATTTTCGAATGGAGGAGGAAAAAAAGTCCTCCTTTCTGTCCAATACCACATGAAAGTGGTTGGTTTTTGGCATTTAATGATAATGCAAGCATGTTTAACACATATAGTTAATATTGTTAATACATTAAAGGTGTTTAATGATAATACAAGTATGTTTAATACATATAGTTAATATTGTTAACAAGTTAAAGGTGTTTAAAGATAATGCAAGCATGTTTAACACATATAGTTAATATTGTTAACAAGTTAAAGGTGGTTAAAAATAATACAAGCATGTTTAACACATATACCGGTAGTTAATATTGTTAACAACTTAAAGGTGTTTAAAGATAATACAAGCATGTTTAACACATATAGTTAATATTGTTAACAAGTTAAAGGTGTTTAAAGATAATACAAGCATGTTTAACACATATAGTTAATATTGTTAACAACTTAAAGGTGTTTAAAGATAATACAAGCATGTTTAACACATATAGTTAATATTGTTAACAACTTAAAGGTGGTTAAAGATAATACAAGCATGTTTAACACATATAGTTAATATTGTTAACAAGTTAAAGGTGGTTAAAGATAATACAAGCATGTTTAACACATATAGTTAATATTGTTAACAAGTTAAAGGTGTTTAAAAATAATACAAGCATGTTTAACACATATAGATTCCTTTCTTTCATGAAGACAAGAATATAAGTTGGTGTATTACCTGATTCTGATGACTTGCATTGATAGGAATCAGACAGTGGTGATGATAATGTTCGCATTTTCGAATGGAGGAGGAAAAAAAGTCCTCCTTTCTGTCCAATACCACATGAAAGTGGTTGGTTTTTGGCATCTTATTTGTCCAGCTTCTGTACTCCTTTGTATACACTTTACAAGAAATACATTGTCGGCAAACTCCGTAGCTTGCTAGCTTGTGCACGCCAGCTTTCTGAGACTCTTATTTTGGTAGCGCAGGCAGGATGAAGCAGAGCTTTTATTGTGCAACTGTGCAGTCGGTCTTTGGAGTTTTGACGACAGGTACGGCGCCAGAGTCTGTTGAAATAAAGTGTTTCTCGCCTTCCAGTCGGTAATTTTAATGAGCTGGCAGCAGCCAGCGTCATCTCAGAAGACCCTCGGGTGCCGTGAATGTCAATCAAGTGACGGAAGTGACGTCATAGTGAAGATTTATGATCGCTCATTTTTAGGACTATTTTTTTAATGCCTGGCTGGTGATCGACTGACACACCCTCGGCGATCGACCGGTAGATCGCGATCGACGTAATGAGCACCACTGGTGTAAACCATCAAATGTTAACAAACAAATATCTCACTTTGCATGTAAGGAGTTTATATGGCATATTAGTTACAGGGTGTACCTGGCAGCTGGGATAGGCTCCAACCAAAGGGAAAAGCAGTAGAAAATGGTTTAGTTTCACATTTGAAGTAGAATTGCTGACATGACATTTTGAGTGTGTAACCACTTCATGTCCCTCAGACTCCACCAAGATCACCTTGGCCCCCTCCAACGCTGATGTCATCGTGGGCCAGAACGCCTGGATGCAGTGTGCCGCGTCACATGACTCCTCGCTGGACATCACCTTCATCTGGTCCTTGGACGGACTCGCCATTGATCTTGACCAGCAAGGCCAGCACTATGAACACCCCCCGGTGAGAGAGTAGTTTAAGATGAGTACTACTGCATGGTCAAGTCTATGAAGTACACTAAAGATGAGTACTACTGCATCATAAAGTCTATGAAGTACACTAAAGATGAGTACTAATGCATGATAAAGTCTATGAAGTACACTAAAGATGAGTACTACTGCATGATAAAGTCTATGAAGTACACTAAAGAGGAGTATTTCTGCATCATAAAGTCTATGACGTACACTAAAGATGAGTACTACTGCATCATAAAGTCTAAGAAGTACACTAAAGATGAGTACTATTGCGTGGTCAAGTCTATGAAGTACACTAAAGATGAGTACTACTGCATGGTCAAGTCTATGAAGTACACTAAAGATGAGTACTACTGCATGATAAAGTCTATGGAGTACACTAAATATGAGTAATACTGCATCATAAAGTCTATGAAGTACACTAAAGATGAGTACTACTGCATCATAATGTCTATGAAGTACACTAAAGATGAGGACTACTGCATCATCAAGTCTAAGAAGTACACTAAAGATGAGTACTATTGCGTGGTCAAGTCTATGAAGTACACTAAAGATGAGTACTACTGCATGGTCAAGTCTATGACGTACACTAAAGATGAGTACTACTGCATCATAAAGTCTAAGAAGTACACTAAAGATGAGTACTATTGCGTGGTCAAGTCTATGAAGTACACTAAAGATGAGTACTACTGCATGGTCAAGTCTATGAAGTACACTAAAGATGAGTACTACTGCATGATAAAGTCTATGAAGTACACTAAAGAGGAGTATTTCTGCATCATAAAGTCTATGACGTACACTAAAGATGAGTACTACTGCATCATAAAGTCTATGAAGTACACTAAAGACGAGTACTACTGCGTGGTCAAGTCTATGGAGTACACTAAAGATGAGTATAACTGCGTGGACAAATCTATGAAGTACACTAAAGATGAGTACTACTGCACCATAAAGTCTATGAAGTACACTAAAGATGAGTACTACTGCATCATAAAGTCTATGAAGTACACTAAAGATGAGTACTACTGCGTGGTCAAGTCTGTGAAGTACACTAAAGATGAGTACTACTGCGTGGTCAAGTCTATGAAGTACACTAAAGATGAGTACTACTGCATCATAAAGTCTATGAAGTACACTAAAGATGAGTACTACTGCGTGGTCAAGTCTATAAAGTACACTAAAGATGAGTACTACTGCGTGGTAAAGTCTATGAAGTACACTAAAGATGAGTACTACTGCATCATAAAGTCTATGAAGTACACTAAAGATGAGTACTACTGCATCATAAAGTCTATGAAGTACACTAAAGATGAGTACTACTGCATGGTCAAGTCTATGAAGTACACTAAAGATGAGTACTACTGCATGGTCAAGTCCATGAAGTACACTAAAGATGAGTACTACTGCATGGTCAAGTCTATGAAGTACACTAAAGATGAGTACTACTGCATCATCAAGTCTATGAAGTACACTAAAGATGAGTACTACTGCATGGTCAAGTCTATGAAGTACACTAAAGATGAGTACTACTGCATCATAAAGTCTAAGAAGTACACTAAAGATGAGTACTATTGCGTGGTCAAGTCTATGAAGTACACTAACGATGAGTACTACTGCATGGTCAAGTCTATGAAGTACACTAAAGATGAGTACTACTGCATTGTAAAGTGTATGAAGTACACTAAAGATGAGTACTACTGCATGATAAAGTCTATGAAGTACACTAAAGATGAGTACTACTGCATGATAAAGTCTATGAAGTACACTAAAGATGAGTACTACTGCGTGGTCAAGTCTATAAAGTACACTAAAGATGAGTACTACTGTGTGGTCAAGTCTATAAAGTACACTAAAGATGAGTACTACTGCGTGGTCAAGTCTATAAAGTACACTAAAGATGAGTACTACTGCGTGGTAAAGTCTATGAAGTACACTAAAGATGAGTACTACTGCATCGTAAAGTCTAAGAAGTACACTAAAGATGAGTACTATTGCGTGGTCAAGTCTATGAAGTACACTAAAGATGAGTACTATTGCGTGGTCAAGTCTATAAAGTACACTAAAGATGAGTACTACTGCATGATAAAATCTATGAAGTACACTAAAGATGAGTACTACTGCATCATAAAGTCTGTGAAGTACACTAAAGATGAGTACTACTGCATTGTAAAGTGTATGAAGTACACTAAAGATGAGTACTATTGCGTGGTCAAGTCTATGAAGTACACTAAAGATGAGTACTATTGCGTGGTCAAGTCTATGAAGTACACTAAAGATGAGTACTACTGCATGGTCAAGTCTATGAAGTACACTAAAGATGAGTACTACTGCATGATAAAGTCTATGAAGTACACTAAAGAGGAGTATTTCTGCATCATAAAGTCTATGACGTACACTAAAGATGAGTACTACTGCATCATAAAGTCTATGAAGTACACTAAAGACGAGTACTACTGCATGATAAAGTCTATGAAGTACACTAAAGAGGAGTATTTCTGCATCATAAAGTCTATGACGTACACTAAAGATGAGTACTACTGCATCATAAAGTCTATGAAGTACACTAAAGATGAGTACTACTGCATCATAGTCTATGAAGTACACTAAAGATGAGTACTACTGCATCATAGTCTATGAAGTACACTAAAAATTAGTACTACTGCGTGGTCAAGTCTGTGAAGTACACCAAAGATGAGTACTACTGCATGGTCAAGTCTATGAAGTACACTAAAAATGAGTACTACTGCATGGTCAAGTCTATGAAGTACACTAAAGATGAGTACTACTGCGTGGTAAAGTCTATGAAGTACACTAAAGATGAGTACTACTGCATGGTCAAGTCTATGAAGTACACTAACGATGAGTACTACTGCGTGGTAAAGTCTATGAAGTACACTAAAGATGAGTACTACTGCATCATAAAGTCTATGAAGTACACTAAAGACGAGTACTACTGCGTGGTCAAGTCTATGGAGTACACTAAAGATGAGTATAACTGCGTGGTCAAATCTATGAAGTACACTAAAGATGAGTACTACTGCACCATAAAGTCTATGAAGTACACTAAAGATGAGTACTACTGCATCATAAAGTCTATGAAGTACACTAAAGACGAGTACTACTGCGTGGTCAAGTCTATGAAGTACACTAAAGATGAGTACTACTGCATCATCAAGTCTATGAAGTACACTAAAGATGAGTACTACTGGGTGGTAAAGTCTATAAAGTACACTAAAGATGAGTACTACTGCATCATCAAGTCTATGAAGTACACTAAAGATGAGTACTACTGGGTGGTAAAGTCTATAAAGTACACTAAAGATGAGTACTAGTGCACGGTAAAGTCTATGAAGTACACTAAAGATGAGTACTACTGCATCATCAAGTCTATGAAGTACACTAAAGATGAGTACTACTGGGTGGTAAAGTCTATAAAGTACACTAAAGATGAGTACTAGTGCACGGTAAAGTCTATGAAGTACACTAACACTTTACTAACAGTCACAAACATCCTGCTCCTTAATTCTGTAGCATTTTGTCACTTTGTGCAGAACGGGAGCTCCAGTGGTGAGTTGATGATCAAGAACGCTCAGTTGAAGCACGCTGGAGTCTACAGCTGCACCGCCCAGACACCTGTGGACTACATCACTGCCTCCGCCAGCCTGCTCGTTAGAGGTGGGGCCAATTAGCATCTAATCATGCCAATTAGCATCTAATCATGCCCTGCATAGGGATGACGACTGTTGCGTTTTGGACCAGTTGTTCCTCCCGGGGAATTCAAGTCACAAGTCGCTCCCAAGCTCTTTACGACACTTAAAGCTGAGTAGAAAAACCACCAGAGACAGAATAGGTATTTTGTAATATATTTGCAAAGCTTTGCATATATACATTGAGACCAGTCCAGCATAGAACATTCAATCGCGCCGCCAAGATGGTCTGCCCCCACCAACCCCCCCCCATAAAACTGTTGAAACATGATACAACTTTTTAAACATGATAAAACTATTTAAACATCATAAAACTGTTTAAACATGATAAAACTGTTGAAACATGATAAAACTGTTTGAACATGATAAAACTATTTAAACATGATAAAACTGTTTAAACATCATAAAACTGTTAAACATGATAAAACTGTTGAAACATGATACAACTGTTGAAGCATGATCAAAATGTTTAAACATGATAAAACTGTTGAAACATGATAAAACTGTTTAAACATCAAAAACTGTTTAAACATGATACAACTGTTTAAACATGATAAAAATGTGGAAACATGATAAAAATGTTGAAACATGATAAAACTGTTTAAACATGATAAATCTGTTTAAACATGATACAACTGTTTAAATATGATAAAACTGTTTAAACATGATACAACTGTTAAAACATGATAAAACCGTTGAAACATGATAAAACTGTTGAAACATGATAAACATGTTTAAACATGATAAAACTGTTGAAACATGATAAACATGTTCAAACATGATAAAACTGTTTAAACATGATAAAACTGTTGAAACATGATAAAACTGTTTAAACATGATAAAACTATTCAAACATGATAAAACTGTTGAAACATGATAAAACTGTTTAAACATGACAAAACTGTTTAAACATGATACAATTGTTTAAACATGATAAGAATGTTTAAACATGATAAAAATGTTGAAACATGATAAAAATGTTGAAACATGATAAAACTGTTTAAACATGATAAAACTGTTTAAACATGATACAACTGTTTAAACATGATAAAAATGTTTAAACATGATAAAACTGTTGAAACATGATACAACTGTTTAAACATGATAAAACTGTTTAAACGTGATACAACTGTTTAAACATCATAAAACTGTTAAACATGATAAAACTGTTGAAACATGATAAAACTGTTGAAACATGATCAAAATGTTTAAACATGATAAAACTGTTGAAACATGATAAAACTGTTTAAACATCAAAAACTGTTTAAACATGATACAACTGTTTAAACATGATAAAAATGTGGAAACATGACAAAACTGTTTAAACATGATACAATTGTTTAAACATGATAAGAATGTTTAAACATGATAAAAATGTTGAAACATGATAAAAATGTTGAAACATGATAAAACTGTTTAAACATGATAAAACTGTTTAAACATGATACAACTGTTTAAACATGATAAAAATGTCTAAACATGATAAAACTGTTGAAACATGATACAACTGTTTAAACATGATAAAACTGTTTAAACGTGATACAACTGTTTAAACATCATAAAACTGTTAAACATGATAAAACTGTTGAAACATGATAAAACTGTTGAAACATGATCAAAATGTTTAAACATGATAAAACTGTTGAAACATGATAAAACTGTTTAAACATCAAAAACTGTTTAAACATGATACAACTGTTTAAACATGATAAAAATGTGGAAACATGATAAAAATGTTGAAACATGATAAAAATGTTGAAACATGATAAAACTGTTTAAACATGATAAATCTGTTTAAACATGATACAACTGTTTAAATATGATAAAACTGTTTAAACATGATACAACTGTTAAAACATGATAAAACCGTTGAAACATGATAAAACTGTTGAAACATGATAAACATGTTTAAACATGATAAAACTGTTGAAACATGATAAACATGTTTAAACATGATAAAACTGTTGAAACATGATAAAACTGTTGAAACATGATAAAACTGTTTAAACATGATAAAACTGTTTAAACGTGATACAACTGTTTAAACATCATAAAACTGTTAAACATGATAAAACTGTTGAAACATGATAAAACTGTTGAAACATGATCAAAATGTTTAAACATGATAAATCTGTTTAAACATGATACAACTGTTTAAATATGATAAAACTGTTTAAACATGATACAACTGTTTAAACATGATAAAAATGTGGAAACATGATAAAAATGTTGAAACATGATAAAACTGTTTAAACATGATAAATCTGTTTAAACATGATACAACTGTTTAAATATGATAAAACTGTTTAAACATGATACAACTGTTAAAACATGATAAAACCGTTGAAACATGATAAAACTGTTGAAACATGATAAACATGTTTAAACATGATAAAACTGTTGAAACATGATAAACATGTTTAAACATGATAAAACTGTTGAAACATGATAAAACTGTTGAAACATGATAAAACTTTTTAAACATGATACAACTGTTTAAACATGATAAAAATGTGGAAACATGATAAAAATGTTGAAACATGATAAAACTGTTTAAACATGATAAATCTGTTTAAACATGATACAACTGTTTAAATATGATAAAACTGTTTAAACATGATACAACTGTTAAAACATGATAAAACCGTTGAAACATGATAAAACTGTTGAAACATGATAAACATGTTTAAACATGATAAAACTGTTGAAACATGATAAACATGTTTAAACATGATAAAACTGTTGAAACATGATAAAACTGTTGAAACATGATAAAACTTTTTAAACATGATAAACCCCCCCCCCCCCATAAAACTGTTGAAACATGATAAAACTGTTGAAACATGATACAACTTTTTAAACATGACAAAACTGTTGAAACATGATACAACTGTTTAAACATGATAAAACTATTTAAACATCATAAAACTGTTGAAACATGATAAAACTATTTACACATCATAAAACTGTTTAAACATGATACAACTGTTCCAACATGATAAAACTGTTTAAACATGATAAAACTGTTGAAACATGATAAAACTGTTTGAACATGATAAAACTATTTAAACATGATAAAACTGTTGAAACATGATAAAACTGTTTAAACATGACAAAACTGTTTAAACATGATACAATTGTTTAAACATGATAAGAATGTTTAAACATGATAAAAATGTTGAAACATGATAAAAATGTTGAAACATGATAAAACTGTTTAAACATGATACAACTGTTTAAACATGATAAAACTATTTAAACATCATAAAACTGTTTAAACATGATAAAACTATTTACACATCATAAAACTGTTTAAACATGATACAACTGTTCAAACATGATAAAACTGTTTAAACATGATAAAACTGTTGAAACATGATAAAACTGTTTGAACATGATAAAACTATTTAAACATGATAAAACTGTTGAAACATGATAAAACTGTTTAAACATGACAAAACTGTTTAAACATGATACAATTGTTTAAACATGATAAGAATGTTTAAACATGATAAAAATGTTGAAACATGATAAAAATGTTGAAACATGATAAAACTGTTTAAACATGATAAAACTGTTTAAACATGATACAACTGTTTGAACATGATAAAAATGTTTAAACATGATAAAACTGTTGAAACATGATACAACTGTTTAAACATGATAAAACTGTTTAAACGTGATACAACTGTTTAAACATCATAAAACTGTTAAACATGATAAAACTGTTGAAACATGATAAAACTGTTGAAACATGATCAAAATGTTTAAACATGATAAAACTGTTGAAACATGATAAAACTGTTTAAACATCAAAAACTGTTTAAACATGATACAACTGTTTAAACATGATAAAAATGTGGAAACATGATAAAAATGTTGAAACATGATAAAACTGTTTAAACATGATAAATCTGTTTAAACATGATACAACTGTTTAAATATGATAAAACTGTTTAAACATGATAGAACTGTTAAAACATGATAAAACCGTTGAAACATGATAAAACTGTTGAAACATGATACAACTGTTTAAACATGATAAAACTGTTTAAACATGATACAACTGTTTAAACATGATAAAAATGTTTAAACATGATAAAACTGTTGAAACATGATACAACTGTTTAAACATGATAAAACTGTTTAAACGTGATAAAACTGTTTAAACATGATAAAACTATTTAAACATGATAAAACTATTTAAACATCATAAAACTGTTTAAACATGATAAAACTATTTACACATCATAAATCTGTTTAACCATGATACAACTGTTCAAACATGATAAAACTGTTTAAACATGATAAAACTGTTGAAACATGATAAAACTGTTTGAACATGATAAAACTATTTAAACATGATAAAACTGTTGAAACATGATAAAACTGTTTAAACATGACAAAACTGTTTAAACATGATACAATTGTTTAAACATGATAAGAATGTTTAAACATGATAAAAATGTTGAAACATGATAAAAATGTTGAAACATGATAAAACTGTTTAAACATGATAAAACTGTTTAAACATGATACAACTGTTTAAACATGATAAAAATGTTTAAACATGATAAAACTGTTGAAACATGATACAACTGTTTAAACATGATAAAACTGTTTAAACGTGATACAACTGTTTAAACATCATAAAACTGTTAAACATGATAAAACTGTTGAAACATGATAAAACTGTTGAAACATGATCAAAATGTTTAAACATGATAAAACTGTTGAAACATGATAAAACTGTTTAAACATCAAAAACTGTTTAAACATGATACAACTGTTTAAACATGATAAAAATGTGGAAACATGATAAAAATGTTGAAACATGATAAAACTGTTTAAACATGATAAATCTGTTTAATCATGATACAACTGTTTAAATATGATAAAACTGTTTAAACATGATACAACTGTTAAAACATGATAAAACCGTTGAAACATGATATAACTGTTGAAACATGATAAACATGTTTAAACATGATAAAACTGTTGAAACATGATAAACATGTTTAAACATGATAAAACTGTTGAAACATGATAAAACTGTTGAAACATGATAAAACTGTTGAAACATGATAAAACTGTTGAAACATGATACAACTGTTGAAACATGATAAAACTGTTTAAACGTGATACAACTGTTTAAACATCATAAAACTGTTAAACATGATAAAACTGTTGAAACATGATAAAACTGTTGAAACATGATCAAAATGTTTAAACATGATAAAACTGTTGAAACATGATAAAACTGTTTAAACATCAAAAACTGTTTAAACATGATACAACTGTTTAAACATGATAAAAATGTGGAAACATGATAAAAATGTTGAAACATGATAAAACTGTTTAAACATGATAAATCTGTTTAAACATGATACAACTGTTTAAATATGATAAAACTGTTTAAACATGATACAACTGTTAAAACATGATAAAACCGTTGAAACATGATAAAACTGTTGAAACATGATAAACATGTTTAAACATGATAAAACTGTTGAAACATGATAAACATGTTTAAACATGATAAAACTGTTGAAACATGATAAAACCGTTGAAACATGATAAAACTGTTGAAACATGATAAACATGTTTAAACATGATAAAACTGTTGAAACATGATAAACATGTTTAAACATGATAAAACTGTTGAAACATGATAAACATGTTTAAACATGATAAAACTGTTGAAACATGATAAAACTGTTGAAACATGATAAAACTTTTTAAACATGATAAACCCCCCCCCCCGATGGTTGTAGTGTGGAGGCAGGTAGCGAAAACGAAATTGAAGAAGAAACTGAAGCTATTGAGCCATATCGGTTTGAACCGTATGCAAGCGAAACCGACGAAAACGACACGACAGCCAGCGACACGGGAGAAAGCGAGGACGAATTCGGCGATCGCCTTCTAACCAACGATTGGTATGTGTTTGTTTGGCATTAAAGGAAACTAACAACTATGAACTAGGTTTACAGCATATGAAATACATTTGGCAACAACATGCACTTTGAGAGTGCAGACAGCCCAATTTTTATCAATTAATATATTCTGTAGACATACCCTCATGTCAGCAGGCCAGGGAAGCTAGGGTCGATATTCTTCTCTTGATCATCTTCGGGACGGTGTGAGCCAAGACATCCAGGGGGTTTAGCTCGCTCGTCTGCGGGAACAAACTGCCGCCATTGCTTGCCGTGCTAGCGAGGTCCTTTGTCCCTGAATTGCTCACACACTCCGGCAGATTCAATGGGGGTCTGGCGGCAGATTTCTTTGACTTTATCGTTGGAAATGCATCTGCTTTGAGTGTCGCAGGATATCCACACATTCTTTGCCATCTCTGTCGTAGCATAGCTTTCGTCGGTAAAGTGTGCGGAACAAACGTCCGATTTCTTGCCACTTTGGCATCTTTGGGCCACTGGTGCAACTTGAATCCGTCCCTGTTGGTGTTGTTACACCCTCCGACAACACACCGACGAGGCATGATGTCTCCAAGGTACGGAAAACAGTCGAAAAAACGGAAAATAACAAAGCTGATTTGACTCGGTGTTTGAGAAAATGGCGGATTGCTTCCCGATGCGACGTCACGTTGTGACGTCATCGCTCCGAGAGCGAATATTAGAAAGGCGTTTAATCCGCCAAAATTCACCCATTTAGAGTTCGGAAATCGGTTAAAAAAATATATGGTCTTTTTTCTGCAACATCAAGGTATATATTGACGCTTACCGTATTTTCCGCACTATAAGGCGCACCGGATTATTAGCCGCACCTTCAATGAATGGCATATTTCATAACTTTGTCCACCAATAAGCCGCCCCGGACTATAAGCCGCGCCTACGCTGCGCTAAAGGGAATGTCAAAAAAACAGTCAGATAGGTCAGTCAAACTTTAATAATATATTAAAAACCAGCGTTCTAACAACTCTGTTCACTCCCAAAATGTACGCAAATGTGCAATCACCATCCATCCATCCATCCATCTTCTTCCGCTTATCCGAGGTCGGGTCGCGGGGGCAGCAGCTTAAGCAGGGAAGCCCAGACTTCCCTCTCCCCAGCCACTTCGTCCAGCTCCTCCCGGGGGCTCCTGAGGCGTTCCCAGGCCAGCCGGGAGACATAGTCTTCCCAGCGTGTCCTGGGTCTTCCCCGTGGCCTCCTACCGGTCGGACGTGCCCGAAACACCTTCCTAGGGAGGCGTTCGGGTGGCATCCTGACCAGATGCCCGAACCACCTCATCTGGCTCCTCTCGATGTGGAGGAGCAGCGGCTTTACTTTGAGCTCCCTCCGAATGACAGAGCTTCTCACCCTATCTCTAAGGGAGAGCCCCGCCACTCGGCGGAGGAAACTCATTTCGGCCGCTTGTACCCGTGATCTTGTCCTTTCGGTCATGACCCAAAGCTCTTGACCATAGGTGAGAAGCAGGGCCTGGGGAATCTGTGGTGGGCTCTCCTATTTCTGGGGCTGAGGTTGCCGAGGTAGTTAAAAAGCTCCTCGGTGGCAAGGCCCCGGGGGTGGATGAGATCCGCCCGGAGTTCCTTAAGGCTCTGGATGTTGTGGGGCTGTCTTGGTTGACAAGACTCTGCAACATCGCGTGGACATCGGGGGCGGTACCTCTGGATTGGCAGACCGGGGTGGTGGTTCCTCTCTTTAAGAAGGGGAACCGGAGGGTGTGTTCCAACTATCGTGGGATCACACTCCTCAGCCTTCCCGGTAAGGTCTATTCAGGTGTACTGGAGAGGAGGCTACGCCGGATAGTCGAACCTCGGATTCAGGAGGAACAGTGTGGTTTTCGTCCTGGTCGTGGAACTGTGGACCAGCTCTATACTCTCGGCAGGGTCCTTGAGGGTGCATGGGAGTTTGCCCAACCAGTCTACATGTGCTTTGTGGACTTGGAGAAGGCATTCGACCGTGTACCCCGGGAAGTCCTGTGGGGAGTGCTCGGAGAGTATGGGGTAACGGACTGTCTTATTGTGGCAGTTCGCTCCCTGTATAATCAGTGTCAGAGCTTGGTCCGCATTGCCGGCAGTAAGTCGGACACGTTTCCAGTGAGGGTTGGACTCCGCCAAGGCTGCCCTTTGTCACCGATTCTGTTCATAACCTTTATGGACAGAATTTCTAGGCGCAGTCAGGGCGTTGAGGGGATCTGGTTTGGTGGCTGCAATCACAAACATAGTAAAATTCAAAATAGTGCAGAGCAATAGCAACATAATGTTGCTCGAACGTTAATGTCACAACACACAAAATAAACATAGCGCTCACTTTCTGAAGTTATTCTTCATTCGTAAATCCTTCGTCTTCGGTGTCCGAAGTGAAAAGTTGGGCAAATGTGAGATCCAAAATGGCCGGCTCCGTCTCGTCGAAGTAATCGGAGTCAGTGTCACTGTTATCCAGCAGTTCTGTGAATCCTGCCTTCCGGAAAGCTCGGACCACAGTTGTGACCGAAATATCTGCCCAGGCATTTACGATCCACTGGCAGATGTTGGCGTCGTCTGGCGCTGCCTCCCTGTCTTAGTGAAGGTGTGTTCGCCTTCTGTCATCCACTGTTCCCACGCAGTTAGCAGTCTAGCTTCGAATGCCCTGTTGACACCAATATCTAGCGGCTGGAGGTCTTTTGTCAATCCACCCGGAATGACGGCGAGTATTGAATTAAGCGCGTAAGCGTGTCTCTTACTGTGATGTTATGAGCTAGCAAATATAACAACTACACTACCCAGCATGCAACGATAGTGACGAGCATGCGCGGTAGCCCTGAGAAGCGTTGTATGCTGGCAGTTAGAATGTGGTTATGAGCACGCTGTGAGTAAACGTTGAGAACTCAGTTAACACGCCTCGTCTGCATTATTTATAATTAGACAGACAACACACTTAATAGGAGCCATTTTGGGGTCTTTACATAAACACACAAATGGAAATGAAACGTCACATATCCCAGCATGCACCGCGCGCTTCTTCTTCTTCCGGGGGCGGGTGGTTGCTTACAGTACAAGAAGAAGCGCTTCCTGTTCTACGGGGGCGGGTGCTTACCTTGGCGGTTGCTTGCGTAGAAGAAGAAGCGCTTCCTGCTCACTGTCAGCTTTTGAGTAAATTTGTGGTTTTTAGGTGCGGCTAATGGTGCGGAAAATACGGTACATAGGTCTGGTGATAATGTTCCCCTTTAAATATTAACTGTCAGTTTACTATATGAGTACGTGTTTTCTATTGTTTCATTGAAAATAAAACAGCAAAGTCCATTTGGCTGTCATCTGTTTTAATTATGAGACACAATTGTGTCAAAATCATGATTTTTTTTTTGTTCATGCTTGAAATAAGAAATTATTTCTTTAAAAAAGTAGTTTTATACTTGTGAGTGTTGATGACACAGCTTTGCAACACTTGATATTCTAGTTTCAAGCATGTTTTACTCAATATAGGTCAGGGGTGCTCACACTTTTTCTGCAGGCGAGCTACTTTTGAATTGATCAAGTCGTGGGGATCTACCTCATTCATATATACAATTTATATTTACTTATTTATGAAATATATGTTTTTGTTAACAAGTTAAAGGTGTTTAATGATAATGCCATCCATCCATCCATCCATCTTCTTCCGCTTATCCGAGGTCGGGTCGCGGGGGCAGCAGCCTAAGCAGGGAAGCCCAGACTTCCCTCTCCCCAGCCACTTCGTCCAGCTCCTCCCGGGGGATCCCGAGGCGTTCCCAGGCCAGCCGGGAGAGATAGTCTTCCCAGCGTGTCCTGGGTCTTCCCCGTGGCCTCCTACCGGTCGGACGTGCCCTAAACACCTCCCGAGGGAGGCGATCGAGTGGCATCCTGACCAGATGCCCGAACCACCTCATCTGGCTCCTCTCGATGTGGAGGAGCAGCGGCTTTACTTTGAGCTCCTCCCGGATGGCAGAGCTTCTCACCCTATCTCTAAGGGAGAGCCCCGCCACCCGGCGGAGGAAACTCATTTCGGCCGCTTGTACCCGTGATCTTGTCCTTTCGGTCATAACCCAAAGCTCATGACCATAGGTGAGGATGGGAACGTAGATGGACCGGTAAATTGAGAGCTTTGCCTTCCGGCTCAGCTCCTTCTTCACCACAACGGATCGATACAGCGTCCGCATTACTGAAGATGCCGCACCGATCCGCCTGTCGATCTCACGATCCACTCTTCCCTCACTCGTGAACAAGACTCCGAGGTACTTGAACTCCTCCACTTGGGTCAGGGTCTCCTCCCCAACCCGAAGATGGCATTCCACCCTTTTCCGGGCGAGAACCATGGACTCGGACTTGGAGGTGCTGATTCTCATCCCAGTCGCTTCACACTCGGCTGCGAACCGATCCAGCGAGAGCTGAAGATCCTGGCCAGATGAAGCCATCAGGACCACATCATCTGCAAATCCTGCAGCCACCAAACCAGATCCCCTCAACGCCTTGACTGCGCCTAGAAATTCTGTCCATAAAGGTTATGAACAGAATCGGTGACAAAGGGCAGCCTTGGCGGAGTCCAACCCTCACTGGAAACGTGTCCAACTTACTACCGGCAATGCGGACCAAGCTCTGGCACTGATCATACAGGGAGCGGACTGCCACAATCAGACAGTCCGATACCCCGTACTCTCTGAGCACTCCCCACAGGACTTCCCGAGGGACACGGTCGAATGCCTTCTCCAAGTCCACAAAACACATGTAGACTGGTTGGGCAAACTCCCATGCACCCTCAAGGACCCTGCCGAGAGTATAGAGCTGGTCCACAGTTCCACGACCAGGACGAAAACCACACTGTTCCTCCTGAATCCGAGGTTGGACTATCCGGCGTAGCCTCCTCTCCAGTACACCTGAATAGACCTTACCGGGAAGGCTGAGGAGTGTGATCCCACGATAGTTAGAACACACCCTCCGGTTCCCCTTCTTAAAGAGAGGAACCACCACCCCGGTCTGCCAATCCAGAGGTACCGCCCCCATTAATGCTTGCATTAATGATAATGCAAGCATGTTTAACACATATAGTTAATATTGTTAATACATTAAAGGTGTTTAATGATAATACAAGTATGTTTAATACATATAGTTAATATTGTTAACAACTTAAAGGTGTTTAAAGATAATGCAAGCATGTTTAACACATATAGTTAATATTGTTAACAAGTTAAAGGTGGTTAAAAATAATACAAGCATGTTTAACACAAATACTTAATATTGTTAACAACTTAAAGGTGGTTAAAGATAATAAAAGCATGTTTAACACATATAGTTAATATTGTTAACAAGTTAAAGGTGGTTAAAGATAATACAAGCATGTTTAACACATATAGATTCCTTTCTTTCATGAAGACAAGAATGTAAGTTGGTGTATTACCTGATTCTGATGACTTGCATTGATAGGAATCAGACAGTGGTGCTGATAAGGTCCGCATTTTCGAATGGAGGAGAAAAAAAGTCCTCCTTTCTGTCCAATACCACATGAAAGTGGTTGGTTTTTGGCATCTTATTTGTCCAGCTTCCGTACTCCTTTGTATACACTTTACAAGAAATACATTGTCGGCAAACTCCGCAGCTTGCTAGCTTGTGCACGCCAGCTTTCTGAGACTCTTATTTTGGTAGCGCAGGCAGGATGAAGCAGAGCTTTTATTGTGCAACTGTGCAGTCGGTCTTTGGAGTTTTGACGACAGGTACGGCGCCAGAGTCTGTTGAAATAAAGTGTTTCTCGCCTTCCAGTCGGTAATTTTAATGAGCTGGCAGCAGCCAGCGTCATCTCAGAAGACCCTCGGGTGCCGTGAATGTCAATCAAGTGACGGAAGTGACGTCATAGTGAAGATTTATGATCGCTCATTTTTAGGACTATTTTTTTAATGCCTGGCTGGTGATCGACTGACACACCCTCCGAGATCGACCGGTAGATCGCGATCGACGTAATGAGCACCCCTGATATAGGTCATCAAATCTCAGCAACAAGCTGTAATATCTTACTGAGACCATTTAGGACCAAAACACTTAAAACAAGTAAAACACTCTAACATAAAATCTGCTTAGTGAGACCCTTATTTGATATATTTCATCTTACTTAGATATCAGTTTTTGCAGTGAAGCAAGTCAGTTGATGGCCAGACTTGATGTCCATGACAGGAAACTGTGCTACAAGAATGTTAACCTCTTACATGGAATGATTATTCCAGATCTTTGGGAGGTAGGATTCCACTCCTGACGCCAGTTCTGACCGCTGAATGGTCTTGGTTCATGTCCACCACTCTATAGCTGAGACTGTGGGTTTGGATCCAGGCTGATCCATCCTGACTCGGTCTTTATGTCAGACCCACTCGACATCCATTGCTTTCGGTCTCCCCTAGAGGGGGGGGGTTACCCACATATGCGGCCCTCTCCAAGGTTTCTCATAGTCATTCACATCGACGTCTCACTGGGGTGAGTTTTTCCTTGCCCGTATGTGGGCTTTGTACCGAGGATGTCGTTGTGGCTTGTGCAGCCCTTTGAGACACTTGTGATTTAGGGCTATATAAATAAAGATTGATTGATTGATTGATTTATGTTCCCTATCAGGATGTGTGATGTTCCAGTGGAAGGAGAAAGCGGGAGAAGGTGAACTGATCACTAGCCAGTAGAGATGCGCGGATAAGCAATTATTTCATCCGCAACCGCATCACAAAAGTCGTCAACCACCCGCACCCACCCGAACTAACATTTAATCAAAACCGCACCCGCCCGTTGTTATATATCTAATATAGACGATGCAAGGCATTAGTGAGGTTATAAAGCTTTTTGCCTGTTAAAGAAAGGAGACTGATCCAATGGAGCAGAGACATTCAATGCGTGCCACGCTGTCACGGCCCAGACGCACACTAGTGCGCAATCATCTGGGAGCCGCGCTGAGCGCACCTCCAAACGTGCTCGCGCCACTCAAACTGCGTTCTATCTTGTTTTAACATCCTGTGGCACTCTTCTGGGATCACGGCGGACGAAACTGCTCATGCTCAGGGTGTTTGTGGAGGTTCGGGGTTTTGCACAAATGTGATGCACCATGTTAGATGTCCCGGTTTTGTGACTGTCGTAGACATAAACAGCGTCGCAGCTCTTGCAAATCGCGTAGCCAGCATTACTATCATCCTGATTTACAACCTCATAAAAACGAGTCCACGCTGAACTTTTCTGGCCTTTTTTTCCCCCTGGTCTTTAGTATTCCCTTTTTTAGTTTGTCGCGTACCACGTTTGCTGCCGGAGTTGCCATCTCTTTTTTTTTTCTTCTTCTGTTGTGGCATATGCTGCAGGTGCCTGCTCATTTTTCGTATGTGGGTAACAACATTTAACTATGTATATACAGGTAAAAGCCAGTAAATTAGAATATTTTGAAAAACTTGATTTATTTCAGTAATTGCATTCAAAAGGTGTAACTTGTACATTATATTTATTCATTGCACACAGACTGATGCATTCAAATGTTTATTTCATTTAATTTTGATGATTTGAAGTGGCAACAAATGAAAATCCAAAATTCCGTGTCTCACAAAATTAGAATATTACTTAAGGCTAATACAAAAAAGGGATTTTTAGAAATGTTGGCCAACTGAAAAGTATGAAAATGAAAAATATGAGCATGTGCAATACTCAATACTTGGTTGGAGCTCCTTTTGCCTCAATTACTGCGTTAATGCGGCGTGGCATGGAGTCGATGAGTTTCTGGCACTGCTCAGGTGTTATGAGAGCCCAGGTTGCTCTGATAGTGGCCTTCAACTCTTCTGCGTTTTTGGGTCTGGCATTCTGCATCTTCCTTTTCACAATACCCCACAGATTTTCTATGGGGCTAAGGTCAGGGGAGTTGGCGGGCCAATTTAGAACAGAAATACCATGGTCCGTAAACCAGGCACGGGTAGATTTTGCGCTGTGTGCAGGCGCCAAGTCCTGTTGGAACTTGAAATCTCCATCTCCATAGAGCAGGTCAGCAGCAGGAAGCATGAAGTGCTCTAAAACTTGCTGGTAGACGGCTGCGTTGACCCTGGATCTCAGGAAACAGAGTGGACCGACACCAGCAGATGACATGGCACCCCAAACCATCACTGATGGTGGAAACTTTACACTAGACTTCAGGCAACGTGGATCCTGTGCCTCTCCTGTCTTCCTCCAGACTCTGGGACCTCGATTTCCAAAGGAAATGCAAAATTTGCATGGTTGGGTGATGGTTTGGGGTGCCATGTCATCTGTTGGTGTCGGTCCACTCTGTTTCCTGAGATCCAGGGTCAACGCAGCCGTCCACCAGCAAGTTTTAGAGCACTTCATGCTTCCTGCTGCTGACCTGCTCTATGGAGATGGAGATTTCAAGTTCCAACAGGACTTGGCGCCTGCACACAGCGCAAAATCTACCCGTGCCTGGTTTACGGACCATGGTATTTCTCTTCTAAATTGGCCCGCCAACTCCCCTGACCTTAGCCCCATAGAAAATCTGTGGGGTATTGTGAAAAGGAAGATGCAGAATGCCAGACCCAAAAACGCAGAAGAGTTGAAGGCCACTATCAGAGCAACCTGGGCTCTCATAACACCTGAGCAGTGCCAGAAACTCATCGACTCCATGCCACGCCGCATTAACGCAGTAATTGAGGCAAAAGGAGCTCCAACCAAGTATTGAGTATTGTACATGCTCATATTTTTCATTTTCATACTTTTCAGTTGGCCAACATTTCTAAAAATCCCTTTTTTGTATTAGCCTTAAGTAATATTCTAATTTTGTGACACACGGAATTTTGGATTTTCATTTGTTGCCACTTCAAATCATCAAAATTAAATGAAATAAACATTTGAATGCATCAGTCTGTGTGCAATGAATAAATATAATGTACAAGTTACACCTTTTGAATGCAATTACTGAAATAAATCAAGTTTTTCAAAATATTCTAATTTACTGGCTTTTACCTGTATATTTCCGAATTGGTTTAACTGCCACCCGCCTGAATCTATTTAAAATCTAATTTTTTTAAATTTCAAGCGCCCGACCCGACCCGCGGATAAAATCAAATTTTTTTTTATTTCAACCGCCCGACCCGCGGATAATCCGCGGACTCCGCGATTGTGTCCGCAAACCGCGCATCTCTACTAGCCAGGGTTTCACTTCACTCTTCTTTGCACAAACTCCAGCTACAAACCTAACACCTTTAAAACCCCTCTCAAAGGTGCGTGGGGGTTGTCAGTTCAAACCCTGCATTCCATCTGTGCTGTTGTGTCCTTGGGCAAGGCACTTCGCCCACACTGCTGCATCAATGTCAATACGTGTTGGATGGTGGTGGCAAGTGGGCAGCCACGTTTGTGTTGGTCACACCACTTTGGGACTGTGGACTTAATCCACAAATAGCCTCTCGCTGTTGGCATCCGGGTGTCTTCAGGCGCTATAAAAAAAAAATCAATCAAATAAACTTTTTTTTTAAATTTTTTTAAACAAATTAAACGTGTAAACGTAAATGTCCAGAAATCTTAGGGATGGTTAAAAATTGTTTATAAATGTGTTTTTCCATTTCTGCCAGAGCGTGTAGTATACAAGTATATTTTTCAAATATTCTTTTTTTATACCCCTTTAATATTTTGTAAAGAATTTTAAGGAATAATATATTTTTCTATATGTTTTTTTTCCCGCTATTTTTAGATATACCGTATTTTTCGGACTATAAGTCGCAGTTTTTTTCATAGTTTGGCCGGGGGTGCGACTTATACTCTGGAGCGATTTATGTGCATACTTGCCAACCTTGAGACCTCCGATTTCGGGAGGTGGGGGGTGGGTGGGTGTAGGTGGGGGCGGGGGGCGTGGTTGGAGGCGGGGGTGTGGTTAAGAGGGGAGGAGTATATTTACAGCTAGAATTCACCAAATCAAGTATTTCATATATATATATATATATATATATATATATATATATATATATATATATATATATATATATATATATATATATATATATATATATATACATATATATATATATATATATATATATATATATATATGTATATATATATATATATATATATAAAATAAAATAAATATATATTTATAGCTGGAATTCACTGAAAGTCAAGTATTTCTTATATATATATATATATACATATATATATATATATATATACATACATACATATATATATATATATATATATATATATACATACATACATACATACATATATATATATATATATACATACATACATACATATATATATATATACATATATATATATACATACATACATATATATATATATATATATATATATATATGTATACATACATACATATATATATATATATATATATATATATATATATATACATACATACATACATATATATATATATATATGTATGTATGTATGTATGTATATATATATATATATATATATATATATACATACATACATATATATATATATATATATATATATATATATATATATGTATACATACATACATACATACATATATATATATATATATATATATACATACATACATACATACATATATATATATATGTATGTATGTATGTATGTATATATATATATATATATATATATATATATATATATATATATATATATACATACATACATACATACATATATATATGTATGTATGTATGTATGTATATATATATATATATATATATATATATATGTATGTATGTTTGTATGTATGTATGTATATATATATATATATGTATGTATGTATGTATATATATATATATATATATATATGTATGTATGTATATATATATATATATATATATATATATGTATATATATATATATATAAGAAATACTTGACTTTCAGTGAATTCTAGCTATAAATATATATTTATTTTATTTTATATGTATATATACATATATATATATATATATATATATATATATATATATATATATATATATATATATATATATATATATATATATATATATATATATATATATATATATATAAATAAGAAATACTTGACTTTCAGTGAATTCTAGCTATAAATATATATTTATTTTATATATATATATATATATATACAAAAGAAATACTTGAATTTCAGTGTTCATTTATTTACACATATACACACACATAACACTCATCTACTCATTGTTGAGTTAAGGGTTGAATTGTCCATCCTTGTTCTATTCTCTGTCACTATTTTTCAAACCATGCTGAACACCCTCTCTGATGATGCATTGCTGTGTGGCACGCACAAAAGTGCTTTCATCAAATGCACTAGATGGCAGTATTGTCCTGTTTAAGAGTGTCACAACATCGCTGTTTACGGCAGACGAACTGCTTTACGGTAGACGAAAACATGACTGCTGTTGTTGTGTGTTGTTACCGCGCTGGGAGGACGTTAATGAAACTGCCTAACAATAAACCCACATAAGAAACCAAGAACTCGCCCTCCATCATTCTACAGTTATAATGATTGGGCAGGCACGCTGTTTATATTGTGGGAAAGCGGACTCAGGTTGCAATAAGTGAAGAGCAAACACTGTCAGCATCTAAAGGAGTCTACTGTCACTTTAAGGCGCTTAATAAAAAGGTGTCAAATGTATCTGGAAGGCTGCGCGTATGAAACCTGTAATTTTCCTACCTTATCCATCAAGCAACACTCACTGGTCCTCTCTTCTCCCCAGGACCCCCCGGGGCCCCGGCGGGGGTGCGAGTGAGGGACAAAAGTGAGAGGAACGTAACGCTGCAGTGGAGCCGCGGAGCAGACAACCACAGCCCCATCTCCAAATATAGCATCCAGTGCAGGGACGCCTCCTCGCAGGAAGTGTGGAGGAACGCCAGCACATGTGAGAAGAACAGATGATATATGTTGTGTCACGCCCACACCAGGTCACTACTTTTTCCACTGAGGTCCGCCATTTTCATATGTTTCATTATTAAAAGCAATACAATATACAGATTATTTTCACCTTTCGGGCGACCCTCAAGTTTTGTCCCGGGGACCCCAAAGGATCTCTCTCATAAAAATATCAAAAAATAAGTCATATACAATTATATTTTTAAATTATTATTCAACGGTTAAAGGGGACTGCACTTTTTTGGAATGTTGCCTCTTGTTCACAATCATTATGAGAGACAAGAACACACCTCTTTTTATTTTTTATTTTTAGGATTTTAAAGATAACAAAAAACGCTTGCCTTCAACGTCTCTAAACAACTTCAAAACCCTCCAACATTTTATGTACACACTGCAAGTATATATATATATATATATATATATAATGTAGTAACAGACACCCTCATAACAATATGTAATATGTACAATATACACACTGCAAGTATATATATAATGTAGTAACAGACACCTTCACAACAATATGTAATATGTACAATATACACACTGCAAGTATATATATATAATGTAGTAACAGACACCTTCATAACAATATGTAATATGTACAATATACACACTGCAAGTATATATATAATGTAGTAACAGACACCTTCATAATAATATGTAATATGTACAATATACACACTGCAAGTATATATATATATATATATATATATATATATATATATATATATATATATATATATATATATATATATATATATATATATATGTATGTGTGGGAAAAAATCACAAGACTATTTCATCTCTACAGGCCTGTTTCATGAGGGGGGGTACCCTCAATCGTCAGGAGATTTTAATGGGAGCATTCGCATACCATGGTTTATATAGGGCACAGAGTGGGTGGGTACAGGCTGGTGTAGGGGCGTGGTGATTGGCTCATGTGTTACCTAGGAGGTGTTTCCGTCTATGGCGGCATGCTGTTACAATTTCGCTGCGCTTGTTGAGGGATGACAGGTCTGGACGGTAAATAATAAACAGTTTCTCTTTCAAGCATAGGTTGCATCTTTTATTACCACTATTGTAAGGTGTGCTGGATGCAAGAATTTGCCATGTTATTGAATATTCAACATTATTGTCTTTGAGGTCCCAAATGTGTTTGCTGAGTTCTGTGGTATTTCGCAGGTTTTTGTTCCTGAAAGAAGCCTTGTGATTGTTCCATCTGGTTTTGAATTCTCCCTCGGTTAATCCTACATATGTGTCGGATGTGTTAATGTCCTTGCGTATTACCTTAGATTGGTAGACAACTGATGTTTGTAAGCACCCCCCGTTGAGAGGGCAATCAGGTTTCTTTCGACAATTACATCCTTTGTTGGTTTTGGAGTCGTTCTGTCTGAGGGCCGACGGCTCATTTGCAATTGTTTTGTTGTGGTTTGAGATGATTTGTCGTATATTGTTCATGCAGCTGTAGCTCAATTTAATGTTGTTCTTGTTGAATACTTTTCTTAGGATGTTGTCTTTGGGAAAGTGTTTGTCAATCAGATTGAGGAATTTGTGTCCTATATATATATATATATATATATATATATATATAATGTAGTAACAGACACCTTCATAACAATTTGTAATATGTACAATATACACACTGCAAGTATATATATATAATGTAGTAACAGACACCTTCATAACAATTTGTAATATGTACAATATACACACTGCAAGTATATATATATAATGTAGTAACAGACACCTTCATAACAATATGTACTATGTACAATATGCACACTGCAAGTAGTGAAGTGAAGTGAAGTGAATTATATTTATATAGCACTTTTCTCAAGTGACTCAAAGCGCTTTACATAGTGAAACCCAATATCTAAGTTACATTTTTAAACCAGTGTGGGTGGCACTGGGAGCAGGTGGGTAAAGTGTCTTGCCCAAGGACACAACGGCAGTGACTAGGATGGCGGAAGCGGGGATCGAACCTGCAACCCTGAAGTTGCTGGCACGGCCACTCTACCAACCGAGCTATAGCGCTGGGGCGTATATATATATAATGTAGGACAATATATATATATATATATATATATATATAATGTAGTAACAGACACCCTCATAACAATATGTAATATGTACAATATACACACTGCAAGTATATATATCATGTAGTAACAGACACCTTCACAACAATATGTAATATGTACAATATACACACTGCAAGTATATATATATAATGTAGTAACAGACACATTCATAACAATATGTACTATGTACAATATACACACTGCAAGTATATATATAATGTAGTAACAGACACCTTCGTAACAAAATGTAATATGTACAATATACACACTGCAAGTATATATATATATAATGTAGTAACAGACACCTTCATAACAATATGTAATATGTACAATATACACACTGCAAGTATATATATAATGTAGTAACAGACACCTTCATAACAAAATGTAATATGTACAATATACACACACTGCAAGTATATATATAATGTAGTAACAGACACCTTTATAACAATATGTAATATGTACAATATACACACTGGAAGTATATATATAATGTAGTAACAGACACCTTCATAACAATATGTAATATGTACAATATACACACTGCAAGTATATATATAATGTAGTAACAGACACCTTCATAACAATATGTAATATGTACAATATACACACTGCAAGTATATATATAATGTAGTAACAGACACCTTCATAATAATAATACGTTTTTCAACTTGTTTAAGTCGGGGTCCACGTAAATCAATTGATGGTACAAATATATAAAACATATGTGACATAACAATGACAGACTGCACAAACATGAGGGATTCAATACAAGAAACATGCATCAAGAAGAAACCACCCTAAGTTTGGGAAACTTTGAGCTGAAACATAGTTTTTACTCTTCTACAAGCATCTTAAAAATGTCTTTGCAGTTCCAGCAGATGTTGAAGGCAACGCAGAGACGGCCACCGTGGTGGATTTGGTGCCCTGGACCGAGTACGAGTTCCGGGTGATGGCCACCAACACTCTGGGCACGGGGGACCCCAGCAACCCCTCGCCTAAAGAGAAGACCTTGGCCTCACGTAAGTCCGTTCCACATCCCGTCCAGTTTTCCCTTCATTTTGACAGTCCTGAGTAAGTGTTTGGTGAACACACCTCACCCTGACCTCCTACACCACACACCAAAGTCACCGCATGAACTTCTAAATGAGCACCTTGGAGGAAGCGTGGGCTGCATGTCAAGTATAAATGAAAATCCCAGATTTGAGGCGTCCCTCAGGGGGCAGTGTTCCCACGCCCACTCGAAGGTGTTGCACTTGGAAGACGACACTGAGTGGAATTTGCAAGAGGAAGGATGTTGCAGGAGCCAGGGAGAAGTTATAGCCTGCTGTGGTTTTCTGTTGCTTTCTCCTTGCAGCTCCTGTGGTGGCGCCTTCAGATGTGGACGGGGGCGGGGGGACGAGCAGGGAGCTGACCATCACGTGGACGGTAGGTTTGGTCCTGGACATTCCACACAAACTTCTTTATATTTCTGCTTCTTACAAGCTTTTATCACCACTTACTCTTCAAGTTTGAAAGGAGCATTGCTGGAAGATCAAAAAGATATAAAGTATACCAAAAAACAAGCAATTTAAAAAAAAATCATTCCAGAAGCTAAATATTTAAATGTGAAAATAAAACAGTTTTATGGACATTAAAGGAGAATCCATCCATCCATCTTCTTCCACTTATCCGAGGTTGGGTCGCGGGGGCAGCAGCTCTTCCTGGGGGATCCCGAGGCGTTCCCAGGCCAGCCGGGAGACATAGTCTTCCCAACGTGTCCTGGGTCTTCCTCGTGGCCTCCTACCGGTCGGACGTGCCCTAAACACCTCCCTCGGGAGGCGTTTGGGTGGCATCCTGACCAGATGCCTGAACCACCTCATCTGGCTCCTCTCGATGTGGAAAAGTAGCGGCTTTACTTTGAGCCCCCCCCGGATGACAGAGCTTCTTACCCTATCTCTAAGGGAGAGCCCCGCCACCCGGCGGAGGAAACTCATTTCGGCCGCTTGTACCCTTGATCTTGTCTTTTCGGTCATAACCCAAAGCTCATGACCATAGGTGAGGATGGGAACGTAGATCGACCTGTAAATTGAGAGCTTTGCCTTCCGGCTCAGCTCCTTCTTCACCACAACGGATCGATACAGCGTCCGCATTACTGAAGACGCCGCACCGATCCGCCTGTCGATCTCACGATCCACTCTTCCCTCACTCGTGAACAAGACTCCGAGGTACTTGAACTCCTCCACTTAGGGAAAGGTCTCCTCCGCAACCCGGAAATGGCATTCCACTCTTTTCCGGGCGAGAACCATGGACTCGGACTTGGAGGTGCTGATTCTCATCCCAGTCGCTTCACACTCGGCTGCAAACCGATCCAGCGAGAGCTAAAGATCCTGGCCAGATGAAACCATCAGGACCACATCATCTGCAAAAAGCAGAGACCTAATCCTGCAGCCACCAAACCAGATACCCTCAACGCCTTGACTGCGCCTAGAAATTCTGTCCAAAAAGTTATGAACAGAATGGGTGACAAAGGACAGCCTTGTCCAACCCTCACTGGAAACGTGTCCGACTTACTGCCGGCAATGCGGACCAAGCTCTGACACTGATCGTACAGGGAGCGGAACGCCACAATCAGACAGTCCGACCCCATACTCTCTGAGCACTCCCCACAGGACTTCCTGAGGTACACGGTCGAATGCCTTCTCCAAGTCCACAAAGCACATGTAGACTGGTTGGGCAAACTCCCATGCACCCTCAAGGACCCTGCCGAGAGTATAGAGCTGGTCCACAGTTCCACGACCAGGACGAAAACCACATTGTTCCTCCTGAAGCCGAGGTTCGACTATCAGACGTAGCCTCTTCTCCAGTACACCTGAATAGACTTTACCGGGAAAATGCATTTATATTAAAACCATTTCTAAAAGCTTTCGCCAACAAACTTTCTGAAGGCAAAGCTCTCAGTCTACTCTCACTACCTACGCTCCTGCTCTCACCTGTGGTCATGAAGTGTGGTATATACAAAAAATAACTTTCCTGTGTTGCCGTCAAACTGTACTTTATGTTATGGTTTGCAGAAGGGAGGTGACGGCAACTGACACCAGGGGGTGGTAATGTCCAAAGATTTTTTATATATATATATATATAGAGAGAGAGAGAGAGAGAGAGAGAGAGACCATATATATAATAATAAAACAATAATAATATACAGGTAAAAGCCAGTAAATTAGAATATTTTGAAAAACTTGATTTATTTCAGTAATTGCATTCAAAAGGTGTAACTTGTACATTATATTTATTCATTGCACACAGACTGATGCATTCAAATGTTTATTTCATTTAATTTTGATGATTTGAAGTGGCAACAAATGAAAATCCAAAATTCCGTGTGTCACAAAATTAGAATATTACTTAAGGCTAATACAAAAAAGGGATTTTTAGAAATGTTGGCCAACTGAAAAGTATGAAAATGAAAAATATGAGCATGTACAATACTCAATACTTGGTTGGAGCTCCTTTACCTCAATTACTGCGTTAATGCGGCGTGGCATGGAGTCGATGAGTTTCTGGCACTGCTCAGGTGTTATGAGAGCCCAGGTTGCTCTGATAGTGGCCTTCAACTCTTCTGCGTTTTTGGGTCTGGCATTCTGCATCTTCCTTTTCACAATACCCCACAGATTTTCTATGGGGCTAAGGTCAGGGGAGTTGGCGGGCCAATTTAGAACAGAAATACCATGGTCCGTAAACCAGGCACGGGTAGATTTTGCGCTGTGTGCAGGCGCCAAGTCCTGTTGGAACTTGAAATCTCCATCTCCATAGAGCAGGTCAGCAGCAGGAAGCATGAAGTGCTCTAAAACTTGCTGGTAGACGGCTGCGTTGACCCTGGATCTCAGGAAACAGAGTGGACCGACACCAGCAGATGACATGGCACCCCAAACCATCACTGATGGTGGAAACTTTACACTAGACTTCAGGCAACGTGGATCCTGTGCCTCTCCTGTCTTCCTCCAGACTCTGGGACCTCGATTTCCAAAGGAAATGCAACATTTGCATGGTTGGGTGATGGTTTGGGGTGCCATGTCATCTGCTGGTGTCGGTCCACTCTGTTTCCTGAGATCCAGGGTCAACGCAGCCGTCTACCAGCAAGTTTTAGAGCACTTCATGCTTCCTGCTGCTGACCTGCTCTATGGAGATGGAGATTTCAAGTTCCAACAGGACTTGGCGCCTGCACACAGCGCAAAATCTACCCGTGCCTGGTTTACGGACCATGGTATTTCTGTTCTAAATTGGCCCGCCAACTCCCCTGACTTTAGCCCCATAGAAAATCTGTGGGGTATTGTGAAAAGGAAGATGCAGAATGCCAGACCCAAAAACGCAGAAGAGTTGAAGGCCACTATCAGAGCAACCTGGGCTCTCATAACACCTGAGCAGTGCCAGAAACTCATCGACTCCATGCCACGCCGCATTAACGCAGTAATTGAGGCAAAAGGAGCTCCAACCAAGTATTGAGTATTGTACATGCTCATATTTTTCATTTTCATACTTTTCAGTTGGCCAACATTTCTAAAAATCCCTTTTTTGTATTAGCCTTAAGTAATATTCTAATTTTGTGACACACGGAATTTTGGATTTTCATTTGTTGCCACTTCAAATCATCAAAATTAAATGAAATAAACGTTTGAATGCATCAGTCTGTGTGCAATGAATAAATATAATGTACAAGTTACACCTTTTGAATGCAATTACTGAAATAAATCAAGTTTTTCAAAATATTCTAATTTACTGGCTTTTACCTGTATATAATAATAAAACAATAATAATATAAACTAAGAAGATGGAGTGTGAACTGTTTGTAGATCCAAAAGTGTATGTGGTGTGTTGCTATGTGTGTGATTAGCTGAGGTGTGTGTTACCAAATGTAGTCGAAAGCGAATGAACACGGAAGTCCGTGGGGCAGGCAGATGATCCAGGGCAGGAGAGAACAGGCAAGATCCGTTTCCAAGCGTGAGGTCGAGAATCCAAAAGGGCAGTCCGGGAACCAAGGGGACAAAAAGGTGATGAGACGCACAGCTGGCCAACACAGAAACAAGGGCAGACGCTGGAAGGACGAGGAAGAACAATGAAACACGGGGGGGACCACGGCGAGATCAGGACAGAGAGAGAGCATAAAGCTGGGTATCGGCTTACGGTACAGAAGACTATATTCCGGCGCCGCATGGCAGCTTGTGCAGGCTTATGAAGGCAGCTTGATCATCACAGGCAGGTGCGCTGATTGCCGGTGAATGGCGGCTGCTGCAGGGCGTGTCCCGAGGTGCGACAAGCAGAGCGCAAGGATGACACTTTAACAAGGAAAAAAACATGGCACCTTAACTTTTGATGTATTTCCATTGTAGCTAATTGCACTCCTTTGTTGTGCTCCTGTCATGTTCCCCAGCCCGTCCAGGAGCAGTACTACTACGGTCCTGACTTTGGCTACATCGTGGCCTTCAAACCCCGGGCTGGCTTGGAGTGGACGCAGGTGACCGTGTCGGAGCCACAGGCCAAGCGCTACGTGCACAAAGATCCTTCCATCCCTCCCTGGACCGAGTACCACGTCAAAATCAAAGCCTTCAACGGCGAAGGGGAGGGGCCGTACAGTCTGACAGCGGTGGTCTACTCCGCACAAGAGGGTAGGCAATGTTGA
This sequence comes from Nerophis lumbriciformis, assembly GCF_033978685.3. Taxonomy (NCBI): domain Eukaryota; kingdom Metazoa; phylum Chordata; class Actinopteri; order Syngnathiformes; family Syngnathidae; genus Nerophis; species Nerophis lumbriciformis. The sequence goes on along the minus strand of NC_084557.2, from coordinate 2,392,420 downwards.
AGTTGATAGATCAATGTCACGCCTCTGTTAAAAGGACACATGGTGCATGTGGAATGTTAAAACCTCTTGAAGGTGCAGGGGGGGATTTATCCAGATGATCGTTCAGTTATTAACTTCCACTGACAGACCGTGGAGATAACCGCTCGCTCGCGCAGAGAGTGGAGTCTGGTTACCATGGCAACACTTGCAGAACACCTGCTGTTCAACGTGGAATTTGGCAGCTGTCTTGGACTTTACGCGCGACGACTGACACGAAATCACATGATCTCATTCTAGCGCCCTCTGACGCTCCTGCGAGTATCGACGGCAAAGCTCTCTCGGCCACAGAAGCCATCGTTTGGTGGCTCCCCATCCCGCAGACCTACATAGACGGATACCAGGTCAGTAGATCCAGTTAGGAACTAACGCAAATGGAGTCAATCTGTTCCAAACCCTTCCAAAGAACCTTGATTAAGTCATTTAAAGCAGGGTGTCAAACTCATCCGAGCTCAGGGCCGCATGGAGGAAACTATTCCCTGACGGGCCAGACTGGTCAAATGATAACAAAAAAATACTTCAAAATTGTTTTCTTTGTCTTAACTTTGGCCAAAAATAACTCACATTCACACACTAGGGCCAATTTAGTGTTGTGGACTGGACTCTCACTGTTATGTTAGATCTACTATGGACTGGACTCTCACTATTATGTTAGATCCACTATGGACTGGACTCTCACTATTATGTTAGATCCACTATGGACTGGATTCTCACTATTATGTTAGATCCACTATGGACTGGACTCTCACTATTATGTTAGATCCACTATCGACTGGACTCTCACTGTTATGTTAGATCTAGTATGAACTGGATTCTCACTATTATGTTAGATCCACTATGGACTGGACTCTCACTATTATGTTAGATCCACTATGGACTGAACTCTCATTATTATGTTAGATCCACTATGGACTGGACTCTCACTATTATGTTAGATCCACTATGGACTGAACTCTCACTATTATGTTAGATCCACTATGGACTGAACTCTCACTATTATGTTAGATCCACTATGGACTGGACTCTCACACTATTATGTTAGATCTACTATGGACTGGACTCTCACTATTATGTTAGATCCACTATGGACTGGACTCTCACTATTATGTTAGATCCACTATGGACTGGACTCCCACTATTATGTTAGATCCACTATGGACTGGACTCTCACACTATTATGTTAGATCCAATATGGACTGGACTCTCACTATTATGTTAGATCCACTATGGACTGAACTCTCATTATTATGTTAGATCCTCTATGGACTGATCTCTCACACTATTATGTTAGATCCACTATGGACTGGACTCTCACTATTATGTTAGATCCACTATGGACTGGACTCACACTATTATGTTAGATCTACTATGGACTGGATTCTCACTATTATGTTAGATCCACTATGGACTGGACTCTCACTGTTATGTTAGATCTACTATGGACTGGATTCTCACTATTATGTTAGATCCACTATGGACTGGACTCTCACTATTATGTTAGATCCACTATGGACTTGACTTTCACACTATTATGTTAGATCCACTATGGACTGAACTCTCATTATTATGTTAGATCCACTATGGACTGAACTCTCACTATTATGTTAGATCCACTATGGACTGAACTCTCACTGTTATGTTAGATCCACTATGGACTGAACTCTCACTATTATGTTAGATCCACTATGGACTGGACTCTCACACTATTATGTTAGATCTACTATGGACTGGACTCTCACTATTATGTTAGATCCACTATGGACTGGACTCTCACTATTATGTTGGATCCACTATGGACTGGACTCCCACTATTATGTTAGATCCACTATGGACTGGACTCTCACACTATTATGTTAGATCCACTATGGACTGGACTCTCACTATTATGTTAGATCCACTATGGACTGAACTCTCATTATTATGTTAGATCCACTATGGACTGATCTCTCACACTATTATGTTAGATCCACTATGGACTGAACTCTCACTATTATGTTAGATCCACTATGGACTGGACTCCCACTATTATGTTAGATCCACTACGGACTGGACTCTCACACTATTATGTTAGATCCACTATGGACTGGACTCTCACTATTATGTTAGATCCACTATGGACTGAACTCTCATTATTATGTTAGATCCACTATGGACTGGACTCTCACTATTATGTTAGATCCACTATGGACTGGACTCTCACACTATTATGTTAGATCCACTATGGACTGAACTCTCACTATTATGTTAGATCCACTATGGACTGGACTCTCACTATTATGTTAGATCCACTATGGACTGGACTCTCACTATTATGTTAGATCCACTATGGACTGGACTCTCACTATTATGTTAGATCCACTATGGACTGAACTCTCACTATTATGTTCGATCCACTATGGACTGAACTCTCACTATTATGTTAGATCCACTATGGACTGGACTCTCACTATTATGTTAGATCCACTATGGACTGGACTCTCACTATTATGTTAGATCCACTATGGACTGAACTCTCACTATTATGTTCGATCCACTATGGACTGGACTTTCACACTATTATGTTAGATCCACTATGGACTGGACTCTCACTATTATGTTAGATCCACTATGGACTGAACTCTCACTATTATGTTAGATCCACTATGGACTGGACTCTCACTATTATGTTAGATCCACTATGGACTGGACTCTCACTATTATGTTAGATCCACTATGGACTGGACTCTCACTATTATGTTAGATCCACTATGGACTGAACTCTCACTATTATGTTCGATCCACTATGGACTGAACTCTCACTATTATGTTAGATCCACTATGGACTGGACTCTCATTATTATGTTAGATCCACTATGGACTGGACTCTCACTATTATGTTAGATCCACTATGGACTTGACTTTCACACTATTATGTTAGATCCACTATGGACTGAACTCTCATTATTATGTTAGATCCACTATGGACTGAACTCTCACTATTATGTTAGATCCACTATGGACTGAACTCTCACTATTATGTTAGATCCACTATGGACTGGACTCTCACACTATTATGTTAGATCTACTATGGACTGGACTCTCACTATTATGTTAGATCCACTATGGACTGGACTCTCACACTATTATGTTAGATCCACTATGGACTGGACTCTCACTATTATGTTAGATCCACTATGGACTGAACTCTCACTATTATGTTCGATCCACTATGGACTGGACTTTCACACTATTATGTTAGATCCACTATGGACTGGACTCTCACTGTTATGTTAGATCTACTATGGACTGGACTCTCACTATTATGTTAGATCCACTATGGACTGGACTCTCACTATTATGTTAGATCCACTATGGACTGGATTCTCACTATTATGTTAGATCCACTATGGACTGGACTCTCACTATTATGTTAGATCCACTATGGACTGGACTCTCACTATTATGTTAGATCCACTATGGACTGAACTCTCACTATTATGTTCGATCCACTATGGACTGAACTCTCACTATTATGTTAGATCCACTATGGACTGGACTCTCACTATTATGTTAGATCCACTATGGACTGGACTCTCACTATTATGTTAGATCCACTATGGACTGAACTCTCACTATTATGTTCGATCCACTATGGACTGGACTTTCACACTATTATGTTAGATCCACTATGGACTGGACTCTCACTATTATGTTAGATCCACTATGGACTGAACTCTCACTATTATGTTAGATCCACTATGGACTGGACTCTCACTATTATGTTAGATCCACTATGGACTGGACTCTCACTATTATGTTAGATCCACTATGGACTGGACTCTCACTATTATGTTAGATCCACTATGGACTGAACTCTCACTATTATGTTCGATCCACTATGGACTGAACTCTCACTATTATGTTAGATCCACTATGGACTGGACTCTCATTATTATGTTAGATCCACTATGGACTGGACTCTCACTATTATGTTAGATCCACTATGGACTTGACTTTCACACTATTATGTTAGATCCACTATGGACTGAACTCTCATTATTATGTTAGATCCACTATGGACTGAACTCTCACTATTATGTTAGATCCACTATGGACTGAACTCTCACTATTATGTTAGATCCACTATGGACTGGACTCTCACACTATTATGTTAGATCTACTATGGACTGGACTCTCACTATTATGTTAGATCCACTATGGACTGGACTCTCACACTATTATGTTAGATCCACTATGGACTGGACTCTCACTATTATGTTAGATCCACTATGGACTGGACTCTCACACTATTATGTTAGATCCACTATGGACTGGACTCTCACTGTTATGTTAGATCTACTATGGACTGGACTCTCACTATTATGTTAGATCCACTATGGACTTGACTTTCACACTATTATGTTAGATCCACTATGGACTGAACTCTCATTATTATGTTAGATCCACTATGGACTGAACTCTCACTATTATGTTAGATCCACTATGGACTGAACTCTCACTGTTATGTTAGATCCACTATGGACTGAACTCTCACTATTATGTTAGATCCACTATGGACTGGACTCTCACACTATTATGTTAGATCTACTATGGACTGGACTCTCACTATTATGTTAGATCCACTATGGACTGGACTCTCACTATTATGTTGGATCCACTATGGACTGGACTCCCACTATTATGTTAGATCCACTATGGACTGGACTCTCACACTATTATGTTAGATCCACTATGGACTGGACTCTCACTATTATGTTAGATCCACTATGGACTGAACTCTCATTATTATGTTAGATCCACTATGGACTGATCTCTCACACTATTATGTTAGATCCACTATGGACTGAACTCTCACTATTATGTTAGATCCACTATGGACTGGACTCTCACTATTATGTTAGATCCACTACGGACTGGACTCTCACACTATTATGTTAGATCCACTATGGACTGGACTCTCACTATTATGTTAGATCCACTATGGACTGAACTCTCATTATTATGTTAGATCCACTATGGACTGGACTCTCACTATTATGTTAGATCCACTATGGACTGGACTCTCACACTATTATGTTAGATCCACTATGGACTGAACTCTCACTATTATGTTAGATCCACTATGGACTGGACTCTCACTATTATGTTAGATCCACTATGGACTGGACTCTCACTATTATGTTAGATCCACTATGGACTGGACTCTCACTATTATGTTAGATCCACTATGGACTGAACTCTCACTATTATGTTAGATCCACTATGGACTGGACTCTCACTATTATGTTAGATCCACTATGGACTGGACTCTCACTATTATGTTAGATCCACTATGGACTGAACTCTCACTATTATGTTCGATCCACTATGGACTGGACTTTCACACTATTATGTTAGATCCACTATGGACTGGACTCTCACTATTATGTTAGATCCACTATGGACTGAACTCTCACTATTATGTTAGATCCACTATGGACTGGACTCTCACTATTATGTTAGATCCACTATGGACTGGACTCTCACTATTATGTTGGATCCACTATGGACTGGACTCTCACTATTATGTTAGATCCACTGTTGGATTTAATATGTGTATATGTATTGATGGCGGACTTACCTGCGACTTTAAGATGGGCGGGGCTACCACTGACAGGTGACCATGTCGGTAGCTTTAAAAATGGCGTCATTGTTTCGTTTGTAAAAACAGCGTGCTTCGTCACCAGCATACCCCACTGGTAAGATCATTTGTTATGTCCGCTTTGCTTTGTTAGATCAGCTGAATTATTGTTTAAATTCCATGCTTGCCTGCTTCCTTGCTTTTCTGTTTGTTGTAAATCCGCTGTGTCCGCAGCGCTTGTTGTGCGGCGGACTTGCTGCGTCACAACCAGGGCAAACACTCATTATTTAGTCTTTGAACAACATTGGCAAAATTAACAGTAATGTGTGGATTGAAATCTGCTGGATTAGATTGTTGTCACGTTGCGTGTGTCCAGCTGCATTTCGAAGGTTTGAGTTAAAAATACCGGCACTTTACTTCCTGGTTTGGCTGATGGGATTTGTAGTTCTTTTATGTAGTTCTGCTCATATGTGTAATGTGTGCCTCAAACAGAGCGCCGGTGTTTTATGTCTTTTTAATATGATTGTCCATGAACCATAGAGACATTATAAATAATTCTGATCACATTTAAAACATTATATGACATAAATTAATGGTGATAATAAAATGTAATGCTAAAATTAATAAGTTAGGATAAAATCACAGTGATTGATAATATGTCATATCATGGTTGACAACATTATGGTTCAGTTGATGAATTCATGTTTATTATTTACATTATGATGATTCAAGATAGATACATTGTTTTATGTTCATGTTTACTTGTAGGTTATTACCTGCTTCTGCTTCTGCTGCTGCTGCTGCTGCTGCTACTGTTGCTGCAATAGTACCAAATAAAACAAGCAAAAGAGTGCAGTGCGAGTAATTCCTTTTATGCTGAGTGACGACCCCTATTCAGAGGGCCAATACGGAAAAAACTGAACAGTAATAACCAACGGGTTGGATGAGATTGGAATTTACCTACAAATCCCCCGATGAGTTTTAAGCCTTGAAGAGGAATAAATAACTCTCCAAGCGAAACAACACTGTGTCCACCTAACAATTGACCAAAGTAGAACCACCATTTGGAGGGAAAGGACCCTGCTGGTGAAACCAAACCCCGGTCAGATAAAGAATAAGGAAAATGGACACACAGGAACTTGAAGCCCTCAGAGGGAAGCGCTCTGCTGCGCAATCCTCCTTCACCAAGAGGGCCAATAAGCTTGCCTCCAAAGTCAAACTGTTAGGAGAGAAAGCCCTGATTGACGAGCTGAGGATCCTTGAGGTGGACTATGAGAGGGTCAGTGATGCAGGAGATGACTATGCTGGAGCCCTCAATGCGGTGAACGGAACCGAGGATGAAGAGGACAAGGCAAAAGAAGAAGCAGCCTGCATAGCGGAGAAGACAGCTAAGTGTCTCCGTAAATACACAGAGACCGTTGAGCTCATACAAGAATCAATCTGGACTAAGTTCGCAGCAGATGACATCGGAGAATGTGTTTCCAGTGCAGAGACTAAGTTGGACCAGGTTGAGGGCTGCAACATAAAGAAGTTAAAGAGGTCTGATTTTGAGCTCACCAGACGCGGCCTGAGAGAGAGGATCGATGAGCTCGAGCGAAGATGTAGGAACTGGGATGCTCTTATCTCATATACCAACACAAAGATGCTCAAGGAGAAGGTCCGAGCTCTGTGGCGCCGAGTAAGAGACTGGGAGGATAGCTGGCGAGACCCAAGATGCACGGAGTCATCCGATGAAGATATGGATGACAAAGTCCGACAAGAAAAAAAGTCTGATAGGGCGCAGGACGTGATCAACCCAGTCAGTCTCACAGAGCCCCCATTTAGCGGTCCCAGTCTCAAAGAGGAACTTCCTGCAGGCAGCAACACCCAAGTTGCTCCATCCAATCCTCTCCCAACAACCATCTCAGCTTCAGGTGCCAGAATTCAGGCACTTAGTGGACCAGTTGGTGGCAGCACTGGAACCACATCAAATGCCTCTAGCACACCGCTGATGACCCAGAGCGCTCCCCGAGGCATTCCTGACATGTATCCTGGAGGTTACGGCTACAGAAATCAGTTCCCCCTCGAGAGAGCACGTCTCCCCACGTTTTCTGGTGACATAACAGATTATTACCGTTGGAAGGCTGAATGGGGAGAACTGGAGCAATTGGGGAACCCACTGAGGACGGCAGGTGTAACAAGGTTCCATCTCCTAGCTAGCCTCGGTGAGAAAGTGAAGAAGGACCTAGTCCTGTCCAGCTGCGCGTCCGCTGAGGAAATGTTCCAACGCTTGGACAACAGATATGGGAATAAGGCAAGGATTGTCCAGATGATTGCGAGTGAGGTGCAAGGCCTGCCCCCTGTAAAAGGAAATAACCCTAGGAGAGCAATTGAGCTGATCCAGACGGTGGAAAGGGCCCTAAGCAACCTTCTCATCCTGGGTGAAGAGGATGTTATAAAAAATCGTCTGGTGGCACAGTCTCTGGAAAGTAAGCTACCGAACTTCCTAAAGGAGAAATGGGTGGATCACAAGAATGTGCCCACCAATGGTTTCGCCCATCAGAACCATTTTGAGTGTCTTCTTCAATTCCTAAAGAGACAGGAGGTAATTCTTGAAGAGCTGGACCAGTTGGAAACGAGCCTTGTAGAAAATACTCCCTTTGAGAAACACCCGATAGAGAAGAGGGCGAAGAAAGCTTTCTCCAGGGTCACTGCAGGACAACGCGGGCCTCCAGCAAAGACACAATCGCAATGCTCCGTCTGTGGCGACGAAACACACACTGGAAGGCTTTTTGCTTGCAAAACCTTCAGGGACTTGGACCTGGCAAAAAGAAAGTCTCACCTAAGGACCCATGGTGTGTGCAACAGGTGCTTGAACATTCACCCCAAGGATGGCCGTTGCAACTCAGGGTTCCTCTGCAGTAAAGCGGACTGCCGGCAAGACGAGGCTCACCACTACCTGCTCTGCCCCAGGTTCGCCACTCAAAGGGACGGTGGCAGTAAAGTCCCAGCAAAAGTAGTGAAAAGGCCTCTTGGCCTAACCAACCAGCAGGAAGAGTTTCTTGCAACGCTAACCCCAGAGCAGAAGACAGAGTGCAGGAAAGTCTTCTCAAACAAAACCACCACAGCAATCTGCACCAGCAATGGAAGTCTACCTAAAGAATATCCAGTGCTAATGATGCTCCTCAAGGTCACCACCAACTCCGGCCATCTCATCGGAACATTGATTGACCTTGCTTCAGATACCAATTACATCACAAATACTGGAGCCAAGCGTCTCGGACTATGTGGAGAGAACATCAAATTGATTGTGCATGGAGTTGGTGGGATGCGGAGGACAATCATGACCAGAAGATACACCTTTCGGTTGAGGGTAGGAACTCCCGAGGGAACGGTGGGAGTGCATAAGATCATTTGCTACGGCCTGGAGAGCATCGCAGAGGTCACCCAGAAAGCCACACCACATCAACTTCAAGGGTTCTTCCCTGGTGTTGCTGCTGAAGACTTGGTCCGGCCCACTAAAATCGATCTCCTCATCAGCCACAGGGAAGGTCGCCTGGTCCCACAGCCAGTCAGGAGAAAAGGGGACCTGATCCTTTGGGATGGCCCACTTGGAAAGACGGTCGCTGGGACCCACCCTGACCTCCTTGAGATGGTAGATTTAACCTTCCACCAGTCTGACACTCATGTCGCGAGGTCCATGAGAACTGCCTCAAAAGTATATGAGGAGGTCCTTGTGGACTCAAGCAATTCGAACACCGAGTTCACAAAGAAAGAGACAGTCCTCAGCAGCACCGCTACCACTAACAAGGAAGTGTTAGAGTGGTTCAGGTGGGACAGCATTGGGGCAGCGTGCGACCCTCAATGTGGGGGCTGCAAATGTGGCATGTGTGCCCCAGGAGGAAAGGAGATGACCCTTGGAGAAGAAAGGGAGTTGGAGAAAATCAAAAATGGCCTCTCCTATGTTCTAGCAGACAAGCACAGCCAGTTACCCCACTGGGAAGCTGCCTATCCCTGGCGAGGAGACCCAGCCTCTCTCCCTGACAATCGCAGAGCCGTGGAGGCTACTTTCAGGAGGACAGAGTCCAGGCTGGGACGAGAACCCGCTTGGAAAGCAGCGTATGGGGAACAAATCCATGACATGGTCAGAAGAGGTGCGGCTGTCAAGCTATCAGAAGAAGAGATGGATTCCTGGAAGGGCCCAAAGTGGTACATTAGCCACTTGGTCGCCCTGAACCCCCACTCTGCTTCCACCCCTGTGAGAATAGTGTGGAATAGCAGCCAAGAGTTTCAGGGTTGGAGCCTGAATGACCTTCTCCACAAAGGTCCAGATGTACTTAATCCAATAAAAGGAGTTCTCTTACGGTTCAGAAGCGGGCAACATGCTGCCCTGGGCGATGTACGAAAGATGTACAACTCAGTTTGGCTCAAGGATGAAGAGGTCCACCTGCATCGATTCCTGTGGAGGGATGACCCCCTGAACGAAATAGAGACGTTTGCAGTTGTCCGAGTGAACATTGGCGATAAGCCAGCAGGATGTATTGCCCAAGTTGCAATGCGAGAGACAGCTAAACTGCCACAGTTCTCGTCAATGCTCAAAGAACGTAGAGTTTTAGAAGAAGACTGCTACGTCGATGACATCCTGACGTCGGACAATGATCTTGATGCTCTACGAGAGACAACTGTTGGTGTGGAGAAGATCTTAGAGGCAGGAGGGTTCTCTCTAAAACCCTGGGTCTTCTCTGGCCAAAGTGGGAGGGGGGGAACCCAAAGCAGTCCCCAGCTTGGCTGTCCAAGCACGCCGAACATCCTCATCCTCCCAAATCAGATGCAAGAGGAAGATAGCAAAGCCCTCGGGGTTGGGTACGAGCCTGAGTCAGACAAGCTACGCATCCTCGCTACAATCAACTTCTCAAAGAAGAGGGGAAAGATGAGGACTGGGCTTGACTTAAAAGAGGACGAGATTAGGAGCAGCACTCCTGAGCCGCTGAGCCGGCGCTTGCTTCTTGGCCAAATTGCCAGCCTCTATGACCCCATTGGTCTGGTCTCCCCTGCGAAACAGAAAGGGGTAATACTCGTAAGGGAGTCCTTTCAAGAAGGAAGAAAAGATCACCCGATGAAGGACACATGGGATGACCCACTGTCACCAGGACTCCGGGAGTCAGCAGTCAGACTTTTTGAGGAGTATGCAAGGCTCGGCCAAATAAGATTTGACCGGAGCCTCACCCCCCCTGCAGCCTTAGGCCCCCCAATTGGGGTTGCATTCTCTGATGGGAGCGAAGCTTCTTACGGAGCTGTGCTTTATCTCCGCTGGGAAACCGAGCCTGGTAAGGTCATCGTGAGGCTGGTGGAGTCGAAGGCCAAGCTTACTCCTCTCGACCAGAAGGGGGATGGAGTTAAAGCTGAACTTTGTGGCGCGGTAATTGCTACTCGCTTGAGGAAGTACTTTGAGAGGCACTGCCGCATCCCAGTCGATCATTGGGTACACCTAGTAGACAGCCAGACGATCCTTGGTGCGATCCAAAAGGACAGTTATGGATATCAGACCTTCTTTGCAAATCGAATCGGAGAAATCCAGAAGGCCGGCCCAGTGGACGCTTGGAAGTGGGTTGAAGGAGACCTAAACATTGCCGATATCCTTACGAGGGGAGCGACTCCTGAGGAGTTGAACGAGGACTCGGAGTGGCAGAACGGGCCTGACTTCCTCAAGTGGCCTGAAAGCAAGTGGCCGGTGAAGACTGCAAATGAAATCGCTGCCACGGTCGCCCCAGACAGCATCAAGAAGCTTCAAAGACGCGTATTCTCTGCCGTGGTCACAAGGCGACAGAAAAATGGGAGCGACAGCAGAATGAAGCCTCCTGAGTCTGCCGGCCCCAGGACCACTCCACCTCTATCTATCCCACGGGTGCGGCCCGTGGCCCTTGTGTGCCTCGTTGAGCCTGGGAGGTTTAGCTCCCTCACCAGGCTGTGTGGGACTGTTGCCTGGACTCGGCGGGCAGTGGAGGCCTGGTTAGGTGGCAGCCACCAGGCCACTGCCAATGAAAATGCAAAGCCTGGTCTTACAGCTGTTGAGAGGGCAGAGGCCTTCCATTACCTTGCCCTTGAAGCCCAGGACGGAGTTGAGTTCCGGGATGAAACTCTGGACCGACTCGTGGTCCGAAAAGATGAGGTCACGGGGCTCCTACTCTGCGGAGGACGAATTCAGTCCTGGAATGAAGGCAAGACTGCTATTCCTCTGATCCCTATGCAGTCAAGATTGGCCACATTACTAGCCCAAGAGGCTCATGAGAAGAACCACGAGGGGATTGCAGCAACTCTCCTAGGAACTCGGAGAAAAGCCTGGATCATACAGGGCCGTCGAGCAGTCAGGAGAGTTATAAATGACTGCATCCACTGCCGAAAGAAAAGAGCTAGAGTATGCCAGCAAGTGATGAGTGACCTCCCGCTGGAGCGCACGCAAAGGGCAGGCCCATTCGAGTACACAACCTTGGATCTATTTGGCCCCTATGAAGTCAAGGACGCAGTCAAGGGGAGAGCAAGGAAGAAAGTCTGGGGAATTGTTTTCTGCTGCATGGCTTCAAGGGCAGTCCATGCCGATGTATGCGATGACCAGTCCTCAGAAAGTTTTCTGCTGGCCTACTCCCGCTTTGTTGCCCTTAGAGGTCACCCACGCAAGCTATGGTCCGACAAAGGGACAAACTTCATCGGGGCTAAACCCGCTCTGAATGAGCTCCAAAACCACATGCGCTGTCTACAAACATCATCTGTTGAGGACATTGCAGCCAAGAATGGGACAGACTGGGCATGGTGCTTCCACCCTGCCGATGCGCCTCACCGGAATGGAGCAGCAGAAGCTGCTGTAAAATTGATAAAAAGAGCCTTAACAAGTTTGAAAGGAGCGACAGACTCTCTCACCTGGGGTGAGTTCCAGACTCTAATTTTTCAGGCAGCCAACCTGACAAATGAGCGCCCAATCGACGCTCGCGCCCAGGAGCAAGAGGAGTCAGTCGACTACATAACTCCTAACTCTCTCATCCTCGGACGATCCTCAGTGGGAGGAGACACAGATGGACATGATCTAGTCACCCACCCTTGGCGCAGGCTAAGGAACATCCACAATTTAGTTGACAGATTCTGGGCCAAGTGGAATGAACTAGCCGGTCCAAATCTCTTTGTCCGTGAGAAGTGGCATACAAAGGAGAGAAACGTCAAAGAGGGAGACATCGTCTGGATCGCAGACCCTAATGCTATGAGAGGACAATTCCGCTTGGGCATAGTTACAGCCACAAGACCAGACAGGCATGGAGTCGTCAGGGACGTCGATGTCAAAGTTTGTGCTGGCCTTCCAACGACGAATACTGAGAGAAAAGGCAGGACAAATCAACAACTCCCGTCAACCATCATTCTGCAAAGGGATGTAAGGCGGCTGATCGTGCTGATCCCAGCAGAGGATTCGACTCCAGCTGCGACTTCATGACGCTGTCTCCCGGGGCGACTTCAAAGTTCCAGTCACTGCCCCACCCTTTGGCCGAATCAACGCCCCAAAACCCCTTAAAACTATTTGGCTGGTTGGTGTAGGCGGATCGCTGCCACCATGCCCACACAGTGCACACAGTACATATACGAAGATGAGCATCCACACTCCATTTATAAAAAAAAAAAAAAAAAAAAAAAAAAAAAATCATTGTAACTGGATTTTTGAATGTGTGTCACGAAGTGGGGTCTCTAGATTGTGGTGTAAATTCCTTGGATGGGACATCAGGAACTTAAGTGGGAGGTGTTGGATTTAATATGTGTATATGTATTGATGGCGGACTTACCTGCGACTTTAAGATGGGCGGGGCTACCACTGACAGGTGACCATGTCGGTAGCTTTAAAAATGGCGTCATTGTTTCGTTTGTAAAAACAGCGTGCTTCGTCACCAGCATACCCCACTGGTAAGATCATTTGTTATGTCCGCTTTGCTTTGTTAGATCAGCTGAATTATTGTTTAAATTCCATGCTTGCCTGCTTCCTTGCTTTTCTGTTTGTTGTAAATCCGCTGTGTCCGCAGCGCTTGTTGTGCGGCGGACTTGCTGCGTCACAACCAGGGCAAACACTCATTATTTAGTCTTTGAACAACATTGGCAAAATTAACAGTAATGTGTGGATTGAAATCTGCTGGATTAGATTGTTGTCACGTTGCGTGTGTCCAGCTGCATTTCGAAGGTTTGAGTTAAAAATACCGGCACTTTACTTCCTGGTTTGGCTGATGGGATTTGTAGTTCTTTTATGTAGTTCTGCTCATATGTGTAATGTGTGCCTCAAACAGAGCGCCGGTGTTTTATGTCTTTTTAATATGATTGTCCATGAACCATAGAGACATTATAAATAATTCTGATCACATTTAAAACATTATATGACATAAATTAATGGTGATAATAAAATGTAATGCTAAAATTAATAAGTTAGGATAAAATCACAGTGATTGATAATATGTCATATCATGGTTGACAACATTATGGTTCAGTTGATGAATTCATGTTTATTATTTACATTATGATGATTCAAGATAGATACATTGTTTTATGTTCATGTTTACTTGTAGGTTATTACCTGCTTCTGCTTCTGCTGCTGCTGCTGCTGCTGCTACTGTTGCTGCAATAGTACCAAATAAAACAAGCAAAAGAGTGCAGTGCGAGTAATTCCTTTTATGCTGAGTGACGACCCCTATTCAGAGGGCCAATACGGAAAAAACTGAACATCCACTATGGACTGAACTCTCACTATTATGTTCGATCCACTATGGACTGAACTCTCACTATTATGTTAGATCCACTATGGACTGGACTCTCATTATTATGTTAGATCCACTATGGACTGGACTCTCACTATTATGTTAGATCCACTATGGACTTGACTTTCACACTATTATGTTAGATCCACTATGGACTGAACTCTCATTATTATGTTAGATCCACTATGGACTGAACTCTCACTATTATGTTAGATCCACTATGGACTGAACTCTCACTGTTATGTTAGATCCACTATGGACTGAACTCTCACTATTATGTTAGATCCACTATGGACTGAACTCTCACTATTATGTTAGATCCACTATGGACTGAACTCTCACTATTATGTTAGATCCACTATGGACTGGACTCTCACACTATTATGTTAGATCTACTATGGACTGGACTCTCACACTATTATGTTAGATCCACTATGGACTGGACTCTCACTATTATGTTAGATCCACTATGGACTGGACTCTCACTATTATGTTAGATCCACTATGGACTGGACTCTCACTATTATGTTAGATCCACTATGGACTGGACTCTCACTATTATGTTAGATCCACTATGGACTGAACTCTCACTATTATGTTAGATCCACTATGGACTGGACTCTCACTATTATGTTAGATCCACTATGGACTGGACTCCCACTATTATGTTAGATCCACTATGGACTGGACTCTCACACTATTATGTTAGATCCACTATGGACTGGACTCTCACTATTATGTTAGATCCACTATGGACTGAACTCTCATTATTATGTTAGATCCACTATGGACTGATCTCTCACACTATTATGTTAGATCCACTATGGACTGAACTCTCACTATTATGTTAGATCCACTATGGACTGAACTCTCACTATTATGTTCGATCCACTATGGACTGGACTTTCACACTATTATGTTCGATCCACTATGGACCGAACTCTCACACTATTATGTTAGATCCACTATGGACTGAACTCTCACTATTATGTTAGATCCACTATGGACTGGACTCTCACACTATTTCGTTAGATCCACTATGGACTGGACTCTCACAATATTATGTTAGATCCACTCGACGTCCAATGCACCGGTCGCCCAGGGCGGGGTCCCCAGATCTGCGGTCCCCTCCAAAGTTTCTCATTGTCCCATTGGGTTGAGTTTTCCTTGTCCTGATGGGGGATCTTGAGCCGAGGATGTCGTTGTGGCTTGTGCAGCCCTTTGAGACACTCGTGATTTAGGGCTATATAAGTAAACATTGATTGATTGAAGTACATTCTGAAAAAGTACACATAAAAAAATAATCCTCTTGGCAAAACACTTCAAGTTAGTTCAAAATTCTGAGGAAAAATTGGTGCAGTTTCAAAAACACCACAGAGATTTTGTGTGTATTCAACTTTAAGCTCTTCCTCATGTTGGCAGTTCATCATTAAAGACGTGTTTGGAAAAGCAACCAAGTGTTTCCTCAAATCGACGCATTGGTGACATCCGCAACTGCCTTTGCCTCTTTGGTGGAAATAATCCTCAGTGCTGAACTCTGTAGAATTTTCCCCTGGCTCGTTGACAATAAACTATCCATACACTTAGGTAAAACGGAATCCATCCTATTTGGGTCCCAAATCAACCTTAAGAAAGTCAGTGACTTCACTATAAAAGTGGGTGACATTGTTATCAGCAGGAAAGATGAGGTCACCTCCCTAGGTTCCATTCTAGAGGCTAATCTTTCCTGTGATAAAATGGCAACCAAGGTAATCAAAAAGGTCAACCAATGAATTAGATTTCTCTACAGAATCTCCTCTCCGGTCAACAAAAGCACCCTAGCGGGAATTTTCATTCAACCCTTTTTCGATTACGCATGCACCTCCTGGTACCCTAGCACCTCCAAAACCCTCAAATCTAGACTCCAAACATCCCAGAACAAGCTAGTCAGGTTACTTCTAGACCTCCACCCCAGATCACACCTCACTCCTACCCACTTCTCCAAAGTGGGCTGGCTCAGGGTGGAGGACAGAGTAAAACAACTTGCACTGAGCCTAGTCTATAAAATCCGCTACACCTCCCTGATACCGAAGTACATGTCAAACTACTTCCTTAACGTAAATGACCGCCATAACCACAACACCAGGGGGAGCTCCACTAACCACGTTAAACCCAGATTCCGATCTAACAAAGGTCTTAACTCATTCTCCTTCTATGCCACATCAATATGGAATGCACTCCCAACAGGTGTAAAAGAAAGGGCATCTCTATCCTCCTTCAAAACCTCACTAAAAGAACACCTCCAGGAAACTACAACCCTAGACTAACACCCTTCCTCCACATCCCACCTCAACCCTAGACTAACACTAACACCCTTTCAATCGATCAATCAATCAATGCCACAACACATTCATTTATCTTTCAAATATTACAATTATAATCAAAACAGTTGTCAAAATGAAACCATAATATTAAGAATTAAAGCTAACATAACTACAAACCTAACCAATGTGAACATCCATCCATCCATCCATCCATCTTCTTCCGCTTATCCGAGGTCGGGTCGCGGGGGCAGCAGCTTAAGCAGGGAAGCCCAGACTTTCCTCTCCCCAGCCACTTGGTCCAGCTCCTCCCGGGGGATCCCGAGGCGTTCCCAGGCCAGCCGGGAGACATAGTCTTCGCAACGTGTCCTGGGTCTTCCTCGTGGCCTCCTACCGGTCGGACGTGCCCTAAACACCTCCCTAGGGAGGCGCTCGGGTGGCATCCTTACCAGATGCCCGAACCACCTCATCTGGCTCCTCTCGATGTGAAGGAGCAGCGGCTTTGCTTTGAGCTCCCCCCGGATGACAGAGCTTCTCACCCTATCTCTAAGGGAGAGCCCCGCCACCCGGCGGAGGAAACTCATTTCGGCCGCTTGTACCCGTGATCTTGTCCTTTCGGTCATAACCCAAAGCTCATGACCATAGGTGAGGATGGGAACGTAGATCGACCGGTAAATTGAGAGCTTTGCCTTCCGGCTCAGCTCCTTCTTCACCACAACGGATCGATACAGCGTCCGCATTACTGAAGACGCCGCACCGATCCACCTGTCGATCTCACGATCCACTCTTCCCTCACTCGTGAACAAGACTCCGAGGTACTTGAACTCCTCCACTTGGGGCAAGATCTCCTCCCCAACCCGGAGATGGCACTCCACCCTTTTCCGGGCGAGAACCATGGACTCGGACTTGGAGGTGCTGATTCTCATCCCAGTCGCTTCACACTCAGCTGCGAACCGATCCAGTGAAAGCTGAAGATCCTGGCTAGATGAAGCCATCAGGACTACATCATCTGCAAAAAGCAGAGACCTAATCCTGCAGCCACCAAACCGGATCCCCTCAACGCCTTGACTGCGCCTAGAAATTCTGTCCATAAAAGTTATGAACAGAATCGGTGACAAAGGGCAGCCTTGGCGGAGTCCAACCCTCACCGGAAACGTGTCCGACTTACTGCCGGCAATGCGAACCAAGCTCTGACACTGATCATACAGGGAGCGGACCGCCACAATCAGACAGTCCGAAACCCCAAACTCTCTGAGCACTCCCCACAGGACTTCCCGAGGGACACGGTCGAATGCCTTCTCCAAGTCCACAAAGCACATGTAGACTGGTTGGGCAAACTCCCATGCACTCAATGTGAACATATTAAATGTAAAGATAAAATAAAATAGAACAAATGTAGAACCACACATTTTTACAATGGAATTCAGGGTGCACATCGCACTGTCATCAAATTCCGAGCGCTGCATGGAACTCTAACTACAAAGACGATGGTCATGTTGACTCAAGTCTTACTGTTTCGTTATTTTATCTGTTTAGTGGATATTTTAGAAATGAAAAAAGATATTGTGCGTCGCTACAGCATCAGTCTGTCGCCATCTGCCGCCAGCCACGCTGATTGGAGTAGAGGCAGCCAATCCAGAGGGATCTTGGGGACGGCGTGGCGGAGTTGGGAGAGTGGCCGTGCCAGCAACCTGAGGGTTCCTGGTTCGATCCCCACCTTCTACCAACCTCGTCACATCCGTTGTGTCCTTGAGCAAGAAACTTCACCCTTGCTCCTGACAGGCTTTGCATGGCAGCTCCTGCCCTCAGTGTGTGAATGTGTGTGTGAATGGGTGAATGTGGAAATAGTGTCAAAGCACTTTGAGTACCTTGACGGTAGAAAAGCTGTATACAAGTATAACCCATTTACCATCATAATTTATCAATACACCTGTGCATGTTCCTCAGGTGAAGTACTGGAGGAAGCAGGAAGACAGTGAAGGTGGGGCCCATAGGGTCGTGGTCTCCGGCAAGGAAAACCAAACCAGACTAGACGGGATGAAGCCGGACACCACTTATCTCATTGAGGTCCGAGGATACAACTCTGCAGGATACGGGCCGGCCAGCGAGCGCCTGCAGATCCACACCAAGAAACCTCGTAAGTTCTTTGTCTTCATGGTCAACAACTTCTTCAACTCTTACTTGTTTGTCTGTTTGTTTGTTTGTTTGTTTGTTGTTCAGCCCCCAGCCAAGCCCCCACAATCATAGGCAGGAAGTACAGGGGCAAGCATGTCAACGTGTCGTGGGAGGACGTGAAGACGCTCGCCAACGAGGCACCTGTGGAGCGTTACAAGGTGACTCATTCTTCACTTTCACTCTCTGTTCAGCACAGGTGACTTTAGTCTTCCCTTTGTCAACTCTGCACAGGTGACTTTATTCTTACCTTTGTCAACTCTGCACAGGTGATTTTAGTCTTACCTTTGTCAACTCTGCACAGGTGACTTTAGTCTTACCTTTGTCAACTCTGCACAGGTGACTTTATTCTTACCTTTGTCAACTCTGCACAGGTGACTTTAGTCTTCCCTTTGTCAACTCTGCACAGGTGACTTTATTCTTACCTTTGTCAACTCTACACAGGTGATTTTAGTCTTACCTTTGTCAACTCTGCACAGGTGACTTTAGTCTTACCTTTGTCAACTCTGCACAGGTGACTTTAGTCTTACCTTTGTCAACTCTGCACAGGTGACTTTAGTCTTCCCTTTGTCAACTCTGCACAGGTGACTTTATTCTTACCTTTGTCAACTCTGCACAGGTGACTTTAGTCTTTCCTTTGTCAACTCTGCACAGGTGACTTTATTCTTCCCTTTGTCAACTCTGCACAGGTGACTTTAGTCTTACCTTTGTCAACTCTGCACAGGTGACTTTAGTCTTACCTTTGTCAACTCTGCACAGGTGACTTTAGTCTTCCCTTTGTCAACTCTGCACAGGTGACTTTAGTCTTCCCTTTGTCAACTCTGCACAGGTGACTTTAGTCTTCCCTTTGTCAACTCTACACAGGTGACTTTAGTCTTACCTTTGTCAACTCTGCACAGGTGACTTTAGTCTTATGTTTGCTGACTGTGCACAGGTGACTAGTGTTACATTTGCTGACTGAGCACAGGTAACTTTAGTGTTACGTTTGCTGACTGTGCACAGGTGACTTTAGTGGTACGTTTGCTGACTGTACACAGGTGACTTCAGTGGTACGTTTGCTGACTGTGCACAGGTGCTGTACAGACAACAGGGCCAGTCCAAGGGCCAGCTGTACGTCACATACACATCGCACATCGAGCTTCCGCTCCACGAGGATGGGACCTACTTGGTGGAGGTCCGGGCGGAGACGGAGGGCGGAGACGGGGCCGTGTCACAAATCTACATCACAGGTAGCAAGACTCCAACGTTGGCAGGAGGCGATGTTTTTCTCCCAAAGAGAGAGTTCCTATTGCAGGTTCCAGTTCAGCCTTGAAGGCAATTGACCCCATCCCTTCTATGAAGGAAGTCCTGCTCTGCTTTCTTATCCTGCAGTCCACACACACCTGGTAGCCACATTTCATGGGGATGTTAGCCAGAGCTGGGAGGTCTATTAGATGATCCTTACTATGCCGTTTAGTTGGGATGATAGCAGGACACTTCTTCTTTGTTTCTGACCTTCCAGTCCATCAGTGTGAGGACATGTAACACAACACAAAATAATCCAACACAATATAAGTTAATACGGCAACACTACAAACCACAACTTAACAAAGCATGATGCAACACAATATGATGGAACACAAACATAATATCACAAATGGGGAGTCATACTGCCGATACTGATACCAATCACCCATGAGGGAGATGGGTGGATAGCGATCACTTGTATTAACTGTACATTTTCCTATTTATTTATAGTGAGTTGTATTGGTCTACATGTGTTTTGTGGACTTGGAGAAGGCATTCGACCGTGTCCCTCGGGAAGTCCTGTGGGGAGTGCTCAGAGAGTATGGGGTATCGGACTGTCTGATTGTGGCGGTCCGCTCCCTGTATGATCAGTGCCAGAGCTTGGTCCGCATTGCCGGCAGTAAGTCGGACACGTTTCCAGTGAGGGTTGGACTCCGCCAAGGCTGCCCTTTGTCACCCATTCTGTTCATAACTTTTATGGACAGAATTTCTAGGCACAGTCAAGGCGTTGAGGGGATCTGGTTTGGTGGCTGCAGGATTAGGTCTCTGCTTTTTGCAGATGATGTGGTCCTGATGGCTTCATCTGGCCAGGATCTTCAGCTCTCACTGGATCGGTTCGCAGCCGAGTGTGAAGCGACTGGGATGAGAATCAGCACCTCCAAGTCCGAGTCCATGGTTCTCGCCCGGAAAAGGGTGGAGTGCCATCTCCGGGTTGGGGAGGAGATCTTGCCCCAAGTGGAGGAGTTCAAGTACCTCGGAGTCTTGTTCACGAGTGAGGGAAGAGTGGATCGTGAGATCGACAGGCGGATCGGTGCGGCGTCTTCAGTAATGCGGACGCTGTATCGATCCGTTGTGGTGAAGTAGGAGCTGAGCCGGAAGGCAAAGCTCTCAATTTACCGGTCGATCTACGTTCCCATCCTCACCTATGGTCATGAGCTTTGGGTTATGACCGAAAGGACAAGATCACGGGTACAAGCGGCCGAAATGAGTTTCCTCCGCCGGGTGGCGGGGCTCTCCCTTAGAGATAGGGTGAGAAGCTTTGTCATCCGGGGTGGTTCGGGCATCTGGTCAGGATGCCACCCGATCGCCTCCCTCGGGAGGTGTTTAGGGCACGTCCGACCGGTAGGAGGCCACGGGGAAGACCCAGGACACGTTGGGAAGACTATGTCTCCCGGCTGGCCTGGGAACGCCTCGGGATCCCCCGGGAGGAGCTTGACGGAGTGGCTGGGGAGAGGAAAGTCTGGGCTTCCCTGCTTAGGATGCTGCCCCCGCGACCCGACCTCGGATAAGCGGAAGAAGATGGATGGATGGATGGAGTTGTATTGGACAACATCAAGCCAATATTTGAATGACTTCCTTGTCTGATGAAAACAAAGTCAATAGTACAATTACTCAAAGTAGAAATCGACTAATTATTTCATCGTTTGCTTTTTGCCCTCAAATTCCTCCTCGCTCCAGGGAATTAATTGTTCCCCGAGTTTGTAAACATGAACTAAAACAACACAAAATATATCTGGAGAAAAAAAAATAGTGATCAAATCACACTACTATGATATTACTTTTGGAATCAACACCAGCAATTCATGGATCGAACCTCCTCTTCTTTTTTTCAACATTATTGTGTAGGGGTGTAAGGGTACACAAAAATTTCGATTCGGTACGTACCTCGGTTTAGAGGTCACGGTTCGGTTCATTTTCGGTACATGTAAGAAAACAACAAAATATACATTTTTTGGTTATTTATTTACCAAATTTGTAAACAATTACTTTATCCTATCTCTTTAAGAAGGAGAACCGGAGGGTGTGTTCTAACTATCGTGGGATCACACTCCTCAGCCTTCCCGGTAAGGTCTATTCAGGTGTACTGGAGAGGAGGCTACGCCGGATAGTCGAACCTCGGATTCAGGAGGAACAGTGTGGTTTTCGTCCTGGTTGTGGAACTGTGGACCAGCTCTATACTCTGGGCAGGGTCCTTGAGGGTGCATGGGAGTTTGCCCAACCAGTCTACATGTGCTTTGTGGACTTGGAGAAGGCATTCGACCGTGTCCCTCGGGAAGTCCTGTGGGGAGTGCTCAGAGAGTATGGGGTATCGGACTGTCTGATTTTGGCGGTCCGCTCCCTGTATGATCAGTGTCAGAGCTTGGTCCGCATTGCCGGCAGTAAGTCGGACACGTTTCCAGTGAGGGTTGGACTCCGCCAAGGCTGCCCTTTGTCACCGATTCTGTTCATAACTTTTATGGACGGAATTTTTAGGCGCAGTCAAGGCGTTGAGGGGATCTGGTTTGGTGGCTGCAGGATTAAATCTCTGCTTTTTGCAGATGATGTGGTCCTGATGGCTTCATCTGGCCAGGATCTTCAGCTCTCGCTGGATCGGTTCGCAGCCGAGTGTGAAGCGACTGGGATGAGAATCAGCACCTCCAAGTCCGAGTCCATGGTTCTCGCCCGGAAAAGGGTGGAGTGCCATCTCCGGGTTGGGGAGGAGATCTTGCCCCAAGTGGAGGTGTTCAAGTACCTCGGAGTCTTGTTCACGAGTGAGGGAAGAGTGGATGGTGAGATCGACAGGCGGATCGGTGCGGCGTCTTCAGTAATGCGGACGCTGTATCGATCCGTTGTGGTGAAGAAGGAGCTGAGCCGGAAGGCAAAGCTCTCAAATTTACCGGTCGATCTACGTTCCCATCCTCACCTATGGTCATGAGCTTTGGGTTATGACCGAAAGGACAAGATCATGGGTACAAGCGGCCGAAATGAGTTTCCTCCGCCGGGTGGCGGGGCTCTCCCTTAGAGATAGGGTGAGAAGCTCTGCCATTCGGGGGGAGCTCAAAGTAAAGCCGCTGCTCCTCCACATCGAGAGGAGCCAGATGAGGTGGTTCGGGCATCTGGTCAGGATGCCACCCGAACGCCTCCCTAGGGAGGTGTTTAGGGCACGTCCGACCGGTAGGAGGCCGCGGGAAAGACCCAGGACACGTTGGGAAGACTATGTCTCCCGGCTGGCCTGGGAACGCCTCGGGGTCCCACAGGAAGAGCTGGACGAAGTGGCTGGGGAGAGGGAAGTCTGGGCTTCCCTGCTTAGGCTGCTGCCCCCGCGACCCGACCTCGGATAAGCGGAAGAAGATGGATGGATGGACTTTATCCTTTTAACATTGGGAACACTATAATAATTCTGCCCACGTTAATCAACATTAAACTGCCTCAAGTTGTTGCTCAGATTAAATAAAATGACAAAACTTTTCTTCTACATATAAAAAGTGCAACATTAAACAGTTTCAAGTCAACTCATCATGCTTAATTTATTACAGCATTTGGGAAGCCTGTAGTTGATTTATGATGTAAATGTTATATTTTTATCAACATGTGATAGCAGGGACCCTGCCATTCAAAACTAGGCTGCTGCATTACTAATGATTAATGTAACTATAGCTGAAAAAATGGTACAATAGCAATAGGAGAGACTATTCATCTCTGAACACCATGGAGTTCATGTAGGATTAATGATGCACTTACATTATTATATCAACTATCAGAGACAGAAACTCTTCATTTAACATAATGTCCTGCTTCAACACAGCTCAATCAACACAGAAAAAGATAAAGTGAAATAACAGACAGACAGGGCTTTGCTGTCCGTAACACACAAACACACATTGCAAAATGAGCTAACGTTACGCTAAAAGCTAATTCAATCAATCAATCAATCAATCTTTATTTATATAGCCCTAAATCACAAGTGTCTCAAAGGGCTGCACAAGCCACAACGACATCCTCGGTACAAAGCCCACATACGGGCAAGGAAAAACTCACCCCAGTGGGACGTCGATGTGAATGACTATGAGAAACCTTGGAGAGGACCGCATATGTGGGTAACCCCCACCCCCTCTAGGGGAGACCGAAAGCAATGGATGTCGAGTGGGTCTGACATAATATTGTGAGAGTCCAGTCCATAGTGGAGCCAACATAATAGTAAGAGTCCAGTCCATAGTGGGGCCAGCAGGACACCATCCCGAGCGGAGACGGGTCAGCAGCGCAGAGATGTTCCCAGCCGATGCACAGGCGAGCGGTCCACCCCGGGTCCCGACTCTGGACAGCCAGCACTTCATCCATGGCCACCGGACCTGTGCCCCCCCCCCCCCCTCAAGGAAAAGGGGAGCAGAGGAGAAAAGAAAAGAAACGGCAGATCAACTGGTCTAACAGGGGGTCTATTTAAAGGCTAGAGTATACAAATGAGTTTTAAGATGGGACTTAAATGCTTCTACTGAGGTAGCATCTCTAATTGTTACCGGGAGGGCATTCCATAGTACTGGAGCCCGAATAGAAAACGCTCTATAGCCCGCAGACTTTTTTTGGGCTCTGGGAATCACTAATAAGCCGGAGTTCTTTGAACGCAGATTTCTTGCCGGGACATATGGTACAATGCAATCGACAAGATAGGACGGAGCTAGACCGTGTAGTATTTTATACGTAAGTAGTAAAACCTTAAAGTCACATCTTAAGTGCACAGGAAGCCAGTGCAGGTGAGCCAGTATAGGCGTAATATGATCAAACTTTCTTGTTCTTGTCAAAAGTCTAGCAGCCGCATTTTGTACCAACTGTAATCTTTTAATGCTAGACATAGGGAGACCCGAAAATAATACTATCAGAGACAGAAACTCTTCATTTAACATAATGTCCTTTTTTGCTGCTTCGACACAGCTCAATCAACACAGATACAGGTAAAGTGAAATAACAGACGGACAGGGCTTTGCTGTCCGTAACACACAAACACACAAATGAGCTAACGTTACGCTAAAAGTGAATTAGCCTTCACCTCAAGCCAGGACTGCGAGCGAGCTGAGCTGCCTTTTATATTTCTAGAACTTCAACGGGCTCATAGTGATGTTACTAGTAGTTGACTGGGAGGTGTTTATTATCATTTGGGGAGAGTCCGCTGCCTGATGATTACCTGCTAAACGCTAAGCACTGACTACATGCGCTCTGAATACGCACTGCTGATTGGCTGTTACCGCTCTGTTTGTAACCAATCAGATGGTTGTGTGGGTGGGACAATGCTGGGTGCTGTGTAGAGGCAGAAGGAAACTTAATATGTTGGTGTGGAAACTCGTTCGGTACACCTCCGAACCGAACCGAAACCCCCGTACCGAAACGGTTCAACACAAATACACGTACCGTTACACCCCTAATATTGTGTGTTTAGACCACAATTGACAGCAATAGTCAAAAATACATCAAATGCAGTTTCCCCCCCCCCAACAAGTAAACAATAAATACATCTACCGTATTTTCCGCACTATAAGGCGCACCGGATTATTAGCCGCACCTTCAATGAATTACATATTTCATAACTTTGTCCACCAATAAGCCGCCCCGGATTATAAGCCGCGCCTACGCTGCGCTAAAGGGAATGTCAAAAAAACAGTCAGATAGTTCAGTCAAACTTTAATAATATATTGAAAACCAGCGTTCTAACAACTCTGTCCCAAAATGTACGCAAATGTGCAATCACAAACATAGTAAAATTCAAAATGGTGTAGAGCAATAGCAACATAATGTTGCTCGAACGTTAATGTCACAACACACAAAATAAACATAGCGCTCACCTTCTGAAGTTATTCTTCATTCGTAAATCCTTCGAATTCTTCGTCTTCGGTGTCCGAATTGAAAAGTTGCGCAAGCGTGGGATGCAAAATGGCCGGTTCCGTCTCGTAGAAGTCATCGGAGTCAGTGTCGCTGTTGTTGTCCAGTAGTTCTGTGAATCCTGCCTTCCGGAAAGCTCGGACCACAGTTGTGACCGAAATATCTGCCCAGGCATTTACGATCCACTGGCAAATGTTGGCGTATGTCGTCCGGCGCTGTCTGCCTGTCTTAGTGAAGGTGTGTTCGCCTTCGGAGCTGTGTGAAAAAAGCCACCCGGCCTCTTCGCGTAAACTTCCCTTAACCACTCGCTCATCTTTTCTTCATCCATCCATCCCTTCGAGTTAGCTTTTATGATGACGCCGGCTGGAAAGGTCTCTTTTGGCAAGGTCTTCCTTTTGAATATCACCATGGGTGGAAGTTAGCATGGCAAGCTAGAACCACAGTGAAGGATGACTTCTCATTCCCTGTGGTGCGAATATTCACCGTACGTGCTCCCGTTCCACAGTGCGGTTCACAGGAATATCAGTTGCTGTGAAATACGGTAGTAATCCGTGTGCGGATGGAGAGATTGCGTCTTTTTATGAACCGGATCCTTGTCGCTTAGTAGGAGCCATTTTGTGGTCTTTACAGATGTAAACAGGAAATGAAACGTACGGTGATATCCGCGCGTTTTTTCTTCTTCTTCCGGGGGCGGGTGGTTGCTTACAGTAGAAGAAGAAGCGCTTCCTGTTCTATGGGGGCGGGTGCTTTCCTTGGCGGTTGCTTGCGTAGAAGAAGAAGCGCTTCCTGTTCTACCGGGAAAAAAGATGGCGGCTGTTTACCGAAGTTGCGAGATCGAAACTTTATGAAAATGAATCGTAATAAAGCGCACCGGGTTATAAGGCGCACTGTCAGCTTTTGAGAAAATGTGTGGTTTTTAGGTGCGCCTTATAGTGCGGAAAATACGGTAATAATAATAAAGTGATGATATTGTGTGTCTCCCAGGAGGAAGCGTGATGGCCGCCCAGACCCTCAGTGCACTCTGCCTGCTCCTGGCCTCTCTTCTCTGCCTGAACCTCTGAATGTAGCATCTTTATCTTCACTTGGACGTGAAGGACAGTCTTCACGGGGGCTGCAAGGACTTCTGGGACTCTTTCCACCATCCTTTGGTTCCAGGGTTAACCCATTCCGACTCTTCCTAAGAAGTTAGTGGAAACGGGAAATCCCTTATTTATCCGCAAAAGGTCTTTTTGGAGGAACTTCAAAGTTTGAAATCTGCCTTATGTAAATGTCTGCACTTATCTTTCACAATGACCTTTCATTTTTCAAGCTTTTTGATACAAATACATGCCACATACTCCCAATACTTCAATCAGCTGTGAAAGATAAGTGCACCCCTTTATCAGTATCTCTGTACACATCTTTCTTTACGTCTTGCTCTTTTATGCTCTTTTCTTACAAAAGTGAAGCACAGTCTCTGTTGTAGACGATACAGTCAAAGCAAAAATCGACCTTCATTGGTATCAATTTGTCACTGCCTGTCGGTGTCATCAGCCACTACTTTATCCCTCAAGTGTACTTAGTGTACTTACATGAACGCCATGTAAGGAGCAGCCAATGTCAATCAGAAGCAAAGCATTGGAGCCAAACTCCGCCACAAGCGACTCTGCCGAGCCAGGCCAGGAAAGTCCAAACACTGTAACACCACCAAGTGGGGACGCACAAAAGCAGATGCTTGGATTGCAAAAACCCAGCAAATGAGCTTTAGATGTCTCGACCAGGACAGGAAAAGTCCATCTTTTAAGCCCAAATGCTTAGTTTTGGACCAGAGATTCCTACGAACTAAAAGTCTTTGGAGACGTTTCAGCATTGCAGGGTTGGAGTTCTGGACACTTTGAGTCCATATGTTCTTCTTTCACCAAGTCTCAAATAACAACTAGTTCTTCATTCACAATTGTAACTTTGCTTTAAAAAAAACACCAACATGGGGACACCTCAGACTCATTGTACTAACTAAGGGTTACCACTAAAAAGTAGCAATCATTGAACTGGACGCAACTTAAAATGACACCACTTTGATGATGCAAGCCTGTGCGTACAAAATAAGATGCACCATAACACAGTCACATGATCATTGTCACCACATTAAAGACTAAGAGGCATCATAACAGTCACATTAAAGACTAAGATGCACCATAACAGTCACATTAAAGACAAAGATGCACCATAACAGTCACATTAAAGACTAAGATGCACCATAACAGTCACATTAAAGACTAAGATGCATCATAACAGTCACATTAAAGACTAAGATGCACCATAACAGTCACATTAAAGACTAAGATGCACCATAACAGTCACATTAAAGACTAAGACGCACCATAACAGTCACATTAAAGACTATGATGCATCATAACAGTCACATTAAAGACTATGATGCATCATAACAGTCACTCTAAAGACTAAGACGCACCATAACAGTCACATTAAAGACTAAGATGCACCATAACAGTCACGTTAAAGACAAAGATGCACCATAACAGTCACATTAAAGACTAAGATGCATCATAACAGTCACATTAAAGACTAAGATGCACCATAACAGTCACATTAAAGACTAAGATGCACCATAACAGTCACATTAAAGACTAAGATGCACCATAACAGTCACATTAAAGACTAAGATGCATCATAACAGTCACATTAAAGACTAAGATGCATCATAACAGTCACATTAAAGACTAAAATGCACCATAACAGTCACATTAAAGACTAAGATGCATCATAACAGTCACATTAAAGACTAAGATGCATCATAACAGTCACATTAAAGACTAA
This sequence comes from Nerophis lumbriciformis, assembly GCF_033978685.3. Lineage (NCBI taxonomy): Eukaryota > Metazoa > Chordata > Actinopteri > Syngnathiformes > Syngnathidae > Nerophis > Nerophis lumbriciformis. Next base: position 2,363,585 of record NC_084557.2, on the reverse strand, counting down.
AATGCACCATAACAGTCACATTAAAGACTAAGATGCACCATAACAGTCACATTAAAGACTAAGATGCATCATAACAGTCACATTAAAGACTAAGATGCACCATAACAGTCACATTAAAGACTAAGACGCACCATAACAGTCACATTAAAGACTAAGATGCACCATAACAGTCACATTAAAGACTAAGATGCACCATAACAGTCACATTAAAGACTAAGATGCATCATAACAGTCACATTAAAGACTAAGATGCATCATAACAGTCACATTAAAGACTAAGATGCATCATAACAGTCACATTAAAGACTAAGATGCATCATAACAGTCACATTAAAGACTAAGATGCATCATAACAGTCACATTAAAGACTATGATGCATCATAACAGTCACATGAAAGACTAAGATGCATCATAACAGTCACATGAAAGACTAAGACGCATCATAACAGTCACATTAAAGACTAAGATGCATCATAACAGTCACATTACAGACTAAGATGCATCATAACAGTCACATGAAAGACTAAGACGCATCATAACAGTCACATTAAAGACTAAGATGCATCATAACAGTCACTCTAAAGACTAAGATGCATCATAACAGTCACATTAAAGACTAAGCTGGGATGAGAAACGTCTCTTCCTCAGACCTTTTTTTTTTTGTCTTCCTCTTACTCATTCAAAGACGAGTCAGGACGTATTGATGCACTTTCAAACTGTGGGAACATAAAACTGTTTCAGCAGGAACCAACGCAGATATTTCCCAAAAATGCACATTTATTTAAAAAACAAAAACAAAAAAAAACCAAAGTACACAAGAGGAGTTTTCAAAAAAATGTCACACACATTCTGTCTAGAGATGTCCCATAATATCGGCCGATAAATGCGTTAAAATGTAATATCGGAAATTATCGGTATCGTTTTTTTTATTTATTGGTATCGTTTTTTTTTTTTTTATTAATTTTTTTTTTTTTTTTTATTAAATCAACATAAAAAACACAACATACACTTACAATTAGTGCACCAACCCAAAAAACCTCCCTCCCCCATTTGCACTCATTCACACAAAAAGGTTGTTTCTTTCT